>NC_090191.1:2128777-2728777 GCF_024679245.1 Pseudorasbora parva
CATGAATAGGGAGTTTATTACTGCACTGGCTCCATTGTATCCCCATGTCAAATCCCTCCGCGGAAGTAGCAGTGCTTCGCCCTCTGAGAATAGAGTCGTCAGTGTGTGTACGGTCGGTTAGTTAGCAGATGGACGACCTGACCGTGTTATTTGTACACGCTGCGACTAACTTCGTAAAACTTCAAATAATAGCAGAGTCCCAAATAGACGCCGGTCTCTTTTAAACGCCTGGTTTGACAGGTTTGGGTAAATAAAGGCCGGTCTCAAATAGAGGCCTGGTCTGGTTTTTTTGTAATATTTTTTTAATCTGTTTTTTAAACACAGATCGTCTCTTCTATGGTTTGATTAGACTCCACGTAGTCGCAACCGTTCGTGAACGACTCATCACCGTGGCAATATAACAAAGAGGTTAACGAACTTTCTTTTGGTCTTCATTTTTTCTTAATTCTCTCAATACCACCATGACGACAAAAAGGAAAAAGTATGATCTGAGATTTAAGCTGACAGTTGTCAAATTTGCAGAGAAAAATTCGGGAGAAGCAGCGGCAAGACATTTCTTGGTTGATTCAAAGCGAGTGCGAGAATGGCGTAAAAAAAAAGCCGAACTGCAACGTCAGTCCAAGGAAGACGACAAAAGGGCCAGACTGCGGGGTGGAGGGAGGAAGAAGGCCAGCGAAGAGCTGGAGGCGAGCGTGTGTGAGTGGATCCACAGCATGCGGGCAAAGCATCTCAGAGTCTCACGTAAAACGATCAGGGCCAAGGCCAAAGAAGTGTACGCCACAGTGAGTGACGGCAGGGATGAGGAGAGATTTACTGCCAGCGCTGGCTGGGTGGACAAGTTCCTGAAGCGCAACGACTTTTCAGACAGAAGACGCACACCTGTGGCCCAGAAAGACGCCAAGCACTTCACTGAGAAACTGGTGAATTTTGTCACATGCACAACGCAGATTATTAAGGCAAAGAAAATACAGCCGGAAAACATTATAGCCATGGACGAAACAGCGGTGTGGTTTGATATGGCGGGCTCTACAACGGTGGATGCGCACAAAACCACCGGCCACGAGAAGAGCCACTTAACTGTGGTGTTGGCTGCAAAAGCAGACGGGACCAAATTAAAACCTTACATTGTCTTCAAAGAGGGGATCAAGGAGGTGAAATCAATGCAAAATATTAGTGGGGTGGTGGTGGCCACATCCGAAAATGGATGTATGAGCGAGGATTTGACTGCAGATTGGCTTCAGAGAGTGGTGGGAAAGCTCAACTCCGCCCCTCGTCTCCTAGCCTGGGATTCGTATCGCTGGCATATCAGCGCAGCGACCAAAGCTGAGCTCAAAAGGGGCTACAACATAACCACGGCTGTCATACCCGGTGGCTGTACAAAGTACATACAGGCCCCTGACGTCGTCTGGAACCAGCCGTTCAAAGCCAGCCTGCATGAGTCCTATTCCAACTGGATGGCAGGGGATGTGGACAAAGAGTACATGGCTGGAGGATATATGAGGGCCCCAGCTCGCCGCTCGTTGGTTTCCTGGGTACTTCAAGCGTGGGAAAAGCTGGATACGGAGCGGCTGAAAAATTCTTTTAAGGTATGCTTGCGCGCATGTAACGGAGGCCAGCTAGTAGAAGTTGCTGTGCGAGTAAACCTCACTCCTCTGACCTCAAGAGACGCTCTAGCGACCGACGCTAGAGGTTGCAGCCTTTAGCCTCCTTGTTAGAGCGTCCGACTCTCATGCCGGCGGACCCGGGTTCGAGTCCTGGTCCGAGCAGTAGGGGTTACATTGGTGCCGTGACCCGGATGGGAGTGAGGGTTAGGGGGGTGAGTGTAACGGAGGCCAGCTGGTAGTAGTTGCTGTGCAAGTAAACCTCACTCCTCTGACCTCAAGGGATGCCCTAGCGACTGCAATAGAGGTTGCGGCCTTTAGCCTCCTTGTTAGAGCATCCGACTCTCATGCCGGCGGACCCGGGTTCGAGTCCCGGTCCAAACAGTAGGGGTTACATTGGTGCCGTGACCCGGATGGGAGTGAGGTTTAGGGGCGTGAGTGTAACGGAGGCCAGCTAGTAGTAGTTGCTGTGCGAGTAAAACCTCACTCCTCTGACCTCAAGGGATTCTCTAGCGACTGACGCTAGAGGTTGCGGCCTTTAGCCTCCTTGTTAGAGCGTCCGACTCTCATGCCGGCGGACCTGGGTTCGAGTCCCGGTCCGAACAGAAGGGGTTGTTTGTGTGTGTAATATATTTAATTAACCTCGGGATGTTATCCTTAGGTATGTGGCCTGACAGTAGCTTCTGATGGAAGCGAGGATCACCTTATCCATTGTTTCAACGAGGGAGAGCCGTGCGCATCTGGGCGGGAGCTGTTAGTGCAAGCAAGGCAGGCAGAGCTAGCGGAGGCCGGAGAGGGACCAGTGGAGGAGAGCGACGAGAAGAAGGACTTCGCCAACGAACTGGTAATTGAGTAATTTTCTATCACATGATTGCAGTTGTTTCACAGGGTAGCCTTTATTCTTTCTTGTTGTGTTTCGGGCATCAAGTTCATATACTTTAGCGGTAACTTATATTGTTCTGCCCATTGCTGTCACATCGTTTCGTTTTTTGTGCTGCCAATAATCTAAGACATTTCTTACATTAAATGATTTGTTAAACACATTTGAATTAATTGTAATATAACGTGGTAACCTCCTACTGTCATGCTTGAACAGCTCAACACTAAATTAAAGGCCTGTCTCTTATACAAGCCGGTTCAGTTCGGCGTTTTGGGTAAAGAGAAGCCCGGCCTATTATTTGAAGTTTTACGGTACATTACACACACATCCCAAAACAGAAAAGAACGTACATCAGTATATCATAGACATGAGTTCGATCACTGATACGAGAAACAGAGAATTTCGCAATCCAAGTCAATTCAACCAAATGTTTTGCTAAACACTTCATTTTTAAAGCAGTCGGATCACCTCAAACGCCGAGTAGACTCACCTCCAACGCTGATAAACACAACGAGAACAAACAGACATGCATAATGAGAACTTCTAAGCGTAATCTAAACGTTCTGAAATAACAGTGTTTGTGCTCTTTTGTTCATTTGTAGTGCTAATTTTGAGTGTTTTCAGGACATGTAAGGCCATTAACCTTAACTCTGACTGACTCCTTTACCACTGTCCTCACTTTAAAGATGGTGTTCGTTAAAGAGGAGAGTGAAGACGTGAAGATTGAAGACACATTCGCAGTCAAAGTTGAAGAAACGGAGGAACAAACAGGTTGGTTTCATTCTCAAAACTCAGTCGTTTGTTCCTTATGTAGATGTCCAGTTCTACTACACACACACACACACACACACACACACACGTTAGGGCTGGGTGATGTGGGAAAAAAAATGTATCTCCAAACTTAAGACTTGGCACAATGCAGTCAGACCGGTACCGTTAGTGTTCCCACAAAGTTGGGAGCATAAAATTGTCTAAATAGTCTTGGTATGCTGAAGCATTAAGAGTTCCTTTCACTAGAACTGATGCCTGGCTCACACTACAGGAGTTTTAAAATCCTCTCCGATTGTACAGTCTGGTTGCAGCACACACTTCAGGAGAAGCTTTGCAGATTTTCTTCCCTCAGATCTTAAACATGCTCACACTACACGATTTGAAAATCCAGGAGCATCACACACTACAAAACATTATAAAGATCATCGTGCCAGAGGAAGTGCGTCACGTGATATTCACCGCAGATCGTAAGCGGGAAAACTAAATGGATAAACTACTGTGACACGACAACTTTCTGTATCAATAAAACCGAACGCATCAGAGTAGAGCCGTGTGGATCAGACAATGGTCGGGGAGACAGGCTCTACATGGATGATGGTCAGTTCTTCAGCGAGATATGGAGGTCATTAAACTGACCTTATTTGATCCTGTCGTTCTGGCGCTCGTTGTGTGTGTGTGTGTGTGTGTGTGTGTGTGTGTGTGTGTGTGTGTGTGTGTTAGGGATGGCTCTACCACAATTTTGGCTTCCGTACGGTACCACAATCTAATACCTAAGTACTGATATTAAATCGACACCACACGGTCTGATATTAGCGCGGGTATATTGCACGCGAATGAGTACAATTATGCAAGTTTTGAGTTTATAAAGTGGGAAATTACCACAAATGTTTATTAGTAAATTAATCAGCAAAGCTTATCACATCAAATCAGTCATTTGAAAACTTTCTTATGAAAAATAATTTCAGCAAAAATCTCTCAAATGAGCAAATTGCTTCTGGTTTCAAAAGACATCGCACTACACTAAAGCAATCTGCATAATCCGATTCAACATTTCACGCTCGTCTCGGGACGGAGAACGGAAATCATTTGAACACGCAAGAGATTTTATAGCATTTCGTAATAACAGTTACAGGAGACATGAGCTCATAACAACGTCACACACACACCTCGCACATTACAAATTAAGTTTCCTTAAACAGTCAAATACACAGAATTATGTACAAATGTCCGTCTTTAGTGAGTATAACGGGCGGTTGTGTCTAACGCGAATGTAAATAGTGCTAGTATGCGTGTAAATATTATGAGATCTAATAGATTTTGTGATTTGAGATGTTGTGATATTCGATCTTATGTTAGGCTGTGTGTGTGCGTTGATCAGTGTAAAAGAAAATAAATGTCTAAATGAGATGGTTTGAATGACCACTGACCAAGGTTATTTTCGTAAACGAAAACTGAAACTAAGACTAAAACTATTGGTCAAAAAACATTTTCGTAAACTGAAATAAAATTTAAAAATCTGAATAAATAAAAAACTAAAACTAAACGAAACTAACTACTCTTACTAAAAAACGAACTGAAATAAAATAATAATTAGCAAAAATAAATATTCGTTTTCGTTATTAATAAGCTCTCTTTAATGTGGTGGAGAATCTGACTGTGGCGGTTGAGGGAGTGTCTGTATATCGCGCTACTGCGCGTGAAGTGATCTGAGGAGATTAACCGCTGTCCTGTGACGGACACGTGCAGACAGGCAACACATCGCTAGTTCTAAACGGCAGTTCACAAAGAATCAATGCGTCCGTGGCAGTGAAATGGGAAATAACACAAGGTAATGAGATGCACGTTGAACTTCTTTTAAGCTCACTGTTTTAGAATGCCGTTTCTCACGCGACGAGAGACGCAGGCGCAAAAGTCAGCAACTATATTAGCAAATAACGTTACTAGCCTACTGTGCGTTTGATTTCATGTTTGCATAATATTGACAGGCTCAAAGGTGTTATCATAATCATTTACTACTAATAATATTATTATCTGTGTGGAGACATTTCCCCACAAAGTAGGGAATACCAGGACACACACACACACACACACACACACACAGGTTTGTTTCACTATATAAGTGAGGACATTGCGTGGGCTTCCATTGATTTTATATCAGGTTAATGATATTTTATATCCCCTAACCCAACCCCTATCCCTAAACCTACCCATCCCAAGAACGTGCAAAACAACAGATTTAAATAAAAACATGTTTTGGCCGATTTATAAGCCTTTTTATCTAGTGAGGACCAGTCAAATGTCTTTACTAGTCAGTTATCATAATATTTTACTAGATAAGTGAAGACATTGGTCCCCTTTACTATTATAGCACAACACACACACACACACACACACACACATACACACACACACACACACACACCAGTGTGTGTTGGCTGTATTCAGATGACTTTAGCTGTGGTCTTACACTGCTAGCCTACATTGCACTACTGAAGAAATGAAAATAAGCTTTTAATTTTTTAACAATATTTCATCTTTGTTATGAATGAGTTTGTCTGGAATTTATAATTTTTACTTTTATATTTTACTTTGCATTTATTTTGTTCTTTAAGATAGGCTAATACTCAGAGGATCTATGACAAAAATATCAAATATAATTTTTTAAAATCAAAATATAATTTATTTCATTTTTAATCTCCAGATCGTTGTTTGTATAGGTCAGAGTTTGACTCAAGCTTTTTTGCTCAAAGGTGAAGACCCAACTTTATGCATGTTTTGTAAGACCGTCCTGGGTTTAAACAATAATGCTCGTTTATCAAGTGATTTCACTTAAGGATGTTTAGTAAGATTAAACTCTACACTTCATTATGGTAACTCTGCTAAACTATAATTACTAAAACTAAAACTGAAACTAAATAAATAAAAACTAAATAGAAATGTATTTGCAAAATAAAAACTAAACTAAAACTAGCAAAACCATTTGTAAAACTAACTAAAACTAAACTGAAATTTGTAGCAAAATTGAAAACGATAATAAAATAAAAACTAATTTAAAAAAGCAAAACTATAATAACCTTGCCACTGACCTGTCGATCTCTTCAGAAGTCAGGATAGAGACAGGTGCTTCTTGGCTCGGTTTGATGGTTCTTCATCAGTTTTATAAGCAAAGTCATTACAAATGTCACTTCTACTCCTCTCTTTATTAATTCGTTTTGGGCATCTTGAGTGAGATTCGACTGCTTTATCCATTTTGTTCGTCTGTTGTCGTCACATTTGCCGGTTGTTTCGGGTCAGTTTGTGTAGCGCGCTGCCATCTAGCGGTGAAATTCGGAAAAGCAGCATATACCGTAATGTGCCAAATCATGATATCAAACTGGTTTAAGTAAAATATATACCAGTATTTTTCCAGTACAGGTATACCGCGCATCCCTAGTGTGTGTGCAATGTATTTTTCCCCTCGGGGCTTGCCGTATAAAGGTGGAGCTTGCGCACTTATTGTACTGGAGCGTAGCGGGTTTTTTTCAGGCTGGTTATTACGCGTGTGACCGAGAATAAAGTGAAGGAACGTTCAGACGACTGTCATTGTTTTCTTATTTCTGAGTGTGTGAGGCGAACCCAGCACGAGCGCTATAGGTCACACCTATTTCAAAAGCAATCGTCACTGTTACAGTGTAGACTTGTGCTGTCAATGAAAAACAAGAAATGCTGATATTCTCTCTCTCTCTCTCTCTCTCTCTCTCTCTCTCTCTCTCTCTCTCTCTCTCTCTCTCTCTCAAAAAATGAACAAAACATGGCTGTAGAGTGATATTTATCCAAAAATAATAATTATTAATCGCCAATGTCTCGTGATTTCAGCAGTTTGACACGCGATCCGAATCATGAATCGATTCGCTGATTCATAACCGTTTGAATCTTTATTTGAGGATTGAACACAAACGCGGAAGAGAAGCCAATGCTGAATAAAGTCGTAGTTTTTGTTATTTTTGGACCCAAATGTATTTTGGATGCTTCAAGAGACTCTAATTAACCCACTGATGTCTCATATGGACTACTGTGATGATGTTTTTATTCCCTTTCTGGACATGGACAGTATAGTGTGCATACACTTGCATACGCTCTCGGACTAAATATAAAATATCTTAAACTGTGTGTGAAGATGAACGGAGGTCTTACGGGTGTAAGACATTTCATTTCTGGCTGAACTAACCCTTTAGTGTTTCCTGGCGTGGTGTCATACAGCTTTACTGTGCGCGACGTGGATTTGTGTATCGCGGCTCCGGTTCCATTATGAGGTCCTGAAACCCATCTCCCAAAATTACACTTATAGGTCTCATATCGCGGCAAATAAACCCTGCCGTCTTCTCGGTGATGGCCTTCACATCTGGCGAGCGGTTGTGCAGGAAGAGTAAGTAAACCGTTTATAGTTTATTTATAGTTTGCTTACGGATATTTCACGCCATGTTTCAAATGCATATTCAAAAAGTGACAGCCGTAGTTTTTCGTCATCCATTTTGTGATTGGCAGCTCGGGACTCTTTCACAGTCAATATTTTTTTTTTCTTTTTGAAAATCACCTAAAACATTAGTTTTTTCGCAAGTTATTACATGTAATAATTATTTTTTAATGTCAAGACCCTTAACTTTAATAAACAATGTTATATATGATAATAGTAAAAAAGTAAGCAGTATTTTACATAGCTCTCTTCTTTCCATGTGCTTGTTCCCATTTCGGCAGTTTGACTAAAAGTAATGATTAAACTTGACTAAGTGCTGTGATTTTTCATCGACTAAAACTATGAAAGACAAACTGACTAAGATGTGACTAATGCCTGGCTCACACTACAGGAGTTTAGGCCGATTTATGCCCGATCTTCCCCTCCTGAGACTCGGAGAAATGTTTTTTCCAGGACTCGATCGGTTCCGATGTTCGGCACAGATGATCTGCTAATGTGAGGCGTTCACAGATCAAATCTTGCACCTCTCGATCTGCTCTCACGCAAATCAGGCTCGCCCCGATCAGATCAAACATGCTTTTACATTTTATGTATTATGTTTTACATTTTAGACATAATTGCCAGCTTGAGGTCTGTCTATAACTAAACATTTCTTGGTAAAACTGTGTTTTTGATAAGGGGTTTGATTAGTTGTCAAACTGGGTTTTCTTAAGTTAAAGACAGTTATCAAACCCCTTCTCAAAAACCCAGTTTTACCAAGCTTAAGTATTTGGGACGTCTCCTTAAAAGGAAAGAGCAAGAAATATTGACAAGAGGTCCTGAGGTTACAGGTAAGACCCTTGATTAGAGGTTACAGGATTCAGGATGTCTCAATGTTCAGATGTCCGTTGTTTTGTGTCATTAACTGTACTGTCTCTCTCTTCCTCAGAGCTGATGGCGGTGAAAGAGGAGAGTGAAGTACTGATTGAAATGGAAGAGAAATATCATTATGAGGAGCATGATGATTTCACAACTGGAGGAAAATCTCCCTCACAACAAGAAGAAGCTCAACAGACAGAAACTTTGAGTAATTTCATCTGCCCTCAGTGTGGAAAGAGTTTCGCAAAAAAAGGCAGCCTTAAAGCCCACATGAACATTCACACCGGAGAGAAACCACACACTTGTCCTCAGTGTGGAAAGAGCTTCACTACGAAAGGAAACCTTAAAGATCACCTGATAGTCCACAGTGAAGAGAAGCCGTACACGTGTCCTCAGTGCGGAAACGGCTTCACTCAAAAGGGCAGCTTTAACAGACACATGAGGGTTCACACCGGAGAGAAGCCGTACAGCTGCGAACTGTGTGATAAGAGCTTCACCACAGAACTAAACCTGCGCTATCACATGAACAGCCACACCGGAGAGAAGCCGTTCGCATGTGACCAGTGTGGAAGGAGTTTCAGGCACAAAGTGACCCATAAGAAGCACCTGAGCACTCACTCCAGCGAGGAGCGGTATGTGTGCCATCATTGCGGGATGGGCTTCACAGACGGGGACCACCTCGCGGAGCACATCATAACTCACACAGGAGGGAAGCCTTTCATGTGCCATCACTGCGCAAAGACTTTATCAAACAAGACAAACCTGGAGGTCCACATGAGAGTTCACACCGGAGAGAAGCCGTTCGCCTGCCCTGAGTGTGGGAAGAGCTTCCGATTTAAAGGAAACCTTCAGACGCACATAAGAGTCCACACCGGGGAGAAGCCGTACACCTGCCTTCAGTGCCAGCTCAGCTTCACATATCAGAGAGACCTGAAGCGCCATTTACAGACTCACTCTGGAAATACGGTCCAGTGCGCCTCGATGTGGTAAGATGTTTAGGAACAATTTCAGTCGTTTGTGGACGGAAGTTTTGGACAGTACTTCTGAAAGAGCAATCCTGATCGAAACACAGGCGAAGAAGCAGCAGAAATAAGCGATAGCAAATGTTAAAAATGCAGTCACCAACATTAACCAGCTGTAGGACTGTGAAGCTTGATGGACTCCATCTTGTTGCTCCTCCGCAATCTTCTGCTCAACATGTTTCTTGATTATTGCAAGTGTTGCATGAAGCGCCAATAAAACTTTTTTTGTTGTTTTTGTTTAAAAGCAGAGGGTCTGTTCTTTCTTTTAATATATATCATATGTTCAGACATCAAAATATTCTAGAAGTCCTGTAGTGAACCCGACTCTCTCAGATACTGCTCCAGAGAGTAAAGTGAGAGCCATAATTGAGGCCTGAACTCTCTGCTCAAAGGGTGTAAGTTCATCGACCCCTTTACCACTGCCGGCTCTGCCCACACTTTAACGTCCACCTTTATATCAGACCATTTCTGTTTACGGTCATTTACAGTACGGCTTTCAGATCCCACCGCATTGACGGCATCAGCCAAACTCTCCCACTCATGTTTTTGTCCTGTTGTTATTAATTCCTGAGGACAAAGCTCCAAATAAAAAACATATTTTTTCTCGTTTCTACCTCTGATAGTAGCACCTCCAGTTCACTTTCTGCAAAGTTTAGTTTTTTGCTCGTTGTTTTAGGCATTTTCTTACTTGCTTTCTTTAGCCAAAATGGACTCATTTAATTTGATTTAATTAAGGGAGGAGACTGGGTGGGGCATTGTACTTGTGCATGTGTGCTCAATGTTACGGTAATTGGGATGTACAGAGAGAATATGCGTGGGATCGTTCGTACGCAGAGATTCATCCGTTTTTTTGTGTGTGTACACGTTTACAGCTTTGTCCGTACGCAGTGTTTTAGTATGAATTCAACGCAAGTCTTTGTACATGAGGCCCCAGGTTAGGTTCTCTTTCAGAAACGGGCTTGACCTAACCCTGCTTTCTCAGGTTTAACCCAGAGCTCCCCTCATTTCAGGCTTAACATACTCAGAGTTCACTTAACCTCCTTTCTGAATGGGCCCCTGAACTAACACATGAGCAATAATGATCAAGGAGAAAGACACACGGAAGACATCATGGCAAGTAACAGAGTACGATCAGGTAAAGAGCGAGAGTAAAAGTGAGAGTGCCCTTTAGCGAGACTATATAATATAATACGTCACAGACATAACAGTCCCATATCACATACTTGTCTGAGCGGTTGACGCTTTTGTCGCTTTGCCTTGAGGCTTTTTTTTGTAATATATCACGTCTGTAACAACACGCATAATGTACAAAAACAAAAAGGGGCTCATATTACAAGAAAAGTGCAATAGCACAAATCCACATTGGGTAATACAATATGTACTGTGGGAGCCAGGGCTGACAATACCTTAGAGAAAATAATAGTTACCCAGATATACAAGCAGTAAAGTAGGGTTAGTGTGCTGCACGATAAAATATATTTCATATGAATATAATACCTCATCATCCTCATGGTAAATGGACTGCATTTATATAGCGCTTTCAACAGACCCTATGGCCATCCAAAGCGCTTTACATCTTGCCTCACATTCACCCATTCATACACCGACGGCGATGTCAGCCATGTAAGGCGCCATCCAGCTCGTTGGGAGCAGCTGGGGTTAGGTGTCTTGCTCATGGGCACCTCGACACTTGGTCAGATGGAACCGGGGATTGAACCACCAACCTTCTGGTTTGTAGACAACCTACATGAACCACTGAGCCACTGCCGCCCAATTAAAGGCTCATGTTCAATCTATAATAAAACGGGACTCCAGACCCTCTTAAAGTGGTCTTCTGTAGGTCATCTTTTTCCATTGCGATGCACGAAGATATTTCTCTTAAAGGACCTAGGGGTGATTAACAGAAGGTTACCGAGTAGATCGTTCTCTGGGATGCGTTTTCATGAAAATCGAATGTAAAGAGTTTTATCTCTAAAAACAGATTAGCTTATAGCGCTTGTCAATGGGGCACACAGTAGTGAAATTAAACCGCTAGTTAATACCACTAACAAAGCTCAAAATAGCCTCACACTAACACGGCAGCATAATGAGGGTCCCTACGTGCAAACCGAAGCGTTGAGAACTTTGTAAGAGTACAAACAGTTTAATAAGAAGATACTTTATAAACATAGTGCCTTACGCGTTCACGGACAGGCGCCATCTTGGAAAACAGTCTCGACGAATCGATTCACAAGAGCTCTGCTAAGTGATGAACTGTGACTGTGAATCTCATATGGTCCGTTGTTTCCGGAAGAAAACACTGAACACAACAGAGAAGATAAATAAATAAAAATAAAAATGTCCATGTTTTCACAAACTTAATTCCTATCGATCAGCTCACTTAGCACAGCGCTCGTGGATCGATTCATCGAGACTGTTTTCCAAGATGGCTGCCGTCTGTTAACGCGTAAGGCACAATGTTTATAAATTATCTTCTTATTAAACTGTTTGTACTCTTACAAAGTTCTCAACGCTTCGGTTTGCATGTAGGGACCCTCATTATGCTGCCGTGTTAGTGTGAGGCTATTTTGAGCCTTGTTAGTGGTATTAACTAGCAATTTAATTTTACCACCCTGTGTCTACCCTGTGCCCCATAGACAAGCGCTATAAGCTAATCTGTTTTTAGAGATAAAACTCTTTACATTCGATTTTCATGAAAACGCATCCCAGAGAACGATCTACTCGCTGACCATCTGTTAATCACCCCTAGGGTCATTTCTCACCGGAGTTGTCCTTTAACCAACGAGTTATAGTAGCCTTTCTGTCTTCTTCCAGTAAATGGCGATGAGCCGTTTGGCTTGTAGAGTACACAAGTCAATCTATACTTGAATATCCTTTTTAATATTCAAGTTATCAGGAGTAATACCAAGAATGAAAACTCAGGATCCATTGGTAATCTAACAGAGACTATATGCCAGATCATATTATTCATTTCTTTTGCAAAATTCATTTATTACATCACATTCCCACATGCAATGAATTAATGTGGCTTTTTCACTGGTACATTTAAAACAAGTATCTGGTATGTTGCCATACATGCTGTTTAATTTGACTGGAGTCATTAAGTACGCATAAGCCAGTTGTACTGTATTATTTTCAGTCTGTTACTAACTGTGTGTGTTGCCTTGAGTCTTTTATTAGTTTCGTCGTGTACATGTGAATGCCCAGGGCCACACCTGACCGTCAAAGTTGCAAATGTTGAGTAGTTGTGGGAGACGCCCTCTAATTTCTAAAGTTGTGTTGAAGCATCTTCTTAAATTTCGTTCAAACTCAAAATCACAAAGGCCTTTATTATAATAATGTGGAGTGACTTCACCACTTTCCATGTAAAACAGTGGCATTCACTTAACATTGAGGATTGTTAGCTGTTGGATAAAACTGATGAAAATGTCAACCATACTGTTATGTGTCCCTACTCAAGATGTCTAGAGGTAATAGGGTATGTAACACGTTTAGAGGGTAACTAAACCCTAGAACAACTTTTTTTGGTTCTGCAAGACTGGGGCTTTATAATAGCTGTTCATTGAGTCGAGTAAATGTTTCACATCTGGGTTTAAAGTGTTTTATTTCTATAATATATATGGTGTAAAAGTGCTGGCCTACTGCAGTCGGTAAGGGTCCAATATTCCCGGGAGTTTCTTTTAAAATGGTACAAACCTAACAACGTTGAACAACCCGCTGGATTCGGCTGTCCTGATTAGGGACGTTTTTCACCGGTTGCTGTTGGACAAAAACTAAATCGCTCGCGACTAAACATTTAAAATTCGGAAGAGAGGACGGAAAGGTGGTGTTCGTCAGAAAATTAAAAAACTAATCTTTCTAAAAATCCTCTCCATACAATTGAGTTAACGAATGTGCCGTCTCTACGTAAAACGCCGGATGAGCTTCAAGCTACGGTGAAATTTCCAGCATGACTTCGGGAATGTTTTTATGGACATTGATCAAGTAACAGATGAAATTTGTAGTTTTTTGACATTTTGTGAGGATATGTTAATACCTGTGAAATCGTTTAAGACATTTCCAATAAGTAAACCGTGGGTCACAAAATCATTAAAGATTCAGATGAAGGGGGTTTAGTTCAGATGCAGCTTTATCACAGGATTTAAATCATGAGATTTGACGCGCACGATTTTAAGTTAGAAACTGAGAATTTGAAAAATAAGTGTGTCCCTTTTGATGTGATATATATATATATATATATATATATATATATATATATATATAAAATTATGCAGGGGGTCGTTTACTTAAAGAATGTTTTTGGCATTAAGTTTTGGTTCGTGTACTTTTGCGTCCATTCGTTTTTCCTTTTTGAAACCGTAATTGAAAAACAAAAAACATGTTTTTTTCTTTATTCGTTTTTTAGACTGGTGAAAAAAATATTTGAATACAAACTTAATTTCCTTAGATACAATGCTTGTTTAATTGAAAATCAAATAATTGACTTCCACAAAAATGCTAAATTTTATTTCTGCGTTTTATTTGCGCTGACCCGGAGCATTTAGATGACCTTTTCGTTAAGTCTTTTAATTAAAGGTGCACTGCAACACGTGGAGGTTAGTTGCACAGCAAGATGGAGCAGTTTATATATAGAGAAAATTAGTCGCATTTTTCAGGTAAGTACAAATGGTTTGTGTTAGGTTACAGAAAATAATCCAGTGTCACTAGTGACTTTTTTGCTAACAGCCAGCGGGGTCACATATCTGTTTTATACATTAAGTTACAGATATCGTGTCAAATCAGTTTAACTTATAATCCGGATGTAAATCTCACCAAATTAAATGTTAATTAATGTAGTTCAACAACTGTCGATGTTGGCAAATACATCAAGTATCAAGTAACATTTCAGTAGTTTTACATAAAAATAAGGCACTTGCTCAGTGGCAGGTGCATCTAGGGCAAGCTAGCATGTTAGCTTAGCACACCAGCAAAACAACAATTTACACGATTAAAATGAAAAAAAAAAATGAAAGAAAAAGAACTCAAACCAGTCAATACCAATAGTCTAATAAAAAGACAATATTAATTTAACTGCCAATAGAAATCAACAGTTTCACAGATAATGATAATGACCAAGTTAATAAAATATAATATACGATAATGAAAAAGTGCTAACGCGTAACAATAAGCTATATCAGATATGTTTCAGCTCTGTGTCCACGACGTTTATACGCGTTTTGTCCCGTTGTGTCCCTCCGGAAAAAAAACTCTGTAAATCTTAATAAACTATAAAACAAATAACATATTTCATAATTTAGTTTCCATAATGTCTCATAAGAATAAATTAATTTCTGGTTCTTTTGTTTTTTAAAGGATTTTGATCACATTTCACAATGACAGTCTTGCAGAAATGTTGAAAATGGCCCGTCCCTCAGTGTGATTGCTCTACTTCTACTTGCTATCGAGGTCAAAAAAGTCAAACTATCATTAGAAAATATATACTATAAGTGTCAGTTCATCAGTCATGAATGGATTTTATTCTTAACGTGTCAAATTTTGAAGAAAAAAAAACAATTTTAGCCGAGTCCCTAGGTTCTCGTCAACCCTGTTACTTTTTATGGAAACACCTCTTTAAAGATAACGGACCGTTCCAGAAGCTGCATCAGTTCCAGGAAGGGACATCCTCTGATGTCCTGAGATGGTAGAAGACAAGTAAGTGCTCTCTTCTTTTATTGAGTTTTCTTTGAGTTTACGTAATGTCTGAGAGACAGGGGCACGCTCATTGGCCCTCATTTATCAAAAGTGCGTACACCAAATTTCCAGCGTACACCTTGCGTACACCAAAACCCACGGTGACTTTGAGATTTATCAATATGGACGTTGGCGTACGGCACACTCAAATCCTACGCCAGCTCAGGAGGTGGTGTACGCACGTTTGCGTTAGTGGGAAAATGCGCAGAAAAACTATTCCTAACACCACAAAACGCACTGGCAAGATATGCTATATGACCCACTGTTAAAAACCACAACATCAACATTCAGTGTTTATTTTTGTGCAACATGAACGTCAATGTTTAATTTGTGTCAGGCACGGCGGCAGGATTCCAGTTTTGGATGGGCCAGACCAATTGTGGGTGGGCCTTAAATTAAAAACGTTATCAAGTCACTGTTTAACCTAATACAAATGACTGACTGATATACTGTATTCTGACTTTATGTCACGCAATTACGAGTTTATATCTCATAATTGTGAACTTATAACTCACAATTGTGAGATATCTGAGATAAAAAGTCGCAATTACACTTTTTATTTTTATAGTGGCGGAAACGGGCTTCCATAGTTATATTAGGATATCTGTGCTTAAATAATAGAGATTTTAATAGCTTCATGCTATTTCAATATTTTGTTGCACTGTAAAAAGTTTCGGTGCGTAGGACGGACCTGTCCGCGATCGCTCTCCGTGGTTCTGACCAAAGCGCTTTGGAATCTCTATTACGCACCTGGCTGTGCTTGCGCATCTCTCTACGGCATATAGACTGTAAAAGTGGCCAGAAATCTAATATTTCCCCAAAACAAATTTTAGTTCTGCTTGTATAACATGATGCCGAATAATTGACAATTGTGTTTAAATTTTAACCATACATAGCCTATAAACCACACTTCTCGACAGCTTTATTCAATAGTTGGCAATGTTTAATGATTTCATACAACATTAATTTCTTTCTATTTCATGAACAACATACTGAACAAACAAACAAAACATTTCAGAAGCCATTAACTTGTCAATCTAAAAAATAACAACTGGATTGGCTAAATGACACTCATATTTTTGCGTCAAAAGACAGGCTTAAAAGATTGCCAAATGAGAGGCATGGGAAGAAGAGAGAACGTGAGAAGCATATTCATTCGTTGCAAATAAAATTATTTAACAGAAAAGAAAAGGTATAGGGCCTTTATAATCTCTCCGAAATTACAGGAGTAGTCGGCAGGGTTTGGTCTTGAAAATGTCAATGATTTCATCGAAGTCAAGAGTTACTGTAAGCTCTCTCTCAACAGTCAACAGACTGAGGGACATAAGGCGAGAAGTAAGCATGGTGCTCCTATTTGGTGTTTTAATTCGGTTGACACTGGAGAAGACGCGCTCAACTGTACATGTAGTCATTGGCAGTGTTATCAGAGCTTTTAAGAAAGCATGGATATTCGGGAAAACGTCCTCATTACATATGTCCATCACTTCAACAAGACTTTTGAGACGTTCTCCTCTTTTTTTCTTCCTCTCAATGAGTTGCACAAACACCGCGAGCTCCGACTCTGATATGGCTATGTGGAAGCGCTTCCCTGCATTGTTGAGAGACTTCGCTATAGTGGCCAGGGTGGTGTCATTTGTATCAAGGGTAGGGGACATAAGGATTGCCGCAGATGCCATGAGGTCATAGGTGTCACTGTGGAATCGAGTGTTCAGTTCATTAAGCTGGCAGTCTATTAACGCGTTGGAAATGTTGCGCAGGTCACTGTCACTCCTCACCCTTGTCGATTTCCCCAACGTGCATGTGACAGTACTTCCCTCAAATCGGCCTGGGAGCTTTCTTGAGCGGGGGGGCAAACTGGGTACATCCCAGTTCTCGACATCATGATCCCCCGTCATCTTTTTTGTTGTTGCCAACATCTCTGAGAACGCACAGTCACCGGAGCGAATGTCTGTCAGTTCTTGTTTAAGGTTCTCGATCAAATCAATCGTGTCCGTCACTGATGTGTCGATGGACTGGAGGCTTTTAGACGTGAAGTCTGATTTACAGAACAACTGTTTAAAAAGTACAAGGAGGAAAATGAACTTTTTTGTTCTGATCTGCAGAAGGAGTGACTGTGCCTCAATCTCACTCTGCCCACCCTCTTCCGCATACTGTGCCAGCACTTCCACGATAACATCATACAGAATGAAAACTTTTGTCACTGCGGCTGATCTTGAATCCCACCTGGTGTCACACCCTCGCTCCAATTCTAATGACCTCTGATCAGGCCGCACCTCTCTTTGCGCATTAAGGAAACGGGCATGACGTTCGCTGCCGCACATGAAGGTGTGCAAGGTGTTCAGAGAGTCGAAAAAAGTTGAGGCATCCAGCGATGTCCGGGCCACAGCTGACAGGACGAGGTTTAACCTATGCGAGTGACAGTGCACGTATACAGCGTTTTGAAAAGTGCCCTTAAGGATGGCTTGGACACCCCCCTTATGCCCAGCCATTACCGATGCACCATCAAACCCAAAACCAACGCAAAGGCTAGGGTCTAGCTCAAAAGGTGCGACAACTTCCAGTATTGTCTGTGCTATTGCATACGCAGTCATGTTTTCTGTGGCTACGAGGCCAACAGCGCGTTCTCGCACAGTCCCCATGTGTACATACCGTAAGCAAACGGCCACCAGCTGCTTTTTAGATACATCCTTACACTCGTCTGCTAAAATAGCATAGAAAGATCCCTCATGTAGTTCACGTTTCATATGTCGCAACAGGAGAGTGCACGCAGCATCCAACAGGTCATTTTGAATTTCGTGACTGAGCATCTTTGCATTGCTAGGGATCGCATCTAGTCGCTCCTGTGTTGCTTTGTCATGCCTGCAGACAAGTCTATAAAATTCCAAGAAATTTCCTGCGTTTTTTACCTCATCGTTCTACCGGGTACCACGCAGGGGTACTTCTTGTTTGGCACAAGTGATAAGAACGTCCAGAATGACTTTAATGTGCTCCCGATTCCTCTCTATGATTTCACCCTGTCTGCCATCTATGTTGTTAAGTTGATGGATCACAGAGCCACGCTCAGACAGTGACAGCCTGTAATTATTACATTTATCCAGTGCAAATGTGTGCGATTTGCTATTTTGGTGCTTTAAACAAGCGTGATTGAGGTGCTTCCAGTCCCGATATCCAGTCTGGCTAAACTTCTCCTCCCTGCCTCGCTCACCAAAGTGCCTGCACATCTTACAGAAGACTGCATCCTTCCTAATGCTGTACTCAAGGAAATTGTATCTGCTATACCAGTTTGTGGAGAAACTCCTTGCTTTGTCACCTATCACTGTGACCGGATACTTAAGCACTGGTTGAGTTGCGGGCTCATCCACAGAAGACAGATCCACAGGGCTATCGGCGGAGGTGCTGAGAGGCGGAGGCGCTGACGCTATACTAGCACCGGCGCTAGTCGCACAAATCACACTAGCCGCACTAGCATCCAGGTGTGGCAGAGAAGATGTGCCAAGTGTTGTGTCCTGCTGCCCTCCTTTATCTCTTGTTTGCAGCGATGACTCCGATACCGTTCGCGCACGTTTAAGGTACTTAAACAACGACTGCTGCAACATCCTTTACTGGAAATTATTTTCACGTTCACAAATATCCGATCTCGAACCTCACTGTCACTTGCGCAGAAACATCAAAATAGACACAAACAACTGTTTAAAATTAGTTAAAAACAAAACATTTAGACTTGCCTATTACCACAAATTATGAGTTTATTTGCCATTCTCAACCATTTTTTTACTAAATTAAAATATATTAAAAGTTTTAAATTTTTGGAAAGAAAAGTTTTGGGTGGGCCTGTTGAAAAGTGGGTGGGCCTAGGGCCGTCAGGCCCACCCAAAACGCCGCGCCTGATTTGTGTGACTTTACCAAAGCGTTTGATTTGTAGGCATATGTATTCCTCCAGTCGCGAGCCTGTGCGCTTTATCTGACGTTTCAGGCCCGCCTGGCCCGGCAGCTGCGCACGGACTGGGACTAAAATAATTCAGACTGACAAAATAATAAAAATGACCTTCTTCTTTTAAATAATAATAAAATCAATAAAAACGACATTCTTCTTCTGAATAACAAGCGTCATTAAGAATAATAATCATAATAATAATAATAAGAATCTTACAAATTGTCATGTAATTATTAATGTGAATGAATCTTACTCCAAATCACATCATCATCACTATTGTACACCCCAATACATGTGCCGTGATACGAAATTAAATGCTAATTGTTTCAAAACATGTGCTGTAAAATAATGCAGTGATGGTAATTTATCATCCAAACAGCTTTAAACTGCTGGAGTGCGCTTCTCAACCTCCTAAGAGTACTCGTAATTTGGGTCCATATTTTGTTTTTGAAGGTGCCTTTAATCCCACTCTTTAAACTCTTAAATAAAACAATTTCGTTTTTTTTTTCCACTTCCCTGGTGATGGTCTCGATGGGCGCGTCTCGATCGTCTCACTAGTTCAGTAGTCAGAGCACTGATCAGGGAGTCAGCCCTCGGAGAAGTTTCGCCTCTTTGCCATCTTCTGTTTGTCCATGGCGTAAAATGAGGGCGTGTGGGAGGCGGAGACTTGAATATATAGGGGCGTGTTATTCTAATGACGATCGTTTTTAGCCGCCACATTTATCAAGGGCAGGTATGGCGTACACCTGGATTGCAGAGGTGCGCACAGCTTCATAAATCAGGCGGTGAGAGGAGTGTAAGCATAATCTTACGCCAACATATACACCAGTTTCTACCCAAGATTGATAAATGAGGGCCATTGTGTCAGCCCTGTTACCAGAAAAGCATGTGTTATAAAGTTATTTGTACATAGGTAAAATGTACATATATAACAACATTTAAGCCTCTCATTAAGGCACATAATGTGGTGTCATTACCTATAACTCATCATGGCTAATAATGGCCGCCAATAACATTTTTCGTCAACCCTTTTACCGTCATTCTATGGTAACAGGGTTGACGAAAGTATGTTTGTGTGTGTTCACCCATGTTGTATACCCAAGAAGGGTTAAATCGAGGGCAACTGGACTTGTACTTCCATATTTGAAGATGTTTTGCCCCTTATCCACCTTCAGTTTAAATGACGGACAGGGAGTGCCGGGTTTTTAACCTTTTGTCACCCCTGAGCCAACCCTTCTTGGATAACTATGAGCTGGATGACTGAGAAGTACTTTTCTTACTAATAGTATATCATGCATGTCATACATTTTAGTTTTCATCCCTAAAATCATGTTTTTTTTATTTATTCTACTGATAGGAGCCGGCTTTTATTTGAAGCAGGCTTTTATTAGGGACAGGCCTTCTTAAGGCATCTTTACACAGCCGAGTTAAGGCGGCTCTAAAGCCGGTCTGTGTCTGCTCAAAATTCTGTGTAAAGACGCGATGCTGCATTAAAGCAGACTTAAAATATGCCGGGTCTGACTCACCTCGCCCCCTAGCGTCAAAGGCGACGCGGACACGGTTTGATTCAGTGTAAATGAACGCGAACTTGTGCCGCCTTAAACTGGCATTGCCATGACAACCACCTGTCAGCGTCAGCTCAGTCGGCATGAGAAGCCTGTGATGCGAAATTGTACCCATAGATACCGGTGTGTGTACTGCCCTAAACAACGTGATTGTCATGACAACCAAAAGCACGCCCAAAACACACAATACAGCTCCGTTTGTTTTATGTGAATTACAGCATACTAATAATAGTAACATTGGCTACATGTATGGCTACAAATAGAGGAAACAACTGGTCCAACAAAGAAGTAAGAGAGCTTCTTTTAATCAGATCGGAAGAAGAGATTAACCGGCAAATTGACGGAACTGTAAGAGATAGCAATGTGTACTGTACAATTGCAGATAGACTTCGACTCCGCGGCGAGACAAAGCACAGGTTACGGCTAAGCTCAGAAGTCTGAAAAGGTTTTATCTAAAAATAAAAGATCACAACAATACCAGTGGTATGACTCCCAGGTCATTGTCTTTTTATGATATGTGCGAAACTACCTGGGGACATCGTCCCTGTGCTGTGCCGGTAAATGCCGTTGGATGTTTGACACAGACAGAAGAAACAGCCAGCGCTACTGAAGATGGGGATGATGAAGAAGAACGCCCGTCAACAAGGAGTACGTTTTCTGATTTCAGTCTCTTATTACTGTTCGTTTATATGAAAATATATCAATGTTTGTGTTACAATGATTAAAATTATATTTTCTTTGTCACTCCAACGAGTTCATATTCTGGCATGTATTATCTATTGTAGCCTATTTGTATTCTTTTTAGTAAAAAACGAACTTTAATACAACCACTATCTAAATTTTCTGAAGGCACACCAGAAATGACAAGCCATCGCCCTGCGAAAAAAAGAAAATTGTCTAAGGCGCGTTCTCCACAGCTATCCTTGCGGAGCTCAACCGATGGCTGAAGTGTCGCTTTAATTAAATAAATATAAATAATAAATGCATAAATATGTATAGGCCGATACACAGCAGGGCCGGCGCCACGGGAGAGATGATGAGGGATTTTTATGATAGCATATTATATTTAAAAAATAACAATATAAAGCTTAAATAGCAATATTTTAGTAAATGACAGGAAAGTTTAATTTTGCTTGGTCTGGTATTTAAAAAAAACGTGTGACTCCTCCGCGGAAAAACCACTTGGTCCGGGTACAGCATTTTCAGTGGCAGGGTGCAGCTCAGCAGGGACAGCATTAGTGGCCGGCAGGACTGGGTTTGGGCGGTCTGTAACGTATGATGGGGCGAAGGCCTCTTCTGGAAAAACATCCCTGTTATTGGGGAAAACTCCAGTCACCCTGACTCCTGATTGGATGTTATTTGGGGTTGCAGCTAAAGGGTATGCTGTTGCAACATTTCCCGGCACATCATACATGGACATTGTTTTGCCAGGATAGTTCAGCATCCGTGAGTCACATGCTGTGTTGAGATGCCTCTTCAGAGGCCCATACACAGTGCGGTCAAGAGGCTGTAGCTGATGATAACATCACTACACCATTTTCTGTGGCTTAGTTCAAGCCACTGACCGAGAGATTGGACTCGTGCATGGGCGGATCTACCGGGGTGGCATGGGGTGGCACCTAAGAAAGACCATTGCCACCCCGTCTGCCACCCCAGCAGTGTATACCAAATTACCATTGTATAAAATATAAATGGTTTCCTCTACCGATTTACATCAGCAACGCCTCAATGTGTTCAGATCATATAAAACACGTCTTTCTAATTGCTGTGTTGTAGTCGAAACAAACGACTCTTATGAACTGCATAGTGATGATCCGATTCCACAACGCATTTTTTTTAGTATTGCCTGAGGTAGTTGCTTGCTTGCTATGACAATTAAATTGCAGAATCGTGGAAGCAGTTCAATCTAACGTTTACGTTAGCCCACAATGTGAATCAATTATGTCTTGTTAGTTTGCTAATTAGAGCAGCAATCTAAGTAGTCCATAAATGCATATAATCCCTCAGTTATGGTGTAGCCTGTTTTAATTTGTCTTCATTAAGGATATGAAACTATTGAGTGTAGTGCACATTTAGAAAGCTAGAAAGTTTAAACTTTGTACTTGTTCTTACATCTTGCAGGATACTATGAAAAGAAAGGCTGACATCCAGAGTTTTTTTAAACCAAAAAGAAAAGGAAAATCAGAGTCAGATAATGTGGCAGTGGAAGGTGCTGATAAAGATAAGACAGGAAAAGGTATACATACAAATTAAGTTGTGGAAGGCAGCAGAGGAGAAGATGGAGTGGTGGAAGAAAGAAATATAGAAATGGATGACAAAGAGCTAGATAGAGGTGATGAGACAGAAGACATTCAGCATGAAGTGAGTGAAGAGGTGGAAGAGAGAGGGCTAAGGGAGGAAGAGAGCTCAGAGATTGAAAGAGAAGAGAGAGAGGTTGAAACACCAGCACCCTGTGTGTCAGGTGTCCATATGGTATGTTGTGTCCAGAGTGCCTTTTTCAGATATTTTTTACTTTAAAAAAAATTGTATGTTAATGTTTTTTCATTAAACAATTTTTTATAGCCTTTATGATTTAAAGGACCATATGTCAATATATGTTTCTCTTGGTTAATATGTTTACAATCAGTGTTTTCGTTATTAAATACTTGTGAGCTTAGGCCTATGTTAAAAATACCTTTGATAGAAATAGAGATTTCAGGTAACTATAAACTATTAGGTGTTAAATGTTGAAATATGGTAGTATTTGAATATAACTGATTTTTATTTGACTTTTTCTGACATATTTATTTTGTCTTCTAGATATATCCTAATTTAGGTCTGATGGCCCGACCCAGCCAAACCTACAGTTCCCAAAGACCTTTCAAGGCGGAGTCCAGCGGAGCTTCCATGCTGACTGGTACAAAAAACATCCATGGCTTGAATATTCACAGACAAGAAATTCCTGCTACTGTTTTGCTTGTAGACATTTTTCTCTCCCTGATGCTCCAAAGAGTGTTTTTACCTCCTTTGAGGGGTACTGTAATTGGAAGAAGGCTACATTTAAAGATAGTGGGTTTTCTTCTCATGCCAAATCTGAAAATCATGTAAATGCAATGGTTGCATGGGCAGAGAACAAAAAGATGCAAGACAAAAATACCTCAGTTAGGTGTCATGGATGAACATTACCAGAAAAAGGTAACAGAAAATGGAAAATACATCAAAACACTAGCTGAAATTCTTGTCCTAACTGCTTCTGAAAATCTAGCCCAGCGGGGTCACCGGGAGTCTCCCGACTCAGACAGACGCAGTGTGTTTTTAGCCATGCTGGATTTGTTGGGCAACCATGATTCCACTGTTAAAAAAAGACTTGAACAGCAACCCAAAAATGCTAAATATACAAGTAAAACCATCCAGAATGAAATACGGGCTTGTTTGGCTGGAATGGTAACAGAGGAAATCATGCAGGAAGTTAAAGAAAGGGCACAATTTTCTGTCATCGTAGATGAAACTAAAGACGTTCAGAAAAAAGAGCAAATGTCAGTTGTCCTGAGAAGCTGGATGCTGCTGGATTAACTGAGAAAATAATTGGCTGTTTGGAGAAGTATGGTTTGGATTACAAGAAAAATCTGGGGTATGATGGGGCAGCTGTAACGAGTGGGGCCCACTCAGTGTCCAAGCAAGAGTAAAGCAGTGGCCAAGCATGCATTTTATGTCCACTGCAGTGCACACTGTCTCAACCTGGTCATAGTAGATGCTGTCAAAACTGTGCCTGATGCTGGTAATTTCTTTTCTTTGTTGGAAAGACTTTATGTCTTTTTGTCTGGATCTTACATCCATCAGAGATGGCTTGAAGTGCAGCGGAACATGGTGTAACAAGGGAGCTCCAGCGACTTAGCGATACACGCTGGGCTTGCAGACATGTAGCATGTCGCAATGTCATGGATAGATTACCTGCTATTTTGCAAGTCCTTGAAGAGATCTCAGCTGAGAACAATCCTCAAAGAGCTGTTGAAGCGAAAGGCATATTGGCTCAAATGGATGTTTATTTTGTTGGGTGTCTTGTACTCTTTCGAAAGGTGTTAAATGACTCTAATATTTTATCTGAGATGCTCCAGTCTAAATCTGTTGACCACGCTAAGGCTGTTGAACTCATTGACGCACTTAAAGAGACACTGACGCATTATCGCAGTGAGGCCTTTTTTGAAGACCTTTGGTCGGAGATACTTATGACATGTGAAAAGAGTGACATTTCAACAGCACTTAACATCCGAAAGCGGTCAAAACAGATAGCTAGGAAATTTCAAGATTCCATCATTACTTCCACACTTGGACAACATGTAGAACCAGATAGCAAGGAGTCAAAGTGTTCTACCCTGTCCTGGACACCATGATCGGGGAAATGGAAAGACGTTTTTCAGATAACAATTGCAACATCATGAAAGGGATCCAGGCAGTAAATCCATCAAGCAGAAGAGATTTTCCTTTTGGCTAATGCTTATGAGTTAAGTGTTGAAGATATTAAGCATGAGCTTCACCTGGTAGGGAGAGTACTAGATCGACTTAAGATGAATGGAAAAGAAAGTCCTACTACTTTGATGGAGTTTGTGCATTTCCTGGAACCGTATAAGGATGTTTTCTTTGAACTGTTCAGGTTATGCAAAATTGCTGTTGTGTTACCAGTTAGCAGTGCCACATGTGAACGAAGTTTTTCAGCTCTGAAGATTATAAAAAATCACCTAAGGGCTACAATGGCAGAGAGTAGATTGTCGAGTTTAGCTATCCTCAGCATTGAGACACGACACACCAAGGCCTTGAATTTAGATCACTTTGTGAAAAGGTTTGCTGAACAACATGGTAATCGCCACATTCAGCTGCTGTAGATTGAAGTCACGTATCCTTTAGATGCAAGTAGTACATAGATGTGTCTGCAATTGCACACATGTACACCAAAGTCATGGACTTTCAAACTTGTTGGACAGTTTATTAGTTAGCTGGCCATAAGCTTGTTACAGCAACATTCGATTTTTTGTTTGTTTGTTTCATCCAAGTTTGATGATTGTGTAAAAAAGAAAAGAGAAGATTTAGGAGAAGATTTGTCGTTTTTCCATCCAAAATCCAAGATACTTGACTTTTGTTGCTGTAGTTGCACTAAAATTCTTGGTTTTGTTTGTTTTGTCCAAAATATTTGATGACTTTAGATGAACATTTTTGAAAATATGTGTTAGTGATTTAAATGCACCACATCTTAATCTGGATGCATATGTGTTTGCTGTGTGTTGGTGAATAAATAAACCAGTGCTTATATCCATATATAATCTGTGTTTTTAGTCATACTTTGTAAATTTATATTGATATGAACTTATATTGATATTCTTCGTCACCTGTTTTTGTGTGACCCTGTTGACTAAATGAGCATTTCACTGTCCAGTTGTCATGCCTTTACTGCAGTTTCTAGTATTGTATCTTTCTTATGGGCATTTTATAATTTTTGACTTTTCAGTCTGAATTAAATCTCTTTTTTTGACTCATTTTATCTGTAAAAGTAAACGTGCCTAATAATTCTGCACACCTGAATATAAGGCGTTATCATTTCCAGCCTTCATGAACAATTATATATCACTTATCAATGATTAAATACAAAATTAATAGTAGTTATAATTGTTGTAATTGGTAAAATGTGCCTGGAAAAAATTATGATCAGAAAATCAACGCACCTAATGATTCTGCACGCACTGTAGACCTTAAAATATGTGCCCCCGTGTATATACACTGTACATTATTAATTGATTCCACAAGAACCATGCAAGGATGCTTGCTTCATTGTTGCCACCCTTCATAGTTCTCATGCCACCCCATATAGAATTTTCTAGATCCGCCCCTGGACTCGTGGTTGCCAAGTAGAAGGAGACATGGCTTCTCTTTAGTGCATTTTGTCTTCTCAACAAAAAAGGAATTCAAGAAAATGTTCTTCCGTTATCCATCCTGATGGGTTTGCACCTCCTTTGCAACCTGTAGGCCCAGTCAGAATGAAGTGCTCCCTGAAATTTACCCTGGGGAAGACAGGCTATTCCCTGTGGCTGAAACTGCACAGGCAAGGGTAATAAGCGACCCTCTCTCTGCAGAGGTTATTGAGCCGATTCGTTTAAATCCCCGCTTGGCAATGACCCTGTTCGGTTTCTGGACAGTAGTGACGCCCGTCTCGTCCATATTCCAGATGTCACCTGGAGGAAACCTGTGCCTATGCATGACACTATCCAAGTTGTCGAAGAAGGCTTTAACATTTTCTTTGAGGAAACTGGTTGCACGAGCAAGGTTTGTGGCTTCCTGATGGAAAGGGAAGGGTGCCTCTTCTAAAAGGCAGTCACGGCCAGCTTGCTGCAGTTTGGACCAGGTCTCAGGCACCTTGATGCTGGGATACAGCAAGCTGAAAGGCTAGCTTTCTAACCTCCCTGGTCGATAGGCCAGAGTAAATGTCTGCTGACTCGGACAGATACTTAACCAGCTCCTTTTCCAAGTCTGGGGGAAAGATTTGCCTATTCTTGATGTAACCGACAGCTACACCTAGCTCTTTTTTGCCTTCAATCTCATCCTGGCTGATCGTAAGGCAGTATCTGTTTATGGTGATGACACCGTCTGGAGCCTTTTCCATCAAACGGCTGTTAAATCCCTGATTTCAACCCATCATCAGTGCCATCCGTGCAGCAAGCGACCATATTTCTGTAGGGCAGATTGTACGATGTGAGGTAAGAATTAACAGCCATAAAAATATCCTGACCTGTAGTTGTGGTGGGTGAATTGGTAGACATAAGTATGTCCCGTTTCAACTCACCTCCGTCCACATAGGTGTACAAACTGTATTTTCTATCCCCTTACCTTGCCCCTAAACCTACATCGCACACACACACACACACACAAACACTTACTGTACATATACGATCTGCACAGACTCTCCCGCTACGGTGGTCGCTGTCACTACTCGATCCGTACCGGAAACACGATTTGTTCTGCGCATGCGCGGAAATGTTTCTACTTCCTGTTTGACATGGCAACACAATTTACGGCAGTTGTTATTTGAATTACTCAATACAAATCAATACAAAATAAACAATAAAGAACAATGAAGATGTGGTTATACGAAGAAGAAAATAAAGATAAATTACAATTTACCTAAAAAAAACTATAATATTCTATAATACGTTTTCAAGTTTTTTATTTTTTATTGGAGTGTTTTTTTTGAAGCGTTGATAATAATCATTAATTGTTGTGTTTGTGTATTTGTCAGGAGATGGCGCTATAGTTGACATGTTGTTACCTATAAAGTTGTTGCACCTGCTGTCAATCGCGTCACCATCCGGCACTGTTGGTTTGTTTGTCCTGCTTGTGGACTGAATACAACTTTGAGAACTGGGAACTTTCTTGTCCTCATGCTTACCTGGATTTAAACATAACATTGATCATAAGCAAATACTTTGCAGTTAGGTTTGAAATTAAGGTAGGTATAGGACTGTCTTGCTTTGTCAATATAATATTTGCCCATCATACAAATAAAATTGAAGACATCATCCAGCTCTTTACTTTCCTTAGTGACAGAAATAGTACACAGATATACAAGTGCTAATCCTTTCCCATAAACCTTAATTGAATTTAAGTTCCTTAAAAACTGATTTGTTCATTTAACATCTAGGATATCAAACCCTTGTAAAACTAGTAGAGGGATATTCAGATGCAAACTACAATATGCTTTATAAGATTTAACCAAAAAACAACTAATTAGCAGCGAGTCTTTGTAAGCTTAAAGTAGTTGTTTTGATGCTTTTATACCATATAGCCTAGTTAAATTAAATCTTTAAAAAAGTCTCCACATTTACGAGACCTCACTTGGAAAATACAGATGTAGACTATATATATTCCAGGGTTATTATAATGTGGCACTAATGGCATTGATTAAATCGTTTAGACTAGCTTGACCCCTTTTGGGAAATTCAGATGTTTTTGTTTGCATTCAATATTTCATTTTTTTAAAGATATGTACTACTTCAGCATACTTGTCTACAATATAAAGAATATATATGTCTGCATTTAAGAAACACACGGGACAGTTTATTAATATCAAAAACATGTTTCCTGAGATGGATCCCCTTTGCCTCTTTTGTGGAGTGGAAGATGAGTCTGTCCCTCACCTTTTTGGGATTGTTTTCATTAAGGTTACTTTTTTTTGGAAGAAATTGAGTTTGTTTGTACGTGTTTCTCTCTTAGACCATTTTTCTTTGGAGTTTAAGGATGTCCCATTTGGATTTTTTTATAACTCTGACAAGAGTCTTAAAGACAGGTTTTTTCTATTTTTCTATTTATTTTTCAAGCTATGTTTTTTATTATACACAAGTGCATTTTTTTGGTCTGTTAAACCTTTCTTTATTATGTTTTGTAAAGATCTGAAATGTTATTTGGAGAGTGTCTTTTCTTCCAGCTGTAGCGACTCAGGCGAATCAAACACACAATCGCCAGTTACATTTAACAAATATGTTTTGAAAGTTGTGCTCACTACCATACCTTCCCCCAACACAACAGAGGGAGATTCTTCAGTCACCCTGGAAACCATCTGATAAGGTGTTTTATGGCCGGAAAGAATGTGGCCACATGAAGTCTTATACACAAAGAGCTTAAGACACAGAGCTTTTGCCTCAAATTATAGACAAACCATCTATAAATGAACATGCACCCCAGGACATTATATGTAAACACATAACTGTCTTGTAAAATGTTTATTCTGTATGGTATTTTGCATCTTTTTATCTTTGTCTTAACAAATTACTAGTTCAGATAACCTCATATATGTCATGTCTCCTATCAAATTAATGCTCACTTCACGACCTACACTTCCATGTATATCACTTATTCAGAAAATGCAGTGTGTGTTTGTTGCATTAATTATAGTATGAAGAACTCAGAGACCCACTGAGTCCAACTTTTAAACAAAGAGCTATAAATTCTGCTGAGGAATTTCCCGCCGGGAAATCCCAACACTCTCATTGGTTAAGTCTAACCCTGGAGGGTGGGACTATTTCCAGACCTTAAAAAGACCAGTGAAGACAGGCTCTTCCCTCTTTCTCTTCTCTCTCTTCTCTCTCTGGCTGAACCAACACGTCATCGTGGCTGGCCCTTGAGCCAGGCCACCAATGCAGGCCCTCCAAGCAGGCCCCAACGCTCTTACTCCGCTCTCTTCACTTCAACTCTGTCCCTGGGGGAGCCAACACCCACGGGGGGGGGCTGGCACTTAAGCCATGCCACCAATGCAGGCCCTCCAAGCAGGCCTCATCTCTTCCAAAAATCTTCTCTTCTACAATCCGATCTTCAAGAACACGAAGCATCGCTAAAGCAAACAGCCGCTTCCCTCCCAACCTCGGAAAGGACCGCCGGACACGCAGAGACACACACACAAGCGAGAAGCCAAAACGAAACCAAAAAGAATGCAAGTATTATTATTCTTACTGCTGTAAAGAGGGTGTGTTATTTTCCCGTTGGGATAAATTAACTCCGTGAAGGTCGTATCTGGTGAACTGAAGGAAAGTTGTTGCTTACCCTCCCCCACTCTCTTTGTCTCTCTCTCTCTCCCTCTCTTTGTCTCTCTCTCTCTCTTTTATCTCTCTCTAACTTCAGTCTATTCATTATTCTCTTTTATGTATTCTTTCGTTAATATCTATACTTCTACTCTCGTGATGCATATTTAGTATGTACTTTCTGTGTGAATTGTAGTGTTATTTTTTTAGTCTGTGTTTATTAAACCTTCAAAAGACATTTAATGAGTTGAATCTGTTATTCTGCCACATACACGAAGTCAATGAAACTTGCGATCTAAACGTTACCTAACTGCTTATGCTACTATGTTAGTAAAGTAAACTGTATGACCATTTGAAATATTGAACTTATCCTGATCAGTAAAGTTAATGTTTCTCATGCGCTCGAAAAGCAGTAATCCATTATTGAGAATTGATTTGAAAAGTCTATAACTAATTTGCAGGACAAACTTAGTAGGATAATCTCAAGCAATTCCATAAAGGGTAACTTGTATTTAATTAAACGATTTTCCCTATCGGAAAATTTTAATACGTAATGAACAACTGGCAAATTATATTCATAAATTCATGAATATTGAATATTAAATCCCTTTTGAGTTAATTATTCCCCGAGACATTAAACTCATGAGTCGTTGTTGTTACATGTATTTGGTGGAGAATGCGGGCAAGTTTCAAACGTTTGTGTATGTGTGAATGATATTCATATTCTATTCATTGTGTATTTTTGAGGTATTAATAACCTGCACGCGCGTTTTTGTTTCGTTTTGTTTTGGTGTTGTTTTGTGAATTGAACGGTACGCGCAAGGCGAACCCAAGCATAAACAGATGCTGAGAAATGTTGAAGTAGCCGGATTATATTAATAAAAATCCGCGTGATCTCCGAAACCCCCTGCAGCCGTAGGCGCAATAGGTTTTATCCGCGTGATTTCCAAACAAATGTATTGTAGGAAACCCATACATTTGACTCGAGCAATATATTATGTGTTCCATCAAAATAATGAGATTTTGATGATGTCTGTAGACACGTACGTTGCGTTATCCCGCTTGATCTGAACTACAAAAAGTTTCTATCTGTGCGGAAGATTGGGACAGGACGAGACTCTCCTGTACAATATAAGGGGCCTCAGAATAATTATTATATCGTTAAGATAAACGATAACTCCTGGTTTAAGTCTGGCTTAGCTAACCAAAGACCTGAGACCTAAAACATTTGAATCAAAAATGCTGAAAACCGTCAGCCATATTGATAAATGTCTATTGGAGTCCATGTAAAATGCGTGAATAGGCAGAATAAATTCCTGTTGGTCACCCGTTTCGTTGCTCGTGCACATAAAGTGCAGTCATTTTTAAATGAGTGCAAAAGCCAGTAGAGTGTAGGGAACGCCGCTTGCAAACCGACAGAGGGCGACTCAAGAATTGCAACACCGCTTGCAAACCGCCAGAGGGCGACTCAAGAATTGCAACGCCGCTTGCAAACCGCCAGAGGGCGACTCAAGAATTGCAACGCCGCTTGCAACCCGCCAGAGGGCGACTCTAGAACCAGACAAAGCCATCTGGTGAGCATTTCCGCCTAACTAACTCTAGTCTAGGGCGGGCGCAATAGCGCCATCGTGTGGATAAATTCGGATAGTTTCACTCTCCGTCATTTGATTCTGCCTTAACAAAATAAGTTTGAGCCTATAAATTGTTTATTGCTTACTGTTGTACACAGTTTCATTTATACAATTTTTCTAACAACAACCAAGTCTCCTTTCTCGCTGATTAAACACCCTTATTCGAATTTGAAGTTTAAAAAGAAACATAACTTCCTCTAACTCAAAGTGAAATTAGGTTTAAGTCACACAGTCCAATTGGAAGGAAGGACGCCACCGTGTGGTTATACCCTGTTAAGTCAGCGCAACACTAAATCACTACTCCCTTTCTGATTAATTCTTTTATTTGGATAACTCCCACTTAGAGATTAATCGTTATAGGATAAGATTTTTGATTGGCTTTCTTTTATTTGATTTTCCTTACAGGCTTATTTAAATTTCATTTAAACTTGCTTTGAATTTAATTTGAATTAAGTTGAGCTTCTAATTCTTTTATTTTATTTTATTTATAATTTTATTTTAATTTTTAATTTTAATTTTTAATTTTAATTAATTTTTTTTTATTAAATTTTTATTTTTATTTTTATTTTTATTTTTCTCTGCAAAAGTTTTTCTGTTCCCCTCCCATTGGGAATAAAGCTCAGTCTGGTAATTACAAACGGTATCAAAAGTGCTTTTTGTTTTATCATTACTTGACAGAAACTTTTGCCTTTTTCTAAATTGCTCTTGATATTTAATCTTCCACGTAAGCGACCTCAATTCACCCCGGATGAGCTAAATGGGATAACCCATAGTACAAGCCGAATTTTAGTATATCTTGAGCATTAAGCCTATTAATTTTCCCTAACACTCCCGGCGCGCACGCTGACATTCCTTTCATTACAGACCAATTCATCTTGTGTTTGTTTCCACTGTGCTCTTTCCTATCCTCACTGTTGGACTATCACGATTGTGTTTCTTTCAGTTCACCAAGAGACCCCAAGGAGAATTAGATAGTCCCGGGACAACCGAACAGCAGTTCACCAAGTGACCCCCCAGGGCTACCGCCCACCTAATTGTCTAAATTGTCTAATTATCTAACTGTCTACATCAGTTAGCCAAAATTCCCAGCTATCCGTACGATAGCTCGTTAGCTTAGAACAAGCTTGCATTGGCTCTCTCTCTGTGTGTGTGTGTGTGCTGTGTTTCTCTCGTCCGCAGTAATGTTCCATGCACCCAGTTCCGCCGTCCCGTGGGATCGCCTAACGACATGGCTGGAAGCGCTAACGGCCACCAGTCAAGGAAGTCTGGGACAGCTGAACCAGGAACAACTGGACACCGAGCTAGACCAGCTGATGACACACGACCCCACGCAGAGCTACTCCAACAAGGAAGTGGCCAAGACCCTCGGAAGCCTCGCCCACGTCCTCATCGCACAGGCACGGCTAAGCGAAGGGAGCTACGCCAACCTGGAACAGGAGGCAGCAACGCTAAAGCTTCAAGCCAAGGAGGCCCGGAGAGACCAAGCCCTCACCCAGCTTCGTCTAGATCAGCTTCTAGACACAGAGAAAGACGACGAAACAGACAAAGAACAAAGAAAAGAAATAGAAAGACTTCAAAAGACCCTGAAGGAGCTCCGTCGTGACACCGACCGACGAATACAGTCAGAGAAAGACGCCAGGAAACACCTCGACGAAAAGCTTCGGCGTGGCGAATCCCTCCTGGAGAGAGCCACTGATGAACTTAAAAACAGAGACATTAAAGCTAAAGTCTATGCAAAACATTTGCAGTCGGCACAAGCCGAGATCGACGAGCTCATCCAGCAAAGACACGAGCTCAAAGATGAACTTGACATGGTGCAAAAAGAACTGAGACAGTCATATATAGTGCAACGTTACCGGAAGGGGGAAACACACAACACAGAGTTTCCCCTGACCAGTTACTCCGCACATTTTAGCCACGAAGCAAGAGCTACGAAGGGGAATGACAGCCCCCTGTTTAAAAGAGCACCTGCCAGTCTCCACGAATCCCCGTCAGCAGCAAAGGAAAGGACGCCCTTCCAGGAAGTCAAGGTCAACAGCCACGAAGCTTCAAAGAACCTTGACAAGCTGGCCAGAAATATTCCTACCTTCAGCCCAGACCTGGCAGGAGGACACGACGTCCACGCATACTTAAAAGACATAGACTTTTATTTGCAAACTGTCGCTCACGCGAACAACTGGGACAGACTGTACCTGCTCAGGGCCACGTCTAATCGTGATGTACGGTGCTTTCTGGATCGACAACCAGAGGCCATCAAAGCGGACTACTGGCATCTACGACAAGCTCTAATTCGTGAGTACTCCGACCCCGAGTCAGACCAGGGGTTCATCACTGCCATGGACCTCAAGCAAGCTCGACGTGAGACCTCACAGAACTTTTATAACAGACTGCGACGTGCCTACTTCGGGGCACGTAACGACCCAGGCATGGAGGAGGACATCAACTTCAAAACTCTTTTCCTCCGAAACCTGCACCCTACCATCAGTTACCACCTGGGGGTGCTGGCGTGCCCGCGCAGCATGGGCACGCAACAGTTAAGAGACTTGGCTCACAAAGCTTACGTCAAACAGAAAACCATTTCTGAAAAGACTGTAAAACAGCCCACCATCTGCCCTGTCTCTGTGCACCACCCAGAGCTAACCCTAGAGGGCGCCAAACAGAACCACAGGTACCGACCCCTCAACAGAGAGTCCAAACCACTCCAAGCCAGCAGAGGGCAGCGTGGTCATAATGGCGACCGTCCACGGTACCAGAGCGATCGCTCTGAAGGATCCTGGGACCCGCCTCGCCCAAAAAGCCAGCGAAGAGGCCACTCTCGACGGGACAATGGTAGGCCCAGACATGAAACCACGTCTGGCAAAGAAAGTGGAGCTGCTTCTGAAGTTACAGAGCTCATAAAGATCCTGAAAGAGCTCCTCCGACAGAAACCTCACAAGGAAGACAAGAAGGACGGACCAGGTACAGCACGACTAGACATGATACCTGAAATCAACCTTCCCGCCCTTCCTGCAACTGAATCATCCACCCTGAACACTGTTCCCCAACCACGGACTAGTGTAATAACTGTTGCACCCCCACACGTCAGCAGCACACACTCACGACAGCTGACAGCAACAGCCTCTAATCAAGACAGTATCATGGGGCAGGCCAGCGTACCAGAAAGCGCTGTTTTGATTATTTGCACGCATAATGAGACACTTGACACATATCCAGACGGCTTATTAAGCAACACACAGGTCCCCACACCAAGACTCCTGGGAAACCTAATCGAGAAGGGGATGGCTCGAAAACTCTATCTGACTATCACTATGGAAAGGGAATTTAAGCTCGAAGCCCTAGTTGACACTGGCTCCGACCTCACGCTTATATCCGCCCAACTGTTTGAAAGACTCAGATTTGAAGCACAGAGGAAAAATCGCACCCTTAACCTTCACACTTGTAAGCTAAATGTGCAGTCCTATAGCCAAAACGACATCCAGCTCAAGCACGTAGCTTCCATCCACCTGACAATTGGACCTATGAGGCTGATACACCCAGTCTATATCTCCCCTATGAACACTTATCCGTTTCTCATCGGAAAAGACCTGCTGGACCGCTTCGAACCCGTACTGGACTTCAAACAGCTGAAAGTCTGGGCTCAAGTGCGTGACCCTCTGCCCCTTCAGACACACACACCGTCTGAGCAAGACTGTCAAGTCACAGAGGTCACGGGAACTCCCACAGAGCCAGACTGCCAGGTCACAAAGGCCACGGGACCCCCTGCAGCACATTGTGACAACACAGCCTCAGCCCTAAAGCCAAGTTCAAGTTCGCTACTTTGCACATTTCAGCTATCCAAAGACTCTGATGCCTTCTGCCCCCAGGTCATGAATGACCTACAGCTGAATGACATTGTCACAACGAACAGTATCCCTGCACTGTGGGCAGACAACTCAACAAACAGTCTACCACTGTGCAATACAATCAGTAAAAACACAACACACGGCGACATGTGGGCACCCCCGAACCCCACATCCAGCCCCATTGTTGCAGTGCTAACTAACAGCAAGCGATCGACACCGGCTACAATGCCTGCCTTGCAGTCGCTATCGCTAACTCCGCAAATTTACAACAACGATATTGCGGATATGCGAGCCTCTGACACTGCAATAAAGACAATTCTTGACCTCCTCTCTGACCCCTCCAACCGCCCTATCACTGACTCTGAGCTCATTGATGACTCTAGCCACAAGCATCTACATAACTCCAGACACATGATGCGTATTATGGACAACATTCTCTGGTGTGCACCCGATGGCAACACAGCGCCACAGCTTGTAGTGCCACGGTCGCAAAGGGGGGTGATGCTAATGTACGCCCACAACACACCATGTGCGGGACACCACGGCACCAGAGCCACGTATGACACACTGAAACAGGTGGCATATGGGCCTGGGATGCATCAAGATGCGGCAGAGTATGTTAGAGAAGGGCTAGTTCGCTGCCAGTTCCAACCAGCAAACCCGAACCACAGAGCCCCACTGCAACACAGAGGGACCACGTTCCCATGGTCAAACCTACAAATCGACCGGGTAGAACCCCTGCCCAGGTCCACAAAAGGCAAAAAGTACTTTCTCACAGTGGTGTGCCAGTTTACCAAGTGGGTGGAGTGTCAACCAGCACCCAACGACACCGCCCAGACCACGGCATACCCCCTGATGAATCACATCTTTTTCCTGTCAAGATTGCCACTGAGAATCAACTCAGACAGAGGCATCCACTTCACTACTGAGGCCATGCAACAGATCTGGAAATGCCTAAGAAACGCGGCCGTGATCATGCTCCTGTGCCTCCAGACAATCAGAGGCCAGCCACCACCAGACATCATCACACCGGGTCCAGCCTCGGGCATCGTTCTGAGAGAGCAACCTGGACTGCTGATCACCAACTGCAAATGAATCCTCAAAAGAAAGATGTACTCTCCTGGACTTCACATCAGCAGTGCAAGCTCCTCCAGCCCTGCACACAAACGCAAAGGGGGGGAGGAGCCCAAGCCCTCTGCCTAACCTTACACCAGCTTCAAGAACCTTCTCCTCCAACACCAGTTAGTCACCTTGTAGGCAATACTGCCAAGCCCCACACTATGTCATGCATGTGATTTGAGAAAGAAGGCCTTAAACGAACACAAGGCCGCCTCTGAAGGGATTCTCAAAACCCCAATGACTTTGAACTTTGAAACAGAGAAACCAAAGTGGATCACCAGAAGGCACCCAGCCTGGCCACAATGCGAGGCACCCTCTGAAAAGTTCCTAGTCATCATAGGACATAAAAGTGTCAAGATGCAGTCCATCTTCCTAGGCAGGAGACCTAAAGGACTGACTGGCCATTGCGAGGAACATGGTTCCACCCAGGGCTGCAGAAAGCCCATAGCACACCTGCACCACACAAACAGACTTCTGGATGACAGGTGACGCACCGTCAGGGCACCTGCTGCCTCGACACCTGCTGCACAAGCACAGAGACCTGAACTGGGCTACTGTCTGCCTTATCTGCCGTGGAACGACCATCACTTCAGGAGACACAAACAACTGGAGCCTAACATGGCTATGGTGTGTCTGATCTTCCTGAATCTTTGATATCGCTCGTTGTTGTCCATAGGAGGGACAACAACTAGCGAAAGGGGGGATTATGTAGCGACTCAGGCGAATCAAACACACAATCGCCAGTTACATTTAACAAATATGTTTTGAAAGTTGTGCTCACTACCATACCTTCCCCCAACACAACAGAGGGAGATTCTTCAGTCACCCTGGAAACCATCTGATAAGGTGTTTTATGGCCGGAAAGAATGTGGCCACATGAAGTCTTATACACAAAGAGCTTAAGACACAGAGCTTTTGCCTCAAATTATAGACAAACCATCTATAAATGAACATGCACCCCAGGACATTATATGTAAACACATAACTGTCTTGTAAAATGTTTATTCTGTATGGTATTTTGCATCTTTTTATCTTTGTCTTAACAAATTACTAGTTCAGATAACCTCATATATGTCATGTCTCCTATCAAATTAATGCTCACTTCACGACCTACACTTCCATGTATATCACTTATTCAGAAAATGCAGTGTGTGTTTGTTGCATTAATTATAGTATGAAGAACTCAGAGACCCACTGAGTCCAACTTTTAAACAAAGAGCTATAAATTCTGCTGAGGAATTTCCCGCCGGGAAATCCCAACACTCTCATTGGTTAAGTCTAACCCTGGAGGGTGGGACTATTTCCAGACCTTAAAAAGACCAGTGAAGACAGGCTCTTCCCTCTTTCTCTTCTCTCTCTTCTCTCTCTGGCTGAACCAACACGTCATCGTGGCTGGCCCTTGAGCCAGGCCACCAATGCAGGCCCTCCAAGCAGGCCCCAACGCTCTTACTCCGCTCTCTTCACTTCAACTCTGTCCCTGGGGGAGCCAACACCCACGGGGGGGGGGCTGGCACTTAAGCCATGCCACCAATGCAGGCCCTCCAAGCAGGCCTCATCTCTTCCAAAAATCTTCTCTTCTACAATCCGATCTTCAAGAACACGAAGCATCGCTAAAGCAAACAGCCGCTTCCCTCCCAACCTCGGAAAGGACCGCCGGACACGCAGAGACACACACACAAGCGAGAAGCCAAAACGAAACCAAAAAGAATGCAAGTATTCTTATTCTTACTGCTGTAAAGAGGGTGTGTTATTTTCCCGTTGGGATAAATTAACTCCGTGAAGGTCGTATCTGGTGAACTGAAGGAAAGTTGTTGCTTACCCTCCCCCACTCTCTTTGTCTCTCTCTCTCTCCCTCTCTTTGTCTCTCTCTCTCTCTTTTATCTCTCTCTAACTTCAGTCTATTCATTATTCTCTTTTATGTATTCTTTCGTTAATATCTATACTTCTACTCTAGTGATGCATATTTAGTATGTACTTTCTGTGTGAATTGTAGTGTTATTTTTTTAGTCTGTGTTTATTAAACCTTCAAAAGACATTTAATGAGTTGAATCTGTTATTCTGCCACATACACGAAGTCAATGAAACTTGCGATCTAAACGTTACCTAACTGCTTATGCTACTATGTTAGTAAAGTAAACTGTATGACCATTTGAAATATTGAACTTATCCTGATCAGTAAAGTTAATGTTTCTCATGCGCTCGTAAAGCAGTAATCCCTTTATTGAGAATTGATTTGAAAAGTCTATAACTAATTTGCAGGACAAACTTAGTAGGATAATCTCAAGCAATTCCATAAAGGGTTACTTGTATTTAATTAAACGATTTTCCCTATCGGAAAATTTTAATACGTAATGAACAACTGGCAAATTATATTCATAAATTCATGAATATTGAATATTAAATCCCTTTTGAGTTAATTATTCCCCGAGACATTAAACTCATGAGTCGTTGTTGTTACACAGCAATGCCAAAGCTTTAAAGTCCTCTACGCGGTGCAAGAAGTATTTATACCTTTTTATAACGTAAAAAGAAAATAAAGGGCATTGGCATATTTTTTACTGTCTTGAACCTAATGTAGGCTACTTTAAATTGAATGTCATCCCTGGCTCAATGTTGTTGTTGTTGTTTTTTTGTTTTGTTTTATAGTTTCCTTTTTTTATATAGTTTTCTTTTTTATTATTTATTTATGTATTTGTTTGTTTGTTTGTTTAATTCATTTTGCTGCATCCGTCTAATGTTTATATTTGTTTTGACGTTGTTGTTGTTGAATCCTTTTTGAACTGTGGCTCTTTGCTTTTGTATTTGTTCAATAAAAGAATTATAATAATAATAAAATAAAAAAAGTGACACCATTGTCGCAAAAAACTTTGGCGATGAGAGGAAGTGGCGGCAAAAAGTACGTTTTCGCGCATGCGCAGAACATATCGTGTTTCCGGTACAGTCGCTTCATCCAGCTGTATAGCAAACTGGACTTCTCTTTCCTGCAACTGTTTTTTTTGCAGTTTTCTGCCATTATATCAATTCTGTCTTTAACGGTGTTGTTAGAAAGTGGGACAGATTTAACCTTTCCAGCTGCTTGCGGCCCTCATAGTCCCTCCACTATTTTAATGCCGGCGGGTTTGATTAACTCCTCTCCAATATTATGCCTTGGCAATCAACAGCGAACACTCGAAGGAAGCTTTAGTGGCCTTCTGCACATCACTACCTGCCCTTTCAAAATCTGTCGATCTTTCTTTTCTCTCTAAGAATGCCTTATCTCTGCCGATTGTCTCTGTATGCTTCGTTTCCTGGTGTCTTTTCATTTTGCCTGGTTTCATGCTGTCGTCTGCCAGTTTTTCAGCACAGAAGACACATTCTGGCCGAGACTTGTCTTGACCTTCGATAAAACCAAAATGTATGTAGGTTGTCATAGTGTCTTAAGTTGACAAGACACTATGACACTATGACGTTTTTTGTCCTTCAGAACATCGTAAGATGCACACATGTAGATCCTAGAAATCTACATTTCCTCGTGCCCCTGAACCCCCTAAATAACTCACAGGTGGAAATCAGAGATTATAAAAGCGTGTCTTTATTACGACTAAGGGATGCAGGCCCTACATTATGGTGACACAGAATAAGGCATTAATATTTGATTTATAAGCGATCATAAACAGCCAGTATCCTAATATAGAAACGGAAGGGCTAAATTTAGGCTAGGTTAACTATAGGCTGAGCGTCCCTTGTGCAGCCCAGGGCCGTCGTAATAGCCCAGCAAACACAGTACGTTGTGACAACGTCGTCAGTTAGTCGTCATTTGGTCAGCGTGACATTACTTTATGACAACGTTGTGAGGACGTCGTGGTAAAGTTCCATTTTTAAAAATTTTGGCTAACGTTCCAGAAACGTTGTGGGCACGTCCTCAAAAGACGTCGCTAGTTTATCCCTCAGAGAACGTTGTAAGGACGTCGCGGTAAAGTTCTATTGTTTTAGAATCTTGGCTAACGTTCCAGAAACGTCATGGGCACGTCCTCAAAAGACGTCGCTAGTTTATCCCACAGAGAACGTTGTAAGGACGTCGTGGTAAAGTTCCATTTTTTTAGAATCTTGGCTAACGTTCCAGAAACGTCATGGGCACGTCCTCAAAAGACGTCGCTAGTTTATCCCACAGAGAACGTTGTAAGGACGTCGCGGTAAAGTTCCATTTTTTTTAAATCTTGACTAAAGTTGCAGAAATGTTGTGGGCACGTCCTCAAAAGACGTCGCGTGTTTATCCCACGGAGAATGTTGTAGCGACGTGGCCCACTGGTCTTCATAACTTTCCAAATTGCATTATTAATTTACAAGTATTATCAAATGTATGCCATTTTGATTTATATGGGACATTTACTTAATTTATCAAATATTCTAAATGAATCCATGTTTGCAAATCGTATTGGCAAAAACAATAAAAAATCTAACAAAAAAAAAAAAACACAATTGTCCCACTATCACGTGCGGTGCCGGGAGTGGCATTTTGCATCTGAGCGGGTCATAGAACTTCAAAATGAGTTCTAAATTCATTATTTATTATTCTTGATTTGTATTCATGTAATTCTTGCTGCGTGACTTTGACGTGGTGATGGGTCAAACACTGGAGCGGCGCGGAGTTGCCATGGAAACGTTGCAGCAACACAACAGACAAGCCGCAAAACTTCCTCTGTCGTTGTTGTTTTCACTATAATTTCAGGTGAGTTGTCTTTAAAGTTACACAAATAATACACACAACTGTTACTGACATTTTCCTGACATTTCTTATGTGTCATTGACACGCTTCTGTTCTGTTGAATATTTACTTTATAGAAATGTAGAGTCTTTGGAAAAAAGTCCGTATAGCACATCAACCGTTTTCCGAACAGTAAGTTAAGTTAACGAGGCTAACGTTAACTCTATAAAGTTAATCTCTTGTTTAGGCTTTGAGTCACATGTGTAAATGATAGTTTTATCAAGTTTTTTTTTTCTTCTGGGAATTGAATGGGTCATTGAAGGTGGCTAATTAATTCAACTAACGTTAACGTTATGTGTTTGTTGTTAATCGACGAAGCCACTTACATTAACTTAATATTAACACGGAGCGCGAAAAAAACGTGTTAACATATAATAAAATGTTCTGTGATTTTCAAAAGGGACAAAATAACCCCTCTACAACAGAGGTGAAGCTCCCAGCAAGTTTCCAACATTTCTGAAGGAAGCTGCTGAAAGAGAAGTAGAAAACACAGGTGAACTGAAAAAGGTGATTGATTAACCTTGTCCATTTTTAACAATATTTCAACCCATTCTTTCTCTTTTCTGCATTTAACCTTTGCTGTAGCTTCTTTCCTTTTAATAAACCTGGCGTTGTATAATTTATATATTTGGCTCTGATAAAGTGTTGATGCTTCCATGCTGATGCCCTGCAGCCTGCACTGTAAAGTTAGCAGAGTTGGAGCAGATCTCCTGTCGGACAACATCTCTTAAATGGTGAGGATTTACTCACCTGCAAGCCATCCTATGTGTAAGTTATATGACATTATTCTTTCAGACGAACACAATCAGAGTTATATAAAGAAATGTCCCGGCTCTTCCAAGCTTTATAATGGCAGTGAATATTGCTTGGTTTGCTTGGTGATATGCGGTAGGCTACGCAAGTCGACTTGCGCTAAAAAGGGTGACCCCCCCCATGCTATGTTTTGTTTTGCTCTAATTTCTGTACTTCTGCGTTCGTCAATACGCATGCGTCAAGGGTTATTCTTTTTAGCGCAAGTCGACTCGCGCATTGCTGACCACTGGAAGCTAGTTATTTTAGTCTATAAAGTTTTAAATATGGATATTTTTCTCACACAAACATGCCACTTTGCTTCAGATGACCTTTTTTAAACCCCGGAGCTGTGTGGCGCAATTATATGATGGATAGATGCACTTTTATGGACTTCAAAAATGAAGCATTCACTGCCATTATAAAGCTTGGATTAGCCAGGACATTTTTAAATATAACTCTGATTGTGTTCGCCTGAAGAACTTAGGGATGGCTTGGGGGTGAGTAAATCATGGGATATTTTTCATTTTGGGATGAACTAACCCTGGCATTATCACCATGTGACTAGTAAGTAAAACCTCAAACATACAATAATGTTCAAAAGTTTGGTTTTGGTACAATTCTTTGAAAAAGGTCTCTAATGCTCACCAAGATTGCATTTGCTTAATTAAAAAAAATCAGTAAAATCTAATATTGAAATAATATTTAAATTCTAAATAATTGGGTTCTATTTGAATATATTATAAAATGTAGTTTATTCTTGTGATCAAAGCTTAATTTTCAGCATCATTACTCCAGTCTTCAGTGTCACATGATCCTTCAGAAATCATTCTAATATGAGGATTTTATTCATCAAAGAATCCTGAAAAATGCACCATGGTTTACACAAAAATATGAAACAGCACAACTGTTGTCAACACTGCTAATAATCATAAATGTTTTTGTGAGCAGCAAATCATCATATGAGAATGATTTCTGAAGGATCATGTAACACTGAAGACTGGTGTATTGATGTTGAAAATTCAGCTTTAATCACAGGAATATTAAAATAATAATAATAATAATAATAATAATTTTACAATGTAAAATAGCTGTTTTCAATTTAAAGGGTTAGTTCTACCAAACCTTTAAATCCTGTCATCAACTCCTCTCCCTCATGTTGTTACAAACCTGTAAGACCTTCATTCATCTTCAGACAGCAATTTAATTAACACTTTCAAGGCCCAGAAAGGATGTAGACATCAATAATTACAACGTTAAGGAGACTGGCACAGGCTAGATCAAAATTGTGGAATTAAGTTATTTTTGCACACAAAAAGTATTCTTGTTGCTTCGTAACATTAAGGTTGAACCACTGGAGTCACATGGACTATTTTAACAATGTTTTTACTACCCTTCTGGGCCTTGTGTTGCAGTCTATGGAGGGGTCAGAAAGCTTTTTGATTTCATCAAAAATATTTTCATTTGTGTCTGAAGATGAACAAAGGTCTTACAGGTTTGGAACAACATAAGGTGAGGAATTCATGACAGAATTGACATTTTTGGGTGAATTATCACTTAAATATATATTACAGTTTGTACTGTATTTTTGATCAAATAAATGCAGCCTTGGTGACTGTTGAGTAAAAGAGACTCTTTCAAAAGCATAAAAACACAGATTAGCAACATTAATAAGGTTCTCCTCTGTTTCAGCTGCCAGAAAATGATGAAGATGTGACAGTGTAGCTCGGGATAAGGAAGAGGATGAAGAGGAGGAAGAACATGTAAGTAAAAAAAAAAAAATTATACCTTTTTAACAAAAAGCAATACACCTACAATAGTATGGCTTTTTTTCAGCTTCCAGTTTACAAAGATCCAAAGTGAATATATAGAGGCCATCCTCCTATCCTATCCTCAGAAGACCCTGCCCTCCGCTGGTGGGGTAAGAAAGACCCTCTTCCTCTTCTCTCACAGCTCTCCATCTCCCTCTGCCTCATCAACACTGTCTGAAGCTTTTTCCACAGCTGGGACACAGTCAGGAATGAGGGGTCTCAGATTCTTCCTGAGAAAGTCATCATGCTCATTTTCTTGAACAAAAAAAAAACCTGTTGATGTATATTTTGGCCCAATAATACAGAAAAGATGCTAGGACTCTATGTAGTGTTTTTTTTACATATTTCTTTATGAACGTAGGACTATAGCTCAAGGACTATATATCTTTTGTAATTGTCACATTGTTCAGGTTTAGCTACAGGTAGTGAAGCAATAAAGCACATCACCACCAGACATTTGTAGCAGGTGCCTCACAGGACACGCAGGACATTTCTGCAAATAAAAGTAATAATAAAGAAACTGATAACTCTTTTTTTCCATGTCTTTTTTGTGCTAAATTATTGAGAGTAGTACCAATATGAGTATTGATAAGTATAAGTGAGAAAATCCTTAACTACTCCCTAATAAGACAATAAAATATTTTAATAATTGGTTACATTTCTTATGTTGTTTGTTTAATTAATGAATGGACGTGTTACATTTCTGTACTCATAATTTGTTGACACTTTACACTGTTTAAATGTTGACTTAATATTTGTACAAAGTAACACTGAATAAATGCTGATTATTAAATTAATGCAGTGTGGTTTTGAGCCATTTTCTATTACAATTTAATAGGGGTTTGTATCGTTTTTTATTATCTACGAGTACATAATCCCTAAATATATTAACTAAAATCAAAACAAATGTATTAATAAGGTTTTACAGCAGAGAATTCAATGTTTGAGTGTATCAGTTCTATGTGGATTTCAAGGTTATGGACCAAGCACATCTTCATTTCCCGGACTAAAGGTGAGATTATTCAAATAAAGGTGGACGTGGTATTTTGGTCGTTAGGACGTACCTGCCACGTTCCAGCGACATATCATAATCACGTCGCCACGACGAATACAGGAATCACAAAGTTACGTCGCTGGAACGTTACCTGGTATGTCGCTGCGACTAATATGGTCCATTGAGGTTACGTCCTCACAACATGCCAGTTTGGTCGTTGAGACGTGATCATCACGTTATAGCAACGTACCAGTATAACGTCGTCACGACGATTATGGGAATCACAAAGTTACGTCACTGGAACGTTATTAGGTACGTCGCTACGACGAATATGGTCCTTTAAGGTTACGTTCTCACAACGTGCCAGTTTGGTCGTTGGGACGTGCTCGTCACGTTCCAGCAACGTCCCACTATAACGTCGCCACGACGATTATGGGAATCACAAAGTTACGTCATTGGAACGTTATTTGGTACGTCGCTACGACGAATATGGTCCGGTCCGGTTACGTCTTCACAACGTAACTGTGTTAGCTGGGAGCCTGCACTGGGGCCCATCATTAGTAAGATACGCCACTGGTTCTCAGTGTAATATAGCATGTTGCGCTCTGCCTCTAATACTGCATGTGTGCACTTTTAGGTCTTTAAAGGTTGTATTTTAGATGTCCTTGTGCAGAGAACACAGAGTCTGAATGGCTGGTGTCCTCGACTGGGTCACCTCAAGGGTGTGTCCTCTCTCCTCTATTAGTTATTTTGTACACTAATGCGTCCAAGAGTAGTTTTGTTAATAGGCACATCTTAAAATGTGCTGACGACTCTCTGTAATCGTTAGCTTATTGAGTGAGGAGGATTCTACGCATGGTCCGGTGGTTGAGGATTTCACGGTTTGGTGTCAGAATGCTTTTTTAAAACTTAATGTGCTGAAAACTAAAGAGATGACCATTGATTAGAGATTGAGGAGGAAGTCAATGGATGATAATAGACTAAATATTAATATCTGGGTAATATTTTAATATATACGCCAATATATTAATATTTGGGTACCGTATTGGATTGTAAATTGACGTTTTCTGCATATATTATAATAAGATTGTACACGAAGCTAGCTAAACAAACTCTGAGTTTCAGAGTAGGTTTAGAGTTGACAGATAAATCCACCCTGGCTTAGATCAAGTTCAACCGCTTCTCAAAGCTCGGTATAAACTTTCTCTGTCCACTCAGGTTTAATCCAGAGTTAGCGATCTAATCTCAGAGTTAGGACCAATCAGCTGCAAGTAAAGACGCAGTAAAGCCACACCCCCTGTATCTCTCGTTCCAAAGTAAAACAGTTTATAATTAAATATATTCACATAATTATCATATTTTTTGACAAGTAGCCAAATAGTAATTTAATGCATAAAACATACTTCGGACAAATAGGCAGAGGTCATCGGGGGTCATTTTTCCACTTTAGCGGGTCGGCGGACAAATAGTGGATTCTTGGGACAGGGAAGTCGAGAACGCGTCCACATTTTTAGATCTCTAAAAGGACTGAATGTAAGACTGCAATTGCAAACGATAACACCCAATTTTTTTTTGTTGAAATTGGGTGCCAGACTGGTGATTTGTGGGTTTTTTTTCTTTCTTTCTTTCAGACTACAGCTTGCTGCAACAACGAATCAATATAATGAATAAGCTTCGAGTGAACGTGTGTGTGTGTGTGTGTGTGTGTGTGTGTGTGTGTGTGTGTGTGTGTGTGTGTGTGTGTGTGACCTGGTAATCCCTACGTTATGGGGACAAATTGTCCCCACAAAGATGGCAATATCCGAAATCCTTGTCCTTGTGGGGACATTTTTAGGTCCCCATGAGGAAAACATCTTATAAATCACACAGGAGTTTTTTTTTTTGAGAAAGTAAAAATGCAGAATGTTTCCTGTGATGGGTAGGTTTAGGGGCTGTGTGTGTGTGTGTGTGTGTGTGTGTGTGTGTGTGTGTGTGTGTGTGGTGGGTAGGTTTAGGGGCTGTGGCAGTGTAGGGGGATAGGATGTCCAGTTTGTACAGTATGAAATCCATTACGCCTATGGAAAGTCCCCATAAAACATGGAAACACGACATGTGTTTGTGTGTGTGTGTGTGTTAGTGTGTGTGTGTGTGTGTGTGTGTGTGTGTGTGTGTGTGTGTGTGTGTGTGTGTGTGTGTGTGTGTTCTTTCTAAAGATTTTTCGTACTGTGAATTTGTCAGTTCTGGAAAGATTTGGAAATGAATGCATTTTATTTTGTTGCTTTTTTCTTATTTAATTAATCGATTAATCAAAAATATTGAAGTATTCGCTGACTGAATGTATTAGAAGCTATACCGCTACTGCTTCGAATTTACACTAAACCGAGCAGAAATATGTTGATACGTGTTTATTTTGAGTTTTCTAGATGATTTTTAAATTGTGTAGTGTGTAACTCCAGATATAAAAGCTTCCTTATAATTCAGTATTTTTATTTTGATATTATAAAATATATTTTCAGAAATCCAGTGGGGGAAGGAAACCTAGTATGGTCCCTCTTCAGGGAACTCTTATTAAAAGGGTCCTGCAATAATTGATCAAGTTATCGTGAGATTTCTTCACTTTGGTAGGCAGTGGCGCCTCCACTTCATTATGGCAGACAGTCGTCCCATCAGGACTGACTCCGAAGAGGAGCTTTATGGACTTGCTTTATGGAGATGAGGCAGATGATGAGAATACCACAAATGTATTGGATCCTTTCTACCGACACATTGATGATTTCCTCAGGGATGAAGATGTCCATATCCCACTCTTTCCTGCCATTGCCAACGGTGCAAAGCATACAGTCAGAAATGCGTACGGCCCCGATGGTCTGGTTATTGAGCTCAATGATCTTAAAGCCGCCATCTGTCCAATCCATTACCTGATGTTGGCCAGCTCTACAGGACGTTCTGCTTTAAAGAAGACATTCGGCCTCACTTTGGCCTCTGTTGATGGCGGTTTCATCCTTAATATATCACAGCAGAAACCCACCGGCCACACCCAGTGCTTCACACGCAATATCAGCGAACGCTGCACAAGCCATAAACCAAGTTTTAGAAGTCTGTGGTTCCAAACCTTCAACTTTGACAAGCGAAAACTTGGAGCGTCGCACAATATTCAAAACAAACTTAAATGATCTGAATAGGATGGCCATCGTGTTGATCTTACGCAAGGTGTCTATAACCACTGAAGGAGAGATGGGCCACATGGGTCATAAACCCAAGTCTTTGGTTCCAAACCTTCAATGCAAAAAATGCTCGGTTTGTTTAGCATAACTCCCACCTAATCAAATCTTACTGTCAAACCATCTTCATATTCTGATGTGATTCATTATTCCTTTTTCCAGTGTTCATCAACAGTTTCCCACCCAACAAGCATGGCACAGTCTTCTTGTAGAGGCTATTGTAGTGTTCCTTGTTCTTCAAACAACAAACACAAATTTTCTTATTTAAGTTTCCACGATTTTCCAGTTTGGAAATGATAATTAATATTGTTAATTGTAGGAATTTGTACGTTTTGTCCCACAGTGACGGGTGGGTTTAGGGGCGGCGTTTGAGGTAGGTCATTCTTATGAAGTCATACGAATTTGGAAACATACAAATGCAAAATAATTCATATTATAGGATCATATTTATAAATGAGGAAAAAATGAGGAAAATCATCAACTGTGTGTTTTATTTAAATTTTATATCAAAAATTGTCTTCAAAACGTTTGGAAAGGTAAGAACTATAATGCTTTTATTTTAATAGAAGTAATTTAACATTATATTCTGCTATATGTAATAGACAGTATGTATTTAAAACACACTAAAATTTGCTTTACAGTCCAGAAAAACATACATGCTGTTTGAGAATATTTTCAAACACATCCAAGAGCTTCAGGAGTCTTTATATGAGCAGAAAACAGGGCAATGTCTTCTGCAAGACCACAAGTTCTGGGTAGAGTTTTGGATGTACCAAATACAGCCCCAAATAGATACCAACTAAAAAGGGCATTCAAAGATGACAAAGGCCCAACGGAGGTATATGTAAAGATAGATGCACCAGAGACTGAAGGTGCTCAAGTAGAAGAAGTTACACAAGACATGAGTGATTTTCAAAAGGAAGAGGAAAAAGAACATAAGGAGAAGACCATCGAGAAAGATTAAAAGCAGAAATGGGAAAGAAAGAATTTGAAAAACCGACAGATTTTGGCCAGGTGGATGTAAAGGAAGAGGAATCAAAGGAGGCGAAGACAACACTAAAAGAGGAAGAGGGAGAGAAAGATGCGCCAGAGGTCCACAACAAAGATCCCAATGTGGAAGACACTGATGGTGATTTCAGTCTTGAAAAAGAAGATGAACTCTTTACAGAAAGTGTTCCTGCACCACCATCTTTTTTATTATTCCTCGAGCTGCCTGGGAAAAACTAAGAAAAGAACAAAAAAGAGATCACTTCAAAGGATTGCAGTGGACAAACACCATGTCTTCAGTCCATCCTCATTGCAGTTTGGCTTTTACAGGCCACGGGGTTCAAATACAAGGATCATCTAGGAAACACCTGTTTTTAAATGCTCTGGCTATTGCTTGTTTCACTGACTGCCCTGTAGAAACTGATGTTGTTGTGCACAGTGAGAGCACGCTTAAAGCACAGGTGTCCTTTAGAGGTGACATGGAAGTGCACAGTAAGACAGGGCTGCAAAGGCGACCCGTAAGAGCTGATGACCAAAAGGAGATAAATCAGCAATTTTAGCAACACTACCAAGGGCACTCTATCTTATGGAGATGGAAAACCTTAAGGAATCTGTGGTAGAGTCTGGCTGCCGAGATGAGGCACCATCACCAGGTGTTCCCCAGAGAATGAAGGATAGGAAACATGACAATGGTAGAAGAAAAAGCTGATGAACCGGATGAAGTTATCCAGAAGGTTATCCTTCATCCAAAGGGTGTGATGCTTTGGTCGAAGAAGAGCATTGATATCTTCCACCATAGATGCAAAGATGACATTGTCTATCTCGATGCAACAGGGAGCATCGTGAAGAAAAGTCAACAGAGCACAGGTCCTCTTTATGTGTATGAGCTGGTGGTCAGAAACCCCTATTAGGGTTCATCTCCCTTTCGAGCCGCTACGTATGTGACCTGTGACCACAGCACCTCATCTGCTCTGTATTTTCTCAGTGCTTTCCAGACAGATCATGCCAAGCAATATGGACACAAAAAAATCAAAACAACATCTTTTAATGGACATTTTATGGAGCTCATAAGCAGTGCACCCCTCGACCACAAAGGGGACGTCAATGTTTACTACAGTGAGACATTCATCTCCTCATGGAGGTCATAAGCAGTGCACCCCTCGACCACAAAGGGGACGTCAATGTTTACTACACTCTAAAAACTGCTGGGTTAAAATCTCAAAAAGGGACGTACCCAGCGCTGGGTTGTTTTAACCCAACTAGTTGGGTTAAATGTTCAACCCAGCATGCTGGGTTGTTATTTTAACCCAATTATGGGTTAAAAATTACTACACTGCTGGGTTGATGTAACCCAAAATGGGTTGGAAGTTTAAACTAGAAATTCTAGTAATTAAAATGACTAAAATAACATCTACAGCAATACAGACTTCAGTAATAAAAATATAAAATTTTATTTTTGTTTTATCAAGTAAAATTGTCCATTTGTGAATACATTTTTAAAAAAAATTGCATCATTCCCTACCCATTGACAAAAATCAATGAGACTTGAAATAACTTGAAGAAAATATGAAGTGAAATCTAAAAACATTTCATTTACATCAACATCTTGCACACAAGATATCATGTGATCGAAAAGTACAAGTATTTAGAAATAGTAAATATAAAAGAGGAAAGATCTCAGACAGTACAAAAACTGTCATCAAGAGTCAGAAAAATGAACCTTTTGAAGAAAATTTGAAATCTTAAAGCATTTACATCAACATCTTGAGCATACATCATGTGAGTGAAATACTCAGTAATCAATTGTAGTGTAATTGTACTGTAGAAGAAAAGGACACGTATTTAGAAGTAGTAGTAAATATAAGAAGAACAGCAAAGAGGAAAGGTCTCAGACAGTAATAAAAATGAGTCAGAAAAATTACCTTTTTGAAGAACATGAATGTGAATTTGAAATCTTAAAACATTTCAAACATTTCAACATTTAAAACATTTCATTTTCATAACATGTGACAATTACTGTTTGTCAGCAAAAATGAAGGCTCGCAAAACTCTCATTGTTGGGGTTTCATCCCTGGAAAGTCCATACTAGTTTGTAAAAACTGTTACATTGTGGAACACCGTTTCGGGTAGTCTATGTCAAATACATAGAATGCCTTAAAGCAAACATCAACTGCAGCAAGCAATGTATTTTGCTCGAGTGTTGATAATTGCAAAGGCTTGAGGGCATTGGTTATCTCCAAGCATGAGGGAATTCTTTTGAGTCTTTTGAGCGCAGGTACTCAGCCATATTGGTCCCAATCTGAAAAGAAGAAAAAAAATAGAGAAGGGGGGGATAGGGGATTGGCATCAATTTAGAACGCAAAAAGGTCAAACTAATGTAAATACCTTTAGGAACAGTAAAGGGTATGACACACCAAGCCGACCATCGGCCAATGTTAGCTCTAGTTGGACCCCTGTTGTCCAACTTTTTGGCCCAGATGCAGATGACTAATGGCAACAACACATTTACCGTTTGATGTCACTAGTTTTTTAATGTTGGCTTGGTGTGTCATGGCCTTAAAGGGTTAGTTCACCCAAAAAGAAATACTTAAACTAAATCTGGTCATCATATAAAGCGGTCAAGTCTCTTTAAAAAAATTGGAATACATTAGATTCATATGAATTAGTTTTACAATCTTTATTAACTTTTTGTAGCGCCAAAGTGGTAATTGTACAACCCCAAAACTTCATGTCTTTTGTAAATATGCATCCTTTCCTGTAACTTTTTTTGAAATGTGTTGCAGGTCTGAATGACAGGAAAGGATGCATATTTACAAATGAAATGAAGTTGACCAGGCAAAACATGACATATTTTGTGTTCATTTTGTCTGCAATAAAATACAAGTCAAAGTAATTGTAGAAATCACTTCTTTTTTTTGCGTTTTCCATACTGTCCCAACTTTTTCTGATTTGGGGTTGTACAAACTGTCACTAGAGGGACAGAAAACTCACATTTCATTAGAAATATCTTTTTCCCATTCCAAAGATGAACAAAAGTCTTTAAGGTTTGGAATTTATTCATTTTATTTTTCGTAATTGATGACAATTTTCATTTTTGGGTGACACTAAATGTATTTTTTTTACAACACTGCTCGACCATATACAGTGACTGAATGTTACGTTAATGTGTATGTGCGTGCGACGAATCGAGAACAGAGGGGTAATGTACATGCACATAAAGATAACATTCAGCTAGTGACTACTTGAAGTGTGGCTGAGCAGTGTAGTGAAAGGATAATGATATTATTCTGTCTTGTATTAATATACAAAAAGGGAAAACGGCTCTCACTTAAAGCAGCTGGCTCATAGATCAATAAAATTTAACATGTAGAGGCCATTCGCACCCAGAATCGGAAGTCCAAATTTTGCATATATATTAGACACAGACATACCTGGCAAAATAAAACTACTGCTAGTTCATGGGTTCTCTGAAGAAACTCGGTTTTGTCCTCCTTTTCTGACCCTTTTGTGCACGTTTCGAAGACGCTCCTCCAGGAAGCCAGTAGCAGGTCTGTGGAATCGACTTGGACTGAACCATGCTTCCTTGTGTTTAAAGAAAAAGAAAACAGTATTAAAAAGTGCAACACTGGCGCCATTTACATGAGTACATGAATGTGATTAAAGGAGTGTTTTCCCATCCCTGTTCCTGGTGGCACACCAGCATTACACATTTCTGAACTCATCCTAATCAAACACCTGATTCAACTCATCAGCTCATTAGTAGAAAAATACAAAAGTCCATATAAATACAACAAAATCACATCCCTGTGTTAGACACTGTACTCCTTTACCCTGGCAGTCCTTAAAGTGGTCATATAATGGTACATGCACGTTTACAAGCTGATTGTATGGAAATGTGTGTTGGCAGTGCCTGTACACAACCATCTTATAATGATAAAAAACGTTCCCAACACTGCTAATGCAGGGTTTTTCCTGGGTCAGAAATGGTCTTCGGTGGTGGCTGTCTAGCTGACCAGACATGGTCATCCACACACACGCGAGCACACGCACGCGCAGTAAAAGCACCTACCCGCGTGATATGTGAGCCCAATACAGACAATAAATGTAAAATAAATGCAAATAAGCTTCTTTTTTTTTCTCATTATGTATGATGTCTTGATGTGTGATATGATGTCTTGATGTGAGACAAATAGTCACATTCTCTACCATATCTACAATTTAATAACATTATCAGCCAGCTAACAACTTGCGTTGCTCTGGTTTCACCTTATTCCAGTCTAAACAATTTTTTTTGTGGTGATTTACTACACATTATCAATATAAATACCCCCCAAAAATACAGGAAAATACTGTGGATTACTAAAACTAATTCTTACTAACCCCTCTTGTTTAATGGGGTAAGCACACTTGTATTCTCATCTCAGATGTGTTGAGTAAATGATTAAACACTGATTCGTGAGTTCAGTGTTGGACAGATCAGTTCAGTAAAATGAATCGGTTCAAATGAGTCATTAGTTCGTGAATCGGACAATAGCGGACGTGTTATGTGTGAATCCAGACTGTTAAAACAACGCAAAAGATTTGTCATCACAGAAAACACTTTATAACGATATTTTTTCTGTGTATTTGAAAGTTTGGATTATGGCCGCTGCGTGTGCAAAACGTCTGTCAGAAGAGGTGCGTTTATTGAGCGCAATTCACACCCAACATCAATTCAGGGAATTTTTTTTGCAAACGCGCCACGTGGAACATGGAGTCAGTCTTCCGACCTTTTACTTTTGTGTAAGTTCAGCTGATTTTGATTGATATGCGCGAGTGAGGAAGAGCTCAGACGGTGATCGTTTTGAAGACCGAGAGTGCGCGCGGCTCTCTGCTCGTTCTCTGTCACTCAGTTAACGTGCGCCCTGTCACGCGCATTAGTCATCCACATCAATATATAAATCAAATAAGGCTTTGGCGGGACAAAAATTTGTTTTGGCGGCCGCCCAAAAAAATTCTATGTAGGAAAAACCCTGTAATAAGAATTTGTAATGTAAGTATACAAAGTTTTCATTTAGACACTAAAGAATCATATAACTTGTACAAAAATGCCATTATATGACCCCTTTAAGGTATGGAAACTGTTCAACTACTGATGAAGCCAGGGTGACTTTTGTACCTGCACTTGGGCTAAAAGAAACAATTTCATATTTTGAATTTTAACAATAGTACAAATGTACACACCAAGACATTTAATATATCCAAAAATATTCTAGCATTAAAATGTTTTACTTTACTTTGAATTGAAAATGTGTACTCACTTTTCTCCAAAGCGTTCAATAAGATGTGACACCAAGATCCGAACCATGGCTCGTCTCTCTTTAAGTGAAATGCAGTGCTCGTTTTCAATAGCATCTACAATACCTCTGCCATTGGGTGTTGCAAGAAGGATGTCTCTTACGCTCTAAAAAATAAATTATATATTTTTGTATAAATATTGTGTTATTTTTGTTAGAAAAACATCCTACAAATGTCTTTAATTCATGCACACAAAAAAAAGACAAGGCCTTTTCTAGCAACAGTCTGGTACCAAAACAAGAAATCATTAAACACACACAAACTTACAGATGCTGCTACTTCCTCCACAGCTATCCTGTGCTGCTGCTCCCTTGATATGGATATAGTAGGTGTAGTTGAAAGCTCTTCAGTTGATTCCTTTAATAGAAAATTGAATGGTAATGCATTTTTACAGTATGTTAGTTCTGCACAATATATTGTTTCAGCAATGATATCATGATGTGCACATTCACAATTCTGTTAATTTGACTAAACCATTTTTTCAGTGAAACTTACAAGATGTATATGATGTCAACAAATTGAGAAACCCTCTCAGTGTATTGTGATGTGCCCATGATGACTTAATTTATATTAATAGAATATGGTTTACAACTGCAAGAGGTAGTATTTGGTAGAAGGTGTAGAAAAGCATAATTTAAAGGGTTAGTTAGGGTTATTCACTCACTGCCACGTTGTTCCAAACCCGCAAGACTTTCGTTCATCTTCATAACATAAATTAATATCTTTTGATGAAATCTCAGATGTGCCCCTTTTTGACAGTCTTCACAACTAACGTTAGCACTTTGAAGCTTCAAAAGGTTTTTTTTATATATATATATATATGAATCGAGCGATTTAGTCCACATTTTCTGAAGAGACACCATCGAAAATTAACTTAACATATCTCGGGAGAGAGGCACGGACAAAATGGCGGTCGAGGTAACGTTAAAAAATATACCGTCTATACGTTTAAATAGGTACAAATGTAAAGTATGTATAGTAAGTGGATTGCTCATAGTAAATTAATAACATCTACTGTTATTAATGTACAGTTAAACGAAAGCAGGAGCGGAAATTTTGTTAAGTAACGTTATGTTCTGACAGAAGACCAAGCTAGAATAATAAGTTAAACTTCACCGAATCAAACCCGTAGCCAATACAGCAAATAATATATAATAAAGTTGACATATTCAGAAGCAATTTTTAAAAATGGACTTGCCTTTTCCCTTCCAAATGCCAGCGTCGTGATGACAGTGTGGCGCACTTTCTTCCTAGTCCACTGAAGAGAATTGTGTCGTATGAGACGCAGCGCGGCTGTCATTTGGCCGTGAGGTCGAATCTCAATTGAGCTGAGAGCATAAAACTGCGTTTATACAATAAAATCGTTAGAGAAATATTTAATATATGTTGATAACAGCCTCAATTAACAGAATTTTTGGAAATAAGACGAAAGAAACCCAATAAAAGCGGCAGTTAAGACTTGAGGCAAAAAACCGCGAATATTTCCATAAAAGCTCTTTTCTGACTTTTCCACCTTCCACGAAATCTCTAAATACTCTTGGATAAAAAACAATTGATAACTACTTGAAATTTGTTTATTTACTTACCATAAACTGTATAAACATCTTTTATTTGCTTCCACCTGAATGCGCTAAGAAAATGGCGGCTTCTCCAACTGGTGTCGTCCGTGTTTTTGCGTGACGTGCGTGCTCTCTTTCACAACCCAAATTGGGTTAAATCAACCCAGCATTCTTACCCAGCAGTCTCAACCCAGCGTTTGGGTTGAAAAAACAACCCAGCATTTTTTAGAGTGTACAGTGAGGCTTTCATCTCCTCATTCGCTTCTTGCCCCATGCAGCTCTTTGGACAAGCATGATGCTGGGTTAGTCACACTTTTTTGTGATTGAAAGAGTCACTCTCTTAATACTTAAACATCTACTCGGTCTTTGATAATTCTCAATAATTTATGTAAAGTTGTTCACATAATGACCCATTAATATGTTTGTCAGATGTCTTATGTCTTTAAGCAAAGTAGGAGAGGAGTCTATGTTACCTCCATCAACAAGCCATTCAATTAAACAAAAACAGCGTTAACATGAAGTACATTTGGATACTTAACAAATAACACCATTCAAAGACATTTCAAGTTTCTAATATTTTTGGATGCATTACTTTACTCCACATTCTTCAAAGTCATTTCTAGTTTCTGAATTGTTTTTCATAAAAATGATGCTAGATTGGACTGGACTGGCTTTCTTAGGCTGCACTTACAATCACAATCATTTGGCAATCTAAAGTGTGTTATGCCAAATACACACATACTCAGTTAAAACATTTGTGCGCATGAAAAATTGTATATTGTGAGGTTGTTCGTTGTGTAATTACTAATAACTAGCAATAACTTAATTGATTTTATCCACAACCCTAAACTAGTAACTATGGGTATGACTAAATATACAAAGGGGAAGTGAAGTTAGAGATGCCTATTCAGGTCAAATAATTCACATTTAAATAAATATTTCTTTATGGTTTATCTCATAGAAAGGTAGGAAACCCCAAAGAACACAAAGGCAAAAGTCCCATGGACCTCTTTGGAGCCATCACTCACCAAAGGAAGTTTTCCTAGGCAATACATTGGTGAAAGAAGTAGGGCTCAAACAAGAACAAATGTTAAGCATTCTCCACCCACAAACTTGGCTCAGCAGCGATGAAGTGGATGCAGCTTACATTTCTCAGGCGTTCCCTCATATAGATGGGTTTCAGTCCGGCTTGCTCTATCAGAGTCTTCACCAAGGGGCTGTGCTTGGACACCACAAACACCATTTGGGCAAGTGTTGGACATAAATGAAAACCACTGGGTCACAGCAAGCAACCTTTTCTGTGGACCCAATGAGGTTTGCATATACGACCGCCTGAATGCAAACATCACCAAGCACAACATAAACATAAGTTACAATATGAAGTGATAACATTTAAGAAGTGCATTAAAATGGAAAAACACAGGCAGGGAGAGAAATGGATCACAACTTAGAGGAGTTTGCCAAGTGGCCACTACAGAGCAATGGACAACGTGAACATCCTTGGCCTGGTAAAAAACAAACATTTTACAGCTTCAAAAGCACAAATATCATTATTACGGTGTTTAACAAACAGGTTTCCTTATGATGGACATATTACCTTCTGTCCAGCAATGTGTGATAGATAACTGAGAAAGGCAACAATTCAGCACCTGTGATCATGGTAAGAATGATTTAGGTTAAAATAATAAAAAGTACAAAAGTAAAAATAATAATAAGTTGTTTAAGTCACCGTTGCTTCCACTTCCTGTTTCAATCCTAAAGACATCAAATCAAGTCTTTTCAACACTGCGGACCCACTGCACCCATGATCTCATCTGGTGACCCAACATTCAACTAAAACAGAAAAACACAAACAATTAACAATAAGAAACAATAAAAAAGTAAATAAATGTTTTCATATGTATAATACTTATAACCAATCCAGTATGACTTGTTCTGCTTTGCTCAAGACAGGATATGATAGATGATATAATATGTTCCTTATGTGAAAACATGGCTTCTGTTCATTTTGCAACTGGAAATCTGGTTGTATTACAACACTGCAGATTTCTCACTGGGCTACCAAATAACGTTGTGCGTAAAAAGCTTAAAAGACTAGACTCCGAGATTAACAATAACTATAGATTATAGCAATTCAAACCAACGTTACCTTCTTGAAGTGCCATGATACTGCCTGTAGTGTACACAAAAAAGAAACCAGGCATGTATGATTATAATAATGTCAACAGTTAGCTATTGCTATTAGAAACGGTCATTAAAGACAATTTAAAAAGGCAATATGAAAGGCATTAAACCTACCTTCACTCCTGAATGGCCGTTTCCAATGTAGGCCAATGTGGACAGATTGTAGTGCTTGCATCTTCAAAGTTTTTTTGTTATGAAGATGAAAGTATAGACGGAGAGAGAACATATAATGTTCCTCTTTCATTTGGGACGCCTCCCGATTTAGCTGTTCTGCTACGGATGAGTTACCAAGAGCAGCTAAATGTGGTGCCAGTTTCAAACTCCTCAAAAGATCCTCTCGTCTCTTTTGATTTTTCTGGTGGAACCGATCAGAAGTCATGGTCAATACAGAAACAAGTGGTAAAAGAAAAGATTCATTAGCAGAATAAGGTACAATACATACAATTTTAGACTCCAGCACTCTTCATCCATCTCCAAGCCAAGCCACAGCTTCAGGTGGAGGCTCGGTCTTTCTGTGATCATAAAAGGAGAATCGTGCAATGGTTCCAGTCACATCGACCTGAAGAATCGGTGGCCACAGTTCCAGACACTGCTCTCGATGTGAAGCCAACACCTACATTTGACAAAGAAATGGTGAAAACATCCTCAAAACATTTTATATGCATAAAATACTAAATAGAAATGTAGACACTATTAAACAAATATCACAATGTCTTACCATCAGCCTTCTGAAGCTTGACAAACATCTTGGGTACAAGTCCTAGTAAAGGAGTAGCTCCTCAAGCCGGTTTATCAAGTGTAGGTCAAGGGACATGAATAAGGATTGGCAAAAGGGTTGCCAAAAACTCAAAATAGGAAAATGAAACATCCATATAAGGATTTAAAATGTAAGCCATGAGGAGATTCAACCTCCAAAATAGCTCTCACCATCACATAACCCAATCATTTCCTTCTCAAGTGTCTCCCATCTTGTCCTCACATTAGCTTGACCATCCTCGGCACTGATATTGTCCAAGTTTGGCCGCCTACACAGATGTGCTAATATACAACCAAGACAATATGCCAAGCAGCAAAATATCACGGTCAGTCGTTATCTGCATTCACAATTAACAATCCACCGCCTCTATGTTTCACCTGGCAAATCAAAAGCAGTTTTCCAGTTTCCATCTGCAATCAAAATGGGAGCTATAGGTGTTATAGGAGTTGGGCCAGGGCAATGGGGACAGTTGGACTCCAGGGGGGTCGAATAAGTCTGGGGTTTGACACTCTTTTGTTGGCAAATCCTCTGGAAGGTCTTCTGGCATCCTCTTTTGCCTCTATTAATAATCTGTCCATTCCTGTATGTCAGCAGAAGCCAGTGAGGCTCCTTCGGTCTCTGCAGTAGAACCAGAGTTAACTTGTGTTTTTACATGAACAGGGACTCTGGGTCCATGGGCTTCTTTTGGGGTGACAAAAATCCCATTTCTCTCATCAATACAAAGGATAGATGATGGCTCCTTTGTGTCCTGCCTAATCAATCCATCTTTTTTGCACAATAACTGATATGTATTAATAATTTATATAATCGCTTCTGTTATGTGTCATGTTTACTGTGCTCTTCCCAAACTGATGGTGTGTAACTTAATCAAATTTAGCAGAGTTAGAGTTCATTCGATGGTTGATGTGAAGAAGTGCCTTGAATCAACCTCTGCAGAATCATTTGTAACTTAAGTGTTAATATTTGTTTTGGTCATCGACTCTATGTTATTTGTCATAATGAATAATGTGCTTTTCACGAACCGACGGCCTAATTTCACTGCGCAGTGTTTCTTATTCAGCGCAATATTGGGTGCTTTTCAATAACTTACTGATGTGAAGGAGTGTTATTCCTCCTAAATCCAGCTTTTCTTCAAAATAACTGCTGTCTATTAATCATTTTTATAGTCCACTGTATGTTATTTGTCATATCAAACCAATATAACAATGCAAGATTTGACATTGATGTTAAATATATATAATTAGCATGATTTAGTGTCTGACGGAGTTGACACAAATTGAGATTACCAATTTCTTAATGATGTAGTGTTAGTTTTTTTCTTTCTTTCATCAAAAAAAGTCCCTTATCCCAAGAATCAGTGAGAGAAAAATGTCTTTTTGAAGATTTGAAAGAGAACATTGCTAATGGGAAAGGGGATTTTATTTTAATTGTTTGATGGATAAAAATTGCGCATTATTTTATTTATTTGGTTGTGATTGTATTTGTTAAACTAAAAGTATCAACAATAAATAAAGAAAGAAAGAAATAGTCCTTTGGAACCACCCACTCCGGCTTGGAAACCAATCAAATGCATTGTTTTAGCGCCATCATCAATATCCCGCCCCCTCATTGTTTGGTGCTCAAGTTCACCTCTTCATCATCGTCAAAGTCATCAATCATCAGAATAATACCCAAGTAAGTAATTAGCAAAACATAAATATGTAAATATATATGTAAAAAGTGTCAGTTCTTTCTAACTCAAATGATTGTAAATACAAACAATCAAATGTTATTTTTCTAAGTGAGCATGCTCATGTCGGCCTGCAGTTGTCAGGCGGTTAATATTAGTTTAAAATCATTTCTCAGTAAATGTTTTAGGGATAACATTTAATATATTAAGTAATAAACTACTTTAAAACCTGTTAAATATAAACTACTTTAAAACCTGTTAAATATACTATACTATTTTTTAGAAAGAAGAAAAAGAGCCAGCCAAGAGGGCGAAGCCACATCCAACAACTGGGAAATGGAGGCAAAGGGACGGAAATGGGAATGTTGTGAGGTCGCTTCGAAAAAATCCCTCAATAAAAAAATAATAAAAAATGGCTCCTAATCACGGTCAGACAGTTGTAAATTTACAGTTATTGTTTAAATTTACTGTTATTTTCAGTTGTGATTTATATTTCCCACATTAAAAAATGCTAGTACTTTATAGTAAATACTATACCAAGTGGATGCTGCACACTGGTGCTGGTTGAGGAGACATGAGTGTAAAGCGCTTACAGTAGTACATATGAAAGCGCTATATAAATGCCTCATTCATTCATTCATTCATTCATTCATTCATTCATTCATTCATTCATCATGTTAACTCGCTAGTAATGGCTGAAGTGTTACCAAATACATCAGGATGAACTACTGTAGAAAAACCTCAATGTTACAATGACTTCAGTAGTTACTAAAGAGTTAAAATATGAATATGAAGAACATATCCTTTGTGAAGAACATAGGACATATCCTTTGAATATGAATATGAAGAACATATTCTTTGTGAAGAACATAGGACATATCCTTTGAATATGAAGAACATATCCTTTGTGGGATATGTTCATGAAAAGACCAAGCATGTAATAACCCTTAAAGGGGGGGTGAAATGCTGTTTCATGCATACTGATCTTTTTACACTGTTAAAGACTTGGATTCCCATCCTAAACATAGACAAAGTTTCAAAAGTTAAGGTGGACGTTTGATGGGAGTATTTCTTTGTCAAAAATACTACTTCCGGTTAGTCATAAGTTTCGGCAAGTTTTTTGAGATCATGCGTCCCCTTTGACGTTAATGGGGGCGGAATTTCCTTGTATGGGCCTTACGGACAATTCTACCGGAAGCGCGTGAGAGAGAGAGAGGGAGAGAGGGAGAGAGCGAAAGCAACAGGCTACGCCCATCAAAGCGCTCGTAGGCTGCGCTGCACAGGTGATGTGCACATAACAATGTCACCAAAAAAGTGCGTTTTTGGTTGCCAGACCAAGACAGTCCTGCACAGATTCCCCAAAACTCCGCGTTAAGGCAACAGTGGATGGAATTTGCTTTTCCGGATCAGCAACTGAGTTGCGCGAATGTTTATATCTGTTCGCTGCATTTCGGTGCCGACTGTTTCATAAACAAGGCCCAGCTCGACGCCGGATTTTCCCGATCGCCTAATGCTGAAGGATGGAGCAGTCCCAACGATAAAGGTCCCAACGTTAGAACCGCAGGCGGTGAGTGAGACTGCTTCAAATGTCTGTGTTTCTGCCTATGCTCATCAAGTAGCCCAAACATGATCACGTATAGTTAATTGATCAATGGAGCATGCGATGTGTAGTGCGTGTACATTTGTTTAGCTGGCCACTATATGTGTAACTTTATGTTTGTGTATTGTAAAAGCACTCCAAACAACAATACACAAAGAGGGGGGAAATATGTTGAACTAAATAAGCGCGCTTCTTCATTCAAATGCGCTACTATTCCATGTCTTTCTATGTAAACACTAACTTAGCCTGCCGTGCAAAACCAGTCCGCTTACTGTCTACACAAACCACGCGTAAACACACACACACATACGTGCACAACTGCACTTCTCACATGTACACCTTCAAAGACAAAAATACGACGATATAATTCAAGTATAAATATGTAAATAACACAAGCCGCTAAGCATATTATATAGTTAGTGTATAACTTATACCACATACAGACGTCCTGCTCTAGTCGTTTTTGCTGCTGCTCCTGTTCAACTGCAGCCTCTGGGTCTGATTCCGGATCATAGATGTATGGCTGGATCTGATTAAAAGCCATATTTTTATTTTGAATAAAGTTTTTTTCCCGCTGTTAGGGATGACACAGCTTTACGACGCACTCGACTCAACACAATAGCAGCAGCGCGCACACGTCATTATTTAGCTCCGCTCACACGATACCCCCCCACCCGCTCGGCTTTTTTCGGAAAGACTCGGAACAGCGCATCTTTCTTATATAATTATAAAAAAAATAAAGACTTTTCGGAGATATGCAGGATGCAATGCTACTCTATAGGTACTCAAGATTGACATGACACTGACTGAAACTGAGTGTTTCACCCCCCCTTCAACTTATTGTCATATTGTTTATTCATATTGTCCAGCTATATTATTATTCATATTATTATTCATTTTATTGTAATGTCTGGTAGGGGTGTGTGGCTCTTCTCAATGGACAGCAGCCAAGGAGTATGCAAAAAAGTCAACGTCAAAGATTGATGAGGAAGGCCTTGAGATTGTTGTGTGCCGACATGGAGGACTTTTAAAGGGCATAAATATGTTCAGAGGGGAAATATTTGCGTATCCCCTGTTCCTTCAAAATGCCCTCTCAAAAGAAAATGTGTCCTTCTTCTGCTCAGATGTCGCCTGCAAGTACTGGCCATACTTGAAGAGATTGGTGGACACTGTCCAGAGCACTAAGGACATGTACTTTTATTTGAACAGCCATTGTTTGTTCTGTTTTTGGTTGATAAAATGGTCTGGAAGAAACCAAGAAGGAGCTGGTCTTACAATTGGAGAAGAGGTGGAGCAAGTCAACTCATTCTTGTCGACAGCTGCAATGTGCACTAAATACATGTCCAAAGCTGGGGAAAACATTAGAGAAGCACTACCTTTAACATATAGTTACTTATAAGTATCAATGAATCATGACTATTACTTTTTAATTAAAAAAAGGTTTATATATTTTTGACCATCTAATAACAGCACGTTCAGACATGCTCACTGTTCTTGCTTCAGCATGGAACAAATAAAAAATTATCCAAATAAATTAAATGCTTTATTCCAAATTATTTTTTTGAAGAAACTCGATTGGTTGTTATGACTAACAGATGTAACTTCGGCTTTCACTAGCATGTAAACATTGATCAGCGACTGTAAGCCGAAGCTCAGCCGAACTTGACTAATAATGCACAAGAGCAAAGCACTATCGAGGCTCAAACGTGCTGCGTAACCAACGAGGTTCATTCTTCATCTGTTCATCATAACAAGTGATCGATTCTCTTCAGAAAATGGGCTCTATATCGCTTGATTCATATGGATTCATTTGTTCAAAGATGTCGTTACAAAAATCCAGTATGTGGAAGGATATCTGTCATCAGAAATATCTTAATTTGCGTTCTGACGATGAACAAAGGTCTTACCGACATTAGGGTGAGTAATTCATCTCATTTTGGGGTGAACTAACCCTATATTACATCATTTAAGCAAATACATCTATTGCATACGTTGTTGAACTATAAACCTTTATGATCAAATTAATTTGATATGTATTTAGACAACAACCAAAAGGCTGAAAGTGGAAAGTTCAGTGAAAATGTGCGGCCTTTATGTCAGCATAAAGCTGAGAAAAATGAATCTGTACCATCAGACAGGTCAGGTGAGATGACGACGATACAAAATAATGAATATATAGCTAAGGAATGAACTTGAGTGCTGTTATAATAATACATTTTGTTGATTTCTTAGATAGCAACCAGAGAAGGCACACAATAAGGAGGAAAATTCACGAAGACAAGTCAACCTTGGCAGCTGCCATTGAGGACTTCAGTCAGGCCACCAGCTTCCTTCTGCGGATGAACTGCTTACAGCCGACCAAGTCCAATGGCCATGGGAATGCCCGGACACTAGTAACACTTTCCCGACTAAAGGAGGAGGAGCAGATCATACGAGTATCCACTACAAATTCAATAATTCAAAAAACATCAGGGATTGATTTTATTTCTCCTCTTCAATGTTTTCATTTCTTTATTGTGTAGACAGTGACTATGAGCGTTCAGAGGAGAGCGCCAATGGACTACTGTGCCTTCTCAAGAGAAAACGGGAAGATCTTCAGTTTCTGCTAAATAATGCCAGGATGTTATACCGACAATGTGTTCGGGACAGCATTTTATCTGAGAACATTTCCGATGAAGAAACTGAGGCAGTAAACTAAAGCTCTGATGAAACAGACAGTGATGAGGACTAAACCTCACCATATAGAATAGACAGATCCTGAAGAAAAATTCTTGAAAAAACAGTTGCCTCTCAAATTCATTTCCATCTATCTGATAATAACCTTTATGAACAGTTCCAGTCTGGTTTTCGCCCACTTCACAGCACTGAAACAGAACTAATTAAAATCACCAATGACCTCCTTATGGCAGCTGATTCTGGACTCCTTACCATTCTCATTCTCCTCGACCTGAGTTCAGCTTTTGATACCATCTGTCACACTATCCTTCTCAATAGGTTAGCTTCTATTGGCATCACCCAGACTCCGTTAAACTGGTTTACATCCTATCTATCAGGCCGCACTCAGTTTGTTCAATTAAAGTCTTTTAAATCCAGTCCCTCCATTGTCACTTCAGGTGTTCCCCAGGGCTCTGTCCTGGGGCCCTTACTTTTCATAATTTATCTCCTTCCCCTGGGGAATATTTTTCGCAAATGTAATATCCAATTCCACTGTTATGCTGATAACACACAGCTCTACCTTTCGACCAAACCCTCATCTACTCTCCCACCTACCACTATTACTGACTGCATTTCCGAAATAAAAACCTGGTTTACACACAACTTTCTTAAATTAAATAGTAATAAAACTGAGGTTATACTCATTGGTACTAAATCCACTTTATCAAAAACCAACAGTTTTTCCCTCACTATCGATAACTCCCCAGTTTCACCCTCGCCCCAGGTCAAGAGTCTGGGTGTCGTCCTTGATAGCACTTTATCTTTTCACTCCCACATCAATAACATTACCCGGTCTGCCTACGTCCATCTATGAAACATTAATCGCCTCCGCCCCTCCCTTACTCCCCACACTACAGCTGTCCTTGTCCACAGTCTTGTCACTTCACGTTTGGACTACTGCAACTCTCTCCTTTTCGGTCTCCCTCTAAAATCCCTTCATAAACTTCAACTGGTCCAGAATGCAGCTGCCCGCATAATAACCAGAACCCCATCTATTCACCATATCACTCCGGTTCTCCAACCGCTTCACTGGCTCCCGGTACAATTCCGCATTCAATTCAAAATTCTTCTCTTAACATTCAAAGCCATCCACAGCCTATCACCTCCATATTTGTCTAATCTTCTTCAGGTTCAAACCCCGACCCGCTCTCTTAGATCTTCTTCCTCCATACATTTGTTTGTTCCCCTTTTCCGCCTCACTACTATGGGGAGGAGAGCTTTCAGCCGCTCTGCTCCCCGACTTTGGAATTCACTACCACCGCAACTCAGAAACATTGATTCATTCGCTCACTTCAAATCGCACCTCAAAACATATCTGTTTAAAATGGCCTATTCTACTTAATGTCACATGTTCTTCAGTTATTCTTTCTTATCTACTTATTTATATTTTATTCCATCTTACTGTTTTTAACTGTATTATTGTATCTTTGTACGGTGTCCTTGAGTGCCGAGAAAGGCGCCTTTAAATAAAATGTATTATTATTATTATGAAGAACAGTTTTAATAAGCTGCTTTCTTTTTCACTGTGAGAAACATTTGAGCATATTAACACAGAATCCACTTCATGTTTTCCCATCCTAATGGAAATGAGATTAAGGTTCGCCGGCAGTACACGTTTGGCTGTTATTTCTGTATCTTTAAATGTGAATGTACATCTGTTTATGTAGGACAGGTTTTTATAGTCCGTTATACAAACAGCGTACAACCTCCGTCCCTATTAACTATTTTCCATTATTTCCATTTTCCTTGGCTCTCATGGGACCATGCAGAGGCGTTTTGCAGTGTTTGCATATCTTACATTGATGATGGTCTTGTCTTTTTAATCTCTTAATCTTGCATGTGATGTGTAGATAATTCTGCACTATATCCTCTTGACTGATGCATACTGTGCTGATAAAAACTGAGTGCAGTCCTTACTAATTGTAGTCTTACTAATTCCAAATTACATGACAAATTGTAGTTTTTTTACATAATAATCATTACACATTTATGGTAATAGACCATGATTTGTGTTTCATTTGTTTATCTGCATGTCATATGACCATTAATGGACATCAGAGAATACAAATATTTGTTGACCTTACTGAGCTAAAAATCTCAGGGCTTATTTTAAGTAAAATTATTAGTGGGTCAAAGAGGTTAATTTAAAAAAAAACTGTCGAGAAACTGCATTTATGTTGATATGAAATTGTACATTTTAGTGTGTTTGAGAGACAAAAGCCTTTTTACAATATAATTTACTGCCATTGTGAGATTAACAATTAATCATGTAATCGAGTATTTCAAATGTAACCATCTTTTATGTGTCTAATTAGAAGAAATATATATATATATTTAGTACTAAATCAGCCTGACAAGACTAGTTGTGCTCATTTTTTAAGTATTACTGATTATATCACAGTGATTGGTTATTAAATTATAAAGAACAAAGACTTTTGTTGGTCCTTTTGACGTGAAGACTGAGAAAGTATGAGTGAAGTATTACAAGCAAGGTCACACTGGATACGGACGTGTAATAGTGCAATGAAATGTCACAATATGTATTGGCGTAAACATTGAAATGAGCCGTTATTTCCGCTCATTTTTAAAATTAGCACCATTCACTCGCTCCTCCACCGGGAATAAATCGCCATCCGAAACCACGAGTTTATCGTTGAGGTGGCATGCTAATGTATTCTTACAGACGTCCACATGAGAAACAATTACCGTCCGAATAGGGCTAAAGTGGGCTTAACAGTTATAAAGTGACCAGATCGACGTCCAAAATCAAAATATGTGATGTAGGAGGTGATTTAAAAAACCAACCACACCCTATAAATATGATAAAGAAGCAGAAACAGAGAGTTTAAGTAAAATATATTTTAATAAGTTGAAACAATTTATAATGATTTGTGACTCTCTCTCTCTCTCTCTCTCTCTCTCTCTCTACACACACACACACACACTAAATATTGTTCTGTTCGCGTTCATCTGCAACACAATGACAGTTATTATGCCCGGTCAGCAATGTACGTATATTAACTTCAGATTGGATTGTGTTGGTAATAGGCACTTAACGTTACCAAACGCTAAAAGTAAGTTTCGTGCATCTAACAAGTGCTTTCTAACATCTTTCTGATCTGAATAGTAACTTAAGTTATGTGGAAAACACTTGAGTTGAGGGAGATATTTACAAACATAGCTTAGCTAGCTATGATTTTCGTACAGTTCTATCAAAGATCCTTGCTCCTTCTCAATTATCTGGATTTAAGAACAAAATACAACCAATAGTACGATGGCAATGTTAAATCTTACTTGTGAAAAGTAATCCCCCGAGCCCTACCTGCGATGGTCCGCCGATTAGAACAGGAGAATGCTGCACAGTGCTTTGGCATCTTAACTGCTGCTATGCAACGAAACTAGGAGTACGACCGGTTCAAAATGGCCGCCGCAAATCTCGGCGCCCAGCAGCCAATAGACCTTTTTCACACTTCCGCATTTTTAACCGGAAGTTAGTTAAGGACGTGCAAAGACACTTCCTGTTACCGTAGTAGTAGCTAGCGGGAAATGCAAAAATGAGTGAGTCAAAAAAACAGGAGTTTTTGTTGTGTCCCGGGTTGTTTGTGTTGTACCCAAAAACAACCATACCTGTCTTTTCACTTATTTCCGTCTGATCAAGCAACAAGTGGATTCATGCTGTTAGAAGAGAAGAAGGGCCGGATATCTCTGTGAGAAAAGGCAGCACTTACGTCTGTAGCAGACACTTTGCCAAGGAGGATTACTCCGGTGGAACAACCATCAGTCGCCTTAAAAGTGGTGTTGTCCCAAGCCTTTTCCCTGGGAACAATTTTACAGTACCACCCAAAAGGGAGTCTGTATTTTTAAAGCGTGAACAAACGTCAGCTGGTCCCTCCCAGGCGGATGACAACGGTGCAGCTGCTAAAATGGATCACGATTAGGTGACACACCCACCCGCAGGTAAGGTTTAAATAACGTCTAAACATTACAGTTGTGTTATAAATATAAAATGTACACATCATTTGCAAGTTTTCTTGCCATATTGACGCTTTTTATTGTTAGTCTTTGCAAAACAACATGTATTAAGTATTTTAAAATGTGATACATCAGCATCTTCTAATGGTATTTATGGTGTCTGTGAAATTTGTAGCTTTTGTCCAGTTTATTGGTCTTGGTGGAGGTATTTGTGTCAAAAAAGGCTCAGAGAAAACACTGCCGGTATACATTTTGCCGACTATAAGCGCGAAGCGGAAGAACGCCTACGCGTCAGTGACGTATTTCCGTTTTTTTGTGAAAAAGGTCTATAGGGCGTCTATCTAAATGATGTCTATGGTTGTGACGGGTAAACTCGCTTCACCCACCGGCCACTGTGGCGGGTAAATAAAAATAGCATTTAGGCTACTATTGTCCAATTAAAAACTGTTATTTTCAAGCACATGCCTTACAAAAAATATTATAATAATTTATACAGTATAAACTTGTGAAAATTAAAGTATTAAATACAATTATTTGTTTTGTCATATTAGTTTTATTTTGTGATGTGTTTTTTTTAAGTCATGTTATAATATTGTTTTGAACGGCTTATGAATGACAATGGTTAACTGTTTTTATAGTGTGTTTGTGTGTTTTTTTGTGAATTGTATTAAAACCAGACCAAAAACCGGAACAATGTGGAAATGCTTTCGCATTTGCCTTAAGCAGACAAGATAGTGGAAAACCAACCTAGTGTTCGAGAACTGCAAGAAAGATGACCAAGAGGAGGTAAAATCATTTATTTTATTGAAAATGTTTCAAATGTAAGTGACTGGTTCTGAATTTTACCACAGTTTTTACCATGGGATTTTAGTATGCAGTGTTTTTGAAAATGTCTAAGGCCCTGTCCACACGAACACGGGTATTTTCAAAACCGCAGCTTTTTCTACGCGGTTTGGCTGTTCGTCCACACGCAAACGCTGTATCCGGTTACTAAAACCGGACTTTTTTGAAAACTCCGGCCAGGGTGAAGATTTTTAGAAACTCCGGTTACAGCGTTGTCGTGTAGATGGTGAAACCGGAGATTTCGGTTTTTTTAATTGAAGTGCGCGCCGTTCTCTCCTTTGTTTGACGTCAGATTTTCCACATCTCCTTTTGATTTATGTGAGTCGATTCTATGCGGTGGACTCCACTAACAGCGCTTATCACATGTTTATCCTACAGATGTTCAGTTATTTCATTGTATTGCAGAACAAAGGCGCCAGAATGCAATAATACAAAATAGTAAAGCAAGTGTGTGAAGCTATACAGTCCACTTCGGCCCTGCACGTGTATACAGTTACCTGTCACTGAGTCCAAAGTAAAGGAACTTGTAGAAGGGTTTCACTTGAGTCCATGGCATCCCTCAGTCAGTGCAATGGATTGTGCATCGGTGCAGTGAATGGGACCCACATGGAAATCAGGCAGCCAATCATAGCGTAGTTTTGCGTTCTCATGTGGACAGATTTTGTTTTTAAAACCGTGCTTGTGTGGACGCGACTGTTTTTTAAAACGGAGGAGGAAAAACTCCGGTAATAAAAATACCCGTGTACGTGTGGACTAGGCCTTAGATGCCCGTAAAAATAGCTTTTGTTGTTTAATGCTTTCAGTGTATGTCAAAGTAAAATACTTTTTCCCCCCAGATGTCTATTTTCTGTTTCGCTTTCTTATAGATTAATACCGAATTTTTGCGCATCACAACCTTACCTTTCCAATCGAGATTTATGGCCTCTTTGGACAGACAGAGCTCTCAGCTTCTCCAGGTTATTAGGAGCAAAGGTGGAGTCCGTGAGAAAACGAAGGACACTATTAAACTTATGGATCAGGTATTGGTTGTATGTGAACATAGTTGCTTGTGGCAATCAATTTAGTAGTGTTTTGGTCTAATAAAAATACATCTTGAATGTTTTGTAGAGTGGACATAGACATCAGAAGAGAGAGCCCGCTGAAGGGCCTGATCATGTACCTTGGTGAAGATGCAATCTGTCTAATCAAAGAATACCAGGTAATGTAGACAATGCAGAGTACTGACCTTTTCTCCAACCATTTTTGGCTTAAAGGTGAACTATGTAGTATTTTTGCAGTAAAATATCCAAAACCCACTAGGCCGGTGTTATATATTTTGTCCAGTTGAGTACCTACAATATCCCAGAAGTTTCCAACTATTTGTAAATTGTGAGAAAATTGCTATTTTAACTGAGGACAGGGACGTTTCAGCATTGCGTTTGAGGGAGTCGCCTGTCAATCGCGTCATATCTGCGTTACCCTCGGTTTCGGCTTTTATTTGGCAGGAGCGCTTTACTCTTAGCAGTGTGAACAACTGAACGCACGGAGTAACGTCATAACATCGTTTTAAACACACTTAAATGTATCTAATATGATAAACAGAGCTACATTACCTCAAAATCATAACCGGAAGAGCGGATCAGTGCAGGCGGCCGGCGAATGTGTCCCGCCCCGTCATAATAAAAGTCCCGGTATTCGCGGGGCGGGTATTTGTTTAACAATCGCTCCAGCAGCTTTGCTCAGGTCCATAACACTCGGTCCTGCTCTGCTTTAGACTACAGTAACGTTAATAACCGCAGGCATGAACGTGATTTCTGCCCGAGTCCTATTTTCCACCGGCTGTGATGAGAAGACCACATCTCCCAAGATGCTGCGCTCACACTTTGCGTCATCAAACTACATTTTGTTTTGAATAGGCGCCCTCCAGTGGACAAAAGCTGCATAGTGCACCTTTAAAGTGATATTTAACTACCAAATCAACACTTCCCCATGTTTGACTTGCCCCCAAGGCACCCTAACTGAATATGGTTATATTCTTGAAGAACTATATGGGCAAAGAACTAAACTGTGTGTAGCAGGGTGAGTAAGTTCCCTCCCCTGTATTTAGTGATGGCCTATCAGCATTTGAGACCTGTCTATTTAAAACCCTGGGTCCTACCTGAGGGTGCGTCATTTCAAGCTCCGCCCCCAGGGCGAGGGCGTGCCACCATTCAGTGAGGGAATGTTTGGTCTGCAGCCCTGTGGTGACGTGTGCGTGCAGACTTTTGTTATGTGTAGGTAAGCTAAATGCTATTGTTTGTCCATGTTAATATGTTGGTGGTGGTAACTTGCGTTCATTCAATTCCAGTGGTTTTAATGTAAATGTGAGCCGCGGTGATTCGTGCTGTGAGTAATTTTACAGCTATGCATTTCCGTGACAATCACTCGGTATGTATGGTTAAACCTTTTTGACTAACGTTTCAATTTAGTGAGCTAACCAATTGTTGTTTTAGCAGGAGAATCCGTTCCTTCACGGACGCTCGGCATAGATGATGCTGGGGTGACGGTCTCCTGCATTAAACGCGTTTGAGCTCGCGCTGCTGTTTTGTTGCTATTACAAGTCCGACTGTTTTATTGCCACTCGGTTTTCCTGAATGTCTGCTGTTACCACAGTTTCATTTCTGTGCTGTTCAGTTTTATCATCTTAATAGTAACTGTTTCTGAGATTATTGCCTTTGAGGTCTGAGCGGCCTTGCTGGCCGATCTGTTTCTGCCGACTGCCACCTGTTTGATTCTAGTGGCTGTATATCAGGACTGTGTGCATTCAGTCAACGCATGTCACCTCACTCTGACATTGTAACTGGACTGCCAGAAGTCCGAGTGAATGTTAAGTGTGAATTTGTCTTTAATCTAATTTAGGGATATTTTCAATTGTTAATGTTTTATTTTGTATTGTTATTTTTGGTGTCTGTTCAGATTCTTTCTTTGTGTTTTTGTTTTGTTACAGGAGCTGAGAGTTTCTGGAGGGTGACGTCCTACTGCCGTGGTGTGGTGTTCACACTTAGTGCTGTGTGTTTTCTTGTATCCAATCTTCAAGTGTGGTATGGGCGTGTATTGTATCACGGGAACGTTCTAAATTGGACAGTGGGCCCAACCCTCCAGATACCTCCGCTTCTGGTCATTTTGTATTATTTGTATTGTGTGTGTGTGTGTCGGATGCAGATTGGCGACTCCTGCTCTGAAGTTGTCTTTTATTCAAGATTGATATAATAAAGTGGTAATTTTTCATACATGCGACCTGCGTCTCTTCACCCATAAAGATAACGAACTTGTGGTGTCTTAACCAAAGAGAATTTACTTGGTATCGTCCTTGGCGAATTTCCAGGGTGGCGTAGTCGCTGAAATAAATCTGTAACCCCTCCCGTCGGAATGCCACATGTACAAATGTTATATTTACGCTGAACACAAACAAAGATATTTGAATGAAAGTTAGCAACAGACGTTTGGACTCTACATTGACCTAGTAGGAACGCAAACAAAATGTTGTCATACATTTTTAGATAAAGTGTTTTTTTTGAGGGACTCAAAAAGAGTCCCTCAATTTCTGTTCTTGTATGTTTTTAGGCTGACCAGAGAGAGGAAGTGGAGAGAGAATTTGAAAAGACAACCATGGCATTTTTGTGATGCTCAGTCGTGCACTGGACATTTCCATTGTCATTGATGGTGTGGAAGTACTACGCGAGTTGCCTTTTATACAAAGTTAACTGTACTACTGTTTACTAAACCTGATTTATTTAATCTTGGTTAAGTTCCCTTTGACCTAGGCTAAGTTAAATAGTTTACCCAAACATTTACATTCAGTTAAATCAACCTTAAAGGGCTAGTTTCCCTAAAAATGTCAATTCTGTCATTAATTACTTACCCTAATGTCGTTTGACACCCGTAAGACTATAAACAACGTAAGACTATAAGATGACTGTAGAGCCGCTGTAGTGAGATGGGCTTTGTAACGACGTCTTTAGTGCCTTTATGGGTCTTGAGAGAGGAAATGACATTGGTGTCAATGAAGGCCTTTCTGAGCCATCGGATTTCAACACTAATATCTTCATCTGTGTGTGAAGATGAGCGGAGGACTGACGGCTGGCCAACCACAGGAGGAATTAATCACACAATTTACATTACTGGCTGAACTAACGTTTTAAGCTATTCCAAGTTTTTGACTTTAATTAAATTAGTTTAGGCGTTTAATGACAATTATGAGAGAAGTTAAATTTTTGGGTAAACTATTTCATGAAGGCAAAAATACCAATCTACCATTGGCTAATTTGGTATATTTAAAGTGTTTGTTTGGTTTTACACTGCCCATTTTAAAGCATTTAAGCATTTATTTTTTGGGCCAAAATTGTTTTAATTTGTGTAGTCAGTTCTGCTTTGAAGCCATAACTGATGCTTATGGTGAATTTACATTGTATCCAGTGTAAAAACGGTTATACTGTATGTGATTTTATAACGATACTAATCACATTATAGAAATATTTTGACAAAAAATGTCTAGTTTACATTGTTAGACAGTTTGTACTTGTATGAGGATACTGTACACATTTTAAAAAATAAATAATTATGACAAAATAAATTGTCAAACGTTTGATGTAATTCGTCTTAGGTAATAAAATTACACATTCTGCAAGTAAATATATTTCTTTATATTAAATTAATATTTTAAATTGAAATTGGTTGAATATTTAGTTAGATGTAAAGTAAAATAATTAAGTTAATACAAAGAGAAATCATTAAGACAAAGTATAATTTGAGATTTCATTAAACTTAAAAATTTGATTCAAAGATACTTTTTGCTTTGGCTAAGTAATGGATAGTTCATTCTTCTCAAAGTAAAAATTTTAAGTTGCTAAAAAGTAAAGTAATTAGATGTAACGAGTTGACGCAATTTTTTTACTTTGATCCAATGAAACACATTTTCAGTGTGGGTTTAAGTGTTTTCTCTTGTTTGTTGGGTGTGTCCAAATGCCCAATCAGCAGCAACATGTATCTATTAAAGACACAGCACAATGGATACAAGAAAATTATTTTACAAATGTGTCTGCTGCAGCTCGATATACACAACAATTGAATATATCAGAAGACATGTTTGTCATGAGAGTTTCACGGTCAAAATATAGGAAAAATATAAAAAAGAATAGCCTTACCAGAACCGGGTGTGTATTTTTTTGCCGCTTTCTTTTGGCTGCCATGTTGACAGCTGATTTGCTGTAAAGTAAAAAAGTAAGTGTTTAGCTTTGTTCAAGTACATGTCAGAGAACAGTTTTCATTGAGCCTGAGTTCACATTGTCCTTTGCTCATTGTATAGGCTTTACCCAAAGTCCCTTAAAGACAAACAGGGATCCTCTTTAAAACAGTGGTGCCTTTTCTAATCAATGATCGGTTCTGTTATTTAGAAGGTGGGATTGATTTGCCATGTTGTGCGTTACACTTTCTCCCCATAATGAATAATAGAAATGTAATGTTTTCGACAAAAGTCTTCGATCTGCTCTTCATCGTCCAATCTTTCCTCCATTCTCACTTCTACATTGGTCTCTGATAAAATGTCCTCTTCATCTTCTACAGCCTTGTTTAAGTCCTGCCGTTCTGCTTCATTACCTTCTGTGACCTCTCATTCTTTTTCTGGACCGAAACCTTAAAAAGTACAATTAAAGTAATATTAAAATACATATAAAAAATAACTGTAAAATAAACTGCAGTTTAACGTAGTAACTTGTACTGCTACAGAGCTTTCTGTACACATTAAAATATTAGACAATCGTTTAAGTATCATTGCTTGCCAATTTTTTATTTACCTTTTAAAATATGCTCAAAGAGTATGAGCATTTTTCCATCACCTGATGTCCCTCAGGTGGGAACTCAAAGTGTTGGAAAGGCGGGACCTGTCAATCACTGCCGGGACGCATCCGAGGGAGAGAGAGAGGCTTGCTCGTGACCGGGAGGAATAACTTCAATTTGTTTACTATGGTGTGCGTCTATGACTGATTAACCACACAACAACCTCCTACCTATGTACCTCTGTATAAGCCTCTGCAGTGTTTAATAAACCCCTTCGATTGAATCCTATTGCCTTGATCCATTCCTGTGTCCTGATCGACACCCCAAGAGGAAGGCTAGATACATTTAGAACCACCTTAGAATACAATCCTAGTTCACCTCTTTAACACAAAGGGACACTGGACCTCAAATAGTACAGCTTTCACAAATGAAAAAGTTCAAAAAAATCTGCTATTATTTACTTGATCGGGGAACTCCTGATATCTCGAAACGTACAGTAAAATTAGCAATAAATCAGACATGACCGGTGTCATAAGATCACAGAGAGTTAAACCTGTAGATTTAGTTTTGATTTAGTCATTGTGCACGTCTAATATTAGCAATAAATCAGAGTGTAATGCATTATATGTAAAACATCTTTATATTATATAGTCTCTTACATAAATGTTTTAGTTTAGAACAAAGTGTGAAGCAGTTAGGATGCTGAACTTTGCTTACCATGATGGCTAAATGGTCGAGGACTTTTGACTGCTTCCGTGACTTTACTGTTGTTTAGCCCACTGATGGGCCTGGTCACGAAACTTGCCAAACGCACTGATTGCTTAAAATCAAGCAATTTACCACATTACATAATTACATTGAGTATTAAAACAAATGCAATTCCATATAAATAAACAGTGTTAATTATGCACAATCACCTTAACACAGGACCGGCGTGGGCAGTTCATCTTGATACGGCAGTGCGGCGTAAAGTTGCACCTGCATTTGGACTATAGCTACTAAAACAAAGTAGCATTATAGATAGACATCACATACAATAATACACATACTTTGATATATATATATATATATATATATATATATATATATATATATATATATATATATATATATATATATATATATATATATATATATATATATATATATATATATATATAATTATACACATTTAAAAACATTAAGAGACCACTTGACATTGAGAAATCAATTATAAGTGGTCTCTTAATTTTTTCCAGAGCTATATATATAGGTGAGCGGACCCTGAGGAAGATTGTGGAGAAGGACCGATTCCAGACCTTGGGGGACCTGCGGAAGCAGTGGACTGAGTCTGGAGTAGAAACATCCAGAGCCACCGTGCACAGGCGTGTGCAGGAAATGGGCTATCAGGAGATTTTGGAGCACTTCATGCTTCCATCTGCTGAAAAGCTTTATGGAGATGAAGATTTGGTTTTTCAGCACGACCTGGCACCTGCTCACAGTGCCAAAACCACTGGTAAATGGTTTACTGACCGTGGTATTACTGTGCTCAACTCTCCTGACCTGAACCCCATAGAGAATCTGTGGGATATCGTGAAGAGAAAGTTGAGAGACGCGAGACCCAACACTCTGGATGAGCTTAAGGCCGCTATCGAAGCATCCTGGGCCTCCAGAACACCTCAGCAGTGCCACAGGCTAATCGCCTCCATGCCACGCCGCAGTGAAGCAGTCATTTCTGCTAAAGGATTCCCCACCAAGTATTGAGTGCATAACTGAACATAATTAGTTGAAGGTTGACTTTTTTGGTATTAAAAACACTTTTCTTTTATTGGTCGGATGAAATATGCTAATTTTTTGGGTTTTCATGAGCTGTGTGCCAAAATCATCAGTATTAAAACAATAAAAGACCTGAAATATTTCAGTTGGTGTGCAATGAATCTAAAATATATGAAAGTTTAATTTTTATATCTTGGATACGGCAGTGCGGCGTAAAGTTGCACCTGCATTTGGACTATAGCTACTAAAACAAAATGCTTTACATGGTAACTAATATTACTAATATTACAAAATGCTTACATGGTAACTAATATTACTCACATTTTCACCTTGACTTTGTCACATGCAGCCCTAATGGAATCGTCACCTTTCTCATCAATGATGGGTATAATTCTTTCAGTGGCAAGACAGGTGGAATTCCAACGTGTTGCATTGGGGCGAGTGATCTGTAGCCCACACTTGTCCTCTACCACTTTCCTAGCCAAATGAGATCACCAAGTTTTGTTCCAAATGGCCTGGCATTTTGCAAATGTTGCACGGAAAAGCCTCTTGTAGGTGTCATTCAAGGAAAGCATCAGTTGTTGCCACAAGATTTAACAAGTGACATGCACATCGTTGATGAGGGGGTAATTGATATTCCATACCAGAGTCTTCATCAAGGATTGTACTTGCATCATGATACTCAATATGGTCACTTACGTCAAGAACATCCATGTCTTTTTCATCGTCGTCTACCTCTGCATCTTTCTGCATTCCAAACACATGGAAAGCTTTGAGGAAGTTGAATCCACTGTCGGTTTAGGTCCTTACAACTTTGTTTCTAATCTTGTATTGACAATGGACATCATCAAGAGCACCAGCAATCACGTCAAATGTGTGAGACCCCCTTAATCTTTTGCATGCTAGTGCTGCAGATCTTCTGTCTATGGTCTCCTCGTCAATCCAGTGGCAAGTTACACCAAGGTAACTTTTCTGATGAGCTGACCAACAGTCTGTGGTGGTTGCAACAAATTTGGCTTTACCCAATTCTGCAATCAATGTCTTCTTCATGTCATCAGCAGCATCACAGATTCTGGTACGGACGGTGGATCTGGAGATGACTTTGGCTTGAGGATGTAATGTGGTGATTCATTCTTTGAAAGTTGGCTGTTCTACCACTGTAAATGGCTGTACACTTTCACATATAAAATGGATGATTAGCTTGTCAACAGTTGTTTGAGGGACATGTTTGCTTGCAGCTGCCAACATCACATCTGGTAACTTGGCTTGCTTACTTGATGAGAGCTTGTTTGGTGTGGCTTTGGTCTTACGTTCACTAAGTGCTGCTGCTATCACATTGTCATTATACTGATCAATCTTTGATGGATGTTTCCTCTGAAAAGATAACAGAGGAAGTATACAAAGGAAATTATATATTATTTAATATTAGTTCTTCATATAATTTTTATGGGAATCAAGTTATAAATCTGGTCTATTATTATTATTATTACTATTTTTGTTAATGAATTATGATGAAACATAAATAAGCTTGTTGGGTTATTTTATTTATAAACAGATATTTATTTATTTTACATTTAAAAAAAATCAGACTGGACAAGAAAGCTTTCCAAAAGTACCCTACTAATTTTTCAAAAGTTAGGCCTATCAGCATTTAGCACTGACACATGAGCAATCTAGACAGGCTGTCAATCAGTGCAGTTACACTGTTACGCCACTCGGTCGCGGCAAGAGACTGTTTTTATGAAAGAGTCATTATTAGACCATTTATTATGAGCTTAAAACACGGACTCAATTATGCTAAATCTTTTTTACGGTCTATGTGCTCATCATGCTGAAGCTCATGTTTCAAGTGATGTTTTAAGTCAAATTATCGTGAGGTCTACCCAACATTAAAAACGAAAACAACTATCACATAAATATAGTTATAAGTCTTCTTACCATAATTTCTTTTTTGAGATTAGAGGCTGAAGTCTTGAAGTCTCCTTTCCTTCCTCTGTATGTGAACAACTCCTGCAGGTGCGGCCATGGGCACTCGTCATCCGGTATTTCTTCGGAATTTTCAATGAATTCAGCGTCTCGAATCTCCATGTCCATAACGCCAAAGATATAAGTTCTTTGATAACACTAAAATACACCTTCACAGTGAAGAACGTGCGAGGACGAATAGCTCTCCAGAAACTGGACTTTTTTCCTTGGTCTATTAATATTAATTTAATAAATTTTTTACAAGTACTTAGTAACAAATGTGAGTTTTAAAGTAGCGAAGTACATAACTTAATTTGTACTTAAGAACAAGGAAAATTACAGACTTATAAATGTACTCATAAAAGTACAAGTACACGAAAAAACGATTTAATTACCGTAAAGTGAGTAGTTGTAATTCGTCTATTTCCACCTCTGCTTACCAGACGCCTCGCACTGATGTTTTGCAGCCGTGTTTTCTTTGAGCAGGTAAAATGAAAGGTTAATTCCATAAAGCTGACTGACAAAATTGTATACATGAGGATGCAGTGAATCGTCAATGCATCGTGATATCAAACTGAACCGAATCGATGACATGATAATCGTAATCAAACCTAACCGTGAGACCAGTGTAGGTTTACACCCCTAACGTTGACTAATTGTGATAGTGATAACCAAGCAAGGATAATGACAGCCAAGAAAAAGAGAAGGGAAAAAGAAAACACAAATCAAAATACGCAGCAATTACGTAAAACACATTTTTAGCAATTTTCACAACATTACCAACTTCAGCTATATTTCACACTGAAGTTGTGTGGGGTGAAGTTAAGGCACGTTAAGTCCATTGAGTTTAGCTCAAGCCCTGATCAAACTCCCCTGCCTCTATCTCTCCAGTTATCCTGATGACCTTGTACACGTGCATTTGATCAGACCCCAGTGCAGATTTTTTATGTGTCCTCAAACTCACCTGACTTGTTTCCTTAGCTCATGATTACAGGCTCCAGAACAGCAAGTCTGTTTATATAAAGCCTCTCATTTATTGAAACAGAAAGTGTTATTGAAACCGCATTCACCAGCTTATTAATAGAGACTTAAATACCTTAGTGTGCTATTATGGGAACTCCAGCACCAGGGTCAGGATCCAACAGCCAGTATAAATTCTCCTATTTACTGGAACTGGAAAGTGAAAAGCCTGTTGACAGTTCTTATAACGCCTTGTATTTACAGGAAAAGAAAAGTAAAACATTTTAAGATATATTGATATCAATCCTTGTGCAATGTAAGTTCGACTCAGAAGCGCAAACTCCTGAGGATGGAAGGGTGAAAGTTTGGTAATTGAGCAAAATAACAGATCTGTTCAGTTTATTTTCCAACTCGCCCCAAATGTGCCCTGGGGTTGAGGTCTGGTCTTTGTCCATCATTTTCAATGTTCCAGCAGATTCCTCCCGTCGGCAGGCAGTTCCGGCAATATGTTTTTGGGTCATTGTCCTCTTAAAATTTTTTTTTGGAAAAGATAAATCCACGCCCAATAAGACGACTCCTAGATGCCAAGTGTTCTAATCATTTTGGCCACCACTGTATATGTATCTATAATAAAATTATATAAGACCAAACTGTCTCTTTTTGATTGGCTGGATCTCACAACTCTGAAAAACTTCAATGTTCAAATGGGTGATATCTTTATCAATAAATCACAGATTTCAGCTTTAAACAACTACATTCTCGCCTGAAAATGCTTAAAATTACAATTCGTGACACAATAGCAGTAGTATTTTTTAAATTGCGCAGGTTTCTAATCCGCTACTGATGCTTGCTGGTTGGCGTGAGATGCACTCTGTTCCTGTCTGTCTCAAGTCACCTCTCGATGCATTCTCGATAAAAAGGGGTGGTAAAAAGTGAGTTATGAATAAACAATCACCTCCAACTACAATGTACTACAAACTAGACCCTAGTTGCAGTTTTTGTATTTTTCTAGATTTCTTATATTATTCATAATTTTTTGCATATTAATATTTTCATTTGAATTGTGATGTTGTATAATAATCCAACATCGTTTAATAAAAGAAAATGAAAGTAAAACTTTCCAAGCCTAAGGTTTTTTTAAACTTTATGGGGAGGAGTTGGACAGAGTCGTACACTATAAAACCAATGAAGAGTCTTTCTGCAGCTGCAGGCGAAAGCAGATCAAAGAGGAAACCAGAATAACAGTAAGTCAATCGCCTTCCATAACACAAGAACATTTATAAAGACTTGATTTGTGATATTTGACTGGATTAAAAATAGATCCTGCATAGATCTAAAATATCTGAATGACATATTGTATACACTAAAATCCAACAGTGATTCTAACTAACACTTTATAGTTAGCTTTACTTAATTTCTTGATTATTCTTAATTGTAAAAATCTAGTAATCTGTACTGTTCACATACTATTCTTTGCTTACTCAGAAACCCAAGTTAAGATGAATTGATTGGTTTTAGTGCCATTTGTCAAGCAAAAAACAAACAAACTCACCATTATGGGGATCAGTGTTCACAAATTTCTCATTAAGAAAATGACATTTAACCAGTTTTCAGTGTAGTGCTAATATAATATAGACTGCACAACAAAACTATGTACACTTCTATTGTGTTTTTAATAATTTAACCAATATTCAATAATAATCAAACCACTCTTTTTCAATCATTATCTTTCAAGACAAACCGTCATCAGCTGCTATCATAGAAAAATCAGGATTGTCTGGGTGAGTACATTATCAGAATTATCAGACTAAAAAAACTTTTTAATTTACCTTGTTTTCCAGTAAATATATTTAAGAATCATTAATACAATTACATTAATACAAATATCAATTACATTTACAAAAATAATACTGTGTAGAATATTAAGACTGTACAGGTTATTTAAACTAATCTTCTATATAAATCTATATTGTAGTTTCCACACAGCATTTTCAGCTGTGATAAGAAACATTTCTGACTATTGAGCAGCATATTAAAATTATTTCTGAATGATCATTTTATACTGAAGACTGGAGTAAAGTTAATACAGAAGTTATTTCACATTTTATTTATTTTTCCACAATATTACTGTTTTCAGCTGTACTTTTGATCAAATAAATGAAGCTTTGGTGAATATAGAGACCACAAAAAAACAGTCATAAGGGACTTTTTTTCTGTTTTAATTGAGATGCATGAATAAATGATATTTCCATTGATGTATGGTTTGCTAGGACAATATTTGAAAATCTGGAATCTGAGGGTGCAAAAAAGTCTAAATATTGAGAAAATCTCCTTTATAGTTGTCCAAATGAATTACTACTACAATTTTTATATATATTTACTGTAGGAAATGTACAAAATATCTTCATGGAACATGATTTTAATATTCTAATGATTTTTGGCATAATGAAATATTTATAATTTTGACCCATTTGGCTATTCCCAAAGATATACCCGTGTGATTGGTTTTGTGCTCCAGAGTCTCATATCAGAATATTCTTTAAAAAAAACATGATCAATATAAATTCAAAATTTGGATCAGAAGTTGCAGCGAGATTGGTTTTATTATACAGTGAATATAAAAATATCTAATACATGTGATGTAAGTCAGATATTGTCAATTTCCCATCTTTAATGTAACTTTGCAACTTAATTTTGCCAAGAACCAAGGTTAAACACACAACTTAGTGGTGTCCCGTGGGATTTTTTACTTATCAAAACTATGCCGTGGCCAGAAAAGGGTTGCCATAGGCCATGCGCTGCTTGCACAATCTAGCCGTGAAAAAGACATGATCCAGTGTGGGATTATCAATGAAAATTTACCCTGTTTATAACAGGAAAGACTCTACCTGTCAATTTAGAAATGATTTAATTATTGATATTTACTCTCTTCTTTTGTGTGCTGCTTTTATCGGTTGATGTACAATCAATTATTTCCTTTTACCAACAGAGATGGAAAAAAGCCAGGAAATGACAAATACACTTTCAGAGTCTACTGTTAACAACTATCTAAAAATGTCAAGTGAATGCACAAGCAGCCAAAACACGATGGAAAGCTCAAGCGTTGCACACATTATAAAGAAAAGCTGGAGCAGAAAAATAGAAGATGGAAGCAATGAAAACCTCCCCATATATAAACTCAACCTGGAAGAAACATGGCGGAACAAAGATGGATTCTGCGGAAGAACCACGTTCGGGAAAAACATCCTAAAAGAGATTAAGACCATCATGATGATAGGAGCCACAGGTGCGGGAAAAACCACTCTAATCAACAGCATGATCAACTACACTCTGGGAGTGAAATGGGAAGACGACTTCCGGTTTGTGCTGATAGATGAAGGGAAGCAGAAATCCCAGGCTGAAAGTCAGACTTCGCAGATCACGGCCTATCAGATCAATCACATGGATGGTTTCCAGGTTCCATATTCTCTGACCATTGTGGACACACCAGGCTTCGGTGATACCAGAGGAATTTCACATGACCAGAAGATCACAAAGAGGATTCAGGAGTTCTTCTCTAATCCAGAAGGGATAGACCGCATTGATGCGGTGTGTTTTGTAGTACAGGCTTCACTTGCCCGTCTGACACACACACAGAAATATATCTTTGACGCCATTCTTTCCATATTTGGGAAGGATATTGCTGAAAACATCCTTGTGATGGTCACATTTGCTGATGGGAAAACGCCTCCAGTTCTCGAGGCCATCAAAGTGTCTGAGGTGCCCTGCTCCACCAATGAGTCTGGAGAGCCGCTTCACTTCAAGTTCAACAACTCTGCTGTGTTTGCTACCAATAATACATCTGCAGAGGATGAGGATTCAGACGATGAGAACTTTGACCAAATGTTCTGGAAGATGGGATTTTCCAGCATGAGGAAATTCTTCAAATCCCTTAACAAGATGCAAACCAAGAGCTTGACTCTGACACGGGAGGTCCTGAAAGAGCGGCAGCAGCTAGAAGTGCTTGTGGAAGGTCTCCAGCCCCAAATCAATGCCGGTCTGACAAAACTGGGTGAAATCAAGAAGACAAGAGCTGCTCTGGAGCAACACCAGGCTGAAATGGATGCAAACAAGGATTTTGAATATGAGTTAGAAGTTACTGTCCCAAAACAGATTGAAAACAAAACTAGCTACTATTTATCCAACTGCCAAACTTGTAACTTCACATGTCATGAAACATGCTCTATTGCAAATGACAGTGAAAGACATCGGTGCTGGGCCATGACAGATGGAAAGTGTCGAGTCTGTCCAGGAAAGTGTGCTTGGAATGTGCACTTCAATCAGAAATACAAATGGGATTATGTCACAGAGAAGAGAAAGGGAACCTATCAGGATTTAAAAAAGCGATATAAGGATGCACATGGAAAGGTCATGACAAAAGAAAAGATCTTTGAAGAGCTTGAAAAGGAGTTTCAGGCTTTCCAGGATATTGTGACCGGACTAATTAAAAGATCTCAAAAGACTTTGGAGCGTCTGCAGGAAATCGCCCTCAAGCCCAATCCTCTGTCCACGCCAGACTACATTGATCTGATGATCGAGTCTGAGAAACGAGAAGCCAAGCTTGGATTTCAAGATCGCATTCAGTCTCTAGAGGACGTCAAGAAGAAGGCAGAGATCATCAGTAAGGTTTCCACAGGAGAAGTGCTTCCAGAGGACTGGAAACAGTACAAACCTGCAACAAGAAGAACAGAAAGATTGTATTGTTTTATTCAGTAAAGCAGTGAATTATGTATTCAAGTAAAACTTTACAATTACTACTACAGCTATAACCAGCCCAGTGGTAATATGCTCTGCATGCATTTTATTATTCTTAAAATAATTTGGCTTAAACATGCTCTTCATCTCCCTCCTTCGAATGATAATACATACCTGTGTGATTTTGCCTAGTAAAAATCATCTAAAACTGCTTTATGGTACATTGAATGAATTGAATATGTATCACAAATTAATTTTATCAGAATGTTGTTTTGGGATGACGTAATATTACTTTCATTGATAAAGTCATTCATTTTACATGAATAAAATAAACAAGTAAGTAAAGATAATCTAAGCATTGCCAATAACTACATTTAAATTGCAAATATTTTACTTCTGACAGGTCCACTTGGTCAAAAAAAATACAATAGACAACTTTTAGTTCACTTTTCATTGTGTATTTTTAATACATTTGAATTTTGCTTGGATCAGCTGATATGGGCGGGGTTGGAATTTTCCCGATCAGCTGATACAAAGCTTGACTACGTGGTCTGCCAGAACTAATGCTGATGCTTGATTTTTGGTGTCCTTTTTTTGTTCGATAATTAATAAGAAAAATACAGCCCTGGTGTATATAGTTGCATGTAGTCAATAACTAAGTGTCTGTTAAAAAAAGAGACAAAATTCATTGTACTTATGTGGTCTTTGGTATTGCTGCACATCTCTGGCAAGGTCACAATGTAAAAAAACTTTAGGTAAAAATAAAAGAGGGCATTATAACCCCTTGTGTTTATATTCTGTGGTGATCAGTTGTTATTCCTATTGTTGTCCTCTAGATGGCAGTAGTACCAAATATACAAGATGCTAATACCTAAGAGTATATGGGTAGAATAAAAGAGAGAAGCCAAACATGTTAAATTGGAGTGCTTAAGAAATAAAGAGGCCACATGCTAGTTGGTACATTTATTTTCAGTGTTTATTTAACAAACACCACATTTTTAGTCGGGGACAGTCAGATCACCTTTCTTTGTTCCTCACCCCCAAATATGCACCCCTCATCAACCGTGTGAAGCCATCAGTGAAGACCATCAAGGTGTGGCCTGCGGGGGCAGATTTCATACTTTAGGAAAGGTTTCTACAAACAGACTAGTCAAGCCAAGCACTGCTACAAGCTAAAGATAGAGGGACACTTTTCCAACTCTGACCCCCGACGCATGTGGCAGGGCATTCAGGCCATCAGTGACTACAAACCCACCCACTCCACTCCCGCAGCCACTCATGTCAACTTCCTGAACGAGCTGAATTACTTTTATGATTGCTTTGAAAGAAAACCGGCACATCATGCTCAAAAAACCCGTCTCCAGCGCAATAACTCCGATCTTTCAAGTATTCATACTCTTGTGTAATCAACGCACCATCCTAAATGAGCCCGTCTCTTGCATATTACCCTGAAATTTTTTATTTTATGATTTAAAATTTTATGATTTAAAGCTAATATGATTTTTTGACCTTTAAGGTTGCCAGAATAATAATCTTACACGGTGTGTTAATAGGCCAGAGGAGAACTGGCACCCCGACTGAGTCTGGTTTCTCCCAAGGTTTATTTTTCTCCATCATGCCCTGATGGAGTTTTGGTTCCTTGCCACTGTCGCCTTTGGCTTGGTTTGCTCAGTTGGGGACACTAAAATTATGATTAAAGTTATTCAACTAAATATACAAATAAAGTTATTTAATTAGGTCTTATTTAATTCTATAAACTATAATACTGATCTGCCAACATTGTCGCTATATGATAAATTAAAATAAGCTGATAACATCACTGTTTACTCCAGAACGACTGTACAGCCAAATCTAATTTTGTTGCAATATTGTCCTGTTTGACACTGTGAAGCTGCTTTGACACAATCGTGATTGTAAAAGCGCTATATAAATAAAGTTAATTGATTGATTGATTGAAAGAGACAACAGTGAAACTGCCATCAAGCTCAAACCCTCACAAAAGTTTGCCTACTGGAGCAATAGGAGCACAGAGGATGCATTTTCCATGACACTGCACTCTGTGCTCACTCATCTGGACAATTGGAACACTTACTGTTTGTTGGCTTCAGCTCAGCATTCAACACTGTCATCCCAACCAAGTTAATAGCCAAACTTTGAGACCTGGGCATCAACACCTCAATGTGCAACTGGATTTTTGGACTTCCTGACCAACTAAATGTTCGATCAGGCTCCACCTGTAGGGCTGGGACGGTATGGATTTTTTATTACCGCGGTTGAAAAGCAAGAAATTCCTGTGGTTCAGCGGTAAACCGCTTATCTTTATTCATCCCCCCCGTGCGCTCGTCTTTTGCTTACAGCCGCACATGCACACACATCAGCGCAGGCAATTGCACATAAAAGGAACATTAAATTTACGTTTATATTGAACGTTAAGAACAGAAATGAAGAGATCTAAAAGAAAGTGCTGGCAAAACGAAATATAGATTAGGTTAGGTTATGTCCCAGCGCCATCATATTTGTTGCTAATCAGATCACGACTGAGAGAAGATTGAAAAGCAATAAACAAAAAGACAAACAAACACATATTTATTTATCGGTATTGATCATTAATATATATATTTGTTTGTTCATCTTTATTTATTTCCCACATTTTTACTTTCCGATAACAGTCGTTATCATCAAACAATCACTTAAACTAACAACTTTCACGCAAACACCCGCGCATACACCATAAGGTAATTAAACATAAGGAACACATTTATTTAACATGAATTATTTCACATTTAGAACTGGAACGTTTAGAATGGAAATGTAATGATGTTTGAAAAAATGGTCTGGCAAAAAGAAATATAGCCTAGGCTAGGCTATATGGTTTACATTCCAGCCTTCATATTTTTTGCAAGAAAAACGAGCATGTTCACTTTATCAGGTTTAAGGGAGGCCCATAAAGACGTAACGACGTTACCTGCAGCACTGAACACACATTCTGAGGGGATGCGTGTTGCGCAAATGGTCATATATCTTCGGGCTACTTTTGAAAGCAGAGGGAATCGGACATGATTGTCCCGCCACCAGACTGCGTGGGAATCCAGGGCTTCTTCCTGCAAATACCTTCTGATCTCTGTGTCTACACTAATTCTCTTGGGGGTCGTGTAGATGTTTTTTCTTTTCTTTTCCCAAGTAAGCCCGCCAGATTCGTTTTTTTGGGAGGGTTGAGTGCACTTGCTCCCTCTCCGTCACCGTCATCACGCTGCTCTTCGGGCACATCCATCATCTCCTCCATGGGCTCATCCTTCACCTCGTCAGCAATGTCAATGTCCTTATATCTAGGGTCGACAAACGCAGTCTTTGCCAGTAGCTGTTGAGTTGAGGGTGCACTGTATTTTTCCAATAAAACGGCAGGCATTTTTTCTTTCAAATTGCGCGTCAGTAGGGTGTCCTCCTCAGCTGGGAGTAGCAGATTGTCGGTGACTAGCTGGAGAACTGGTTTCAAAGAGGATGCAGTCACTGCTCACTCAGAAGACAGTGCATCCGTGAAATTGGCAACACCTTTCAGGGCTGCATTCACCGATTTTAGGACCTCCATGTTCTGCCACGTCAGAGGTGTTGAGTGAGCCGGTGATCTAAAACCCTCCGAATAGCAAACATTATATTAATATTATTATATTTTTATATATTTATATATATAATTTATATTTATATTATTTATATTACATATTTTACATATTTATATTAATTTATATATAGACATATATGGCTATTTTGTGTGCGCTTTTGTCTCAGTGGTGTTATTTAACGAAGGCTATTTAATTTAACAAATATATATTAACAAATTAATATATATATATATATATATATATATATATATATATATATATATATATATATATATATATATATATATATATATATAAAATACAATATAAATTTTATTTATATTTATATTAGCCTACATAAGCCCTATTCGGACTGGATTAGTTTAACATGGGGACATGGGGGTAAAGTCATTTTACCTCAGGACGTCTGTAATATTAATGGCCAATTCGCACGGGATAAGACATCTCAGTAAAACTAGCAGAAGTGGGAGGAGTAACTCGCTTTACGCACCTCCTTGACGTCATGTGCGTATGACGTTACTGTTATAACGTGAGCAAACACACAACCTGAGCGCCAGTCTGAACTCCGTCTCCAATGTGTGTTTTAATAAACAGTTAGGTCCAGTCTAACGATTCTGATTGGATTATGTTGGTAATAGACACTTTCCTAGAGCTAAAATGTGTTGTTCTTGTAATAAGTGCTTTTGATCTTCTTTTTGCTTTAATTGATATGCAGAAAATACTGGACATTTTCCACAGATTTGTCCCACCACCTACAACGCAACCGAATGCTTCAAGCGCCTCCAAGGTCGCAAAATGCACTTTTTTAAAAACTTTTAAACAGGAAATGACGGAATTTTACCTCACATTTTTACAGCAGGTCTATTCGAACGGGATTAGTATTACCTGAGGTCATTTTTCCAGACCTTTTTACAGAAGGTAAAAGTCTCGGTAATCTTTACTGACATTGTCCGTAATGATTACCGAGATGGCACATTCGGACGGGACTAAAATCACAGAGAACCTCTGGTTATAATTACTTTACCCCCACGTCCCCATGTTAAACTAATCCAGTCCAAATAGGGCTATAGTTTTACATATTTATATTAATTTATATATCTCATGTGCGCTCGTCTCAGTGGTAGTTTAAATAGGCTATTTAACGAAGGCTATTTAATTTAACAAAGTGTCGCACACTACTGTGATTGTGAGCCTGACAGACGGATATCTTTTTCGAATGGCCTTTTAATGAAATTGGAATTTAGAATCAAATATTAATTGCCTATGGATTATTTAGGCTATTGGTTATATTGAATGAAATCTCGCAGGCCCAGCTTATTTGTAGTCAATCTTTCCCAAACAGAGTTGGAAGCAAGTTAAAACATACCAGTACTAAGGAGTGCTGAGGCAGGTCCAGCTCTGTTTGTTCTTTCTGAAGCCTTTGTTTTTTTTTGCCAGCTATGGGAGAAAGCGGTCACCAGCGTTCGACACAAACCCATGGGCCGGGCGGTGCGTTCTTTTTCTGCTTTCATGGAGTTGGTGACGGCTAAATGGAGGTTGTGATCGAAGCATGGTAGCCATCCCCATCCAAGTTTCCTCACCGCAGCCACAATGTTGGCTCCGTTATCACTAGTGACACAAGCCAACCTCTTCTCGTCCAGAGACCATTCTTCAACACTGGATCGCAGAGCCTCGGACAGGTTATCACTTGTGTGACTTTCTGGCATAAAGGAGGTTTCCAAACACCTTGACTTCAGCTCCCAGTTGATGTTCAGGTAATGAATTGTCACGCTCATATAGGGCATCATATTAACGCTTGACCACATATCTGTTGTGAGAGAAAAATGGTCAGCGTCTTTTAACTCGCGAGTCAAACTGTCCTTCATTTTCAGATACTTTTCTGGTACTGCCTTTTTTGAAAAGTATTTTCTGTCAGGGGGTACATATTGTTTGTCGAAGGCCTGTAGCATCACCTTAAAGGCTGGCTTCTCGACTAAGTTAAATGGCAACTTTTCCTCCACCAGAAGGCGGGTCACACTATCCGTCAGGGTTAGCCACTGATGGCTGTCGCTTTGGTACTTAGTCCCTTTAGCAAACGAGTCTGCGATCCTCAGCTGTCGCCCCTGACCTGAGGTTGTAGGCCGATCTTCAGACGAAGCACTTGTGGTGGTGCCAAGGGCAGCAAATGTTGCCGGATGATGGATTCGAAGATGCGTCCTCAGGTTGGAAGTATTTGAGCGTGATACCGGTATCTTTTTGTGGCATATTATACAAATGGGCTCATCCAAATTAGCTGGAAGTCCTTTTTCGTCCAGTTCAAAGCCAAAATGTGCCCATATTAGCGCCCATATTAGCAACGTGACATTTGGCTTTGCCACCAATATAGCCCTCTCTGCCATGTTTCGATGGAAAAGTACCTACCACTATTGTCGAGTAGACTCATTCTAGATGCAAATGATCCAATACTATTCAAGTTAGTAGTTTTATAAGTGTACTCTATTTGTTATAAGTGTAGTTTATTTGTGTTAAAACTTTAATTTGTGTTGCAAGTATACTTTATTATAAGTGTACTTTATTTGTGCTTTCAGTGTATTTTATTTGTTCTAAATATACTGTTATAAGTGGACTTCATTTGTGTTATAAGTATACTTTATTTGTGTTACATTGCAAATTTATTACAAGTGTATTTGAAACATACAAGCAATATATCATTATATAGTGTATTTATACTTGGGTAAAACATATATGCTCAGTAATACCTTTGGATTATTCCTAATACTAGTAATTGAACACTTTGTTTTCAATTAAAAAAAAACGTATTAACTATACAATATACTTTAAAAAAAATGTAATCAATGCACCTGTTTTTAAGCCTATTACTATAATTAGCATAACTTCATAATATACAAAGACACTGGTATTAACAATTCAACTGTGTTTATTGAAATCTGACATGGTTTTAACACTGTAAAACAGCTAAATGGACCTTGTTTCTAAATTAAAAAAACACTGAAGAAAAAAAAGAAGAAGAAAAAAACCTGAAACAGTGGTCACAAACTGCTCATTTACTTTTTTTTACTGAAATGCTCATTATTGCACTTGCATCTGATGGCCACTCGAACATCAGATGCACTTGTGTTCGGAAATTCGGCAATAACAGCATCTGTAAAAAAAACAAAAAAACCGGTCAGGGCCATTTTCCTAAAACCTTTTCTGCATTAAGCTAGTACTACTTGATAAAAAATACATTCGATTTAGAAGGGAGGAGCTATAAGTCGTGTCAATATTGTTTCCAGTATATGGTCAAACATACAATAGGCAACAGAAGCGAGTACACTCATTCTAGATGCAAATGATCCAATACTATTCAAGTTGAACAGTATAGTATTTTATAATAGTCAAAGAAAAAATGTTATGAAGACTTCACATATTGGATACATAGTCTCCAATGCAGATAGAAATGGGAAATACACCTGCAATGAGAACAAAAGGTAGATGCATGGGGATGACATTTATAAATGGATGTCTAGGGATATATATCGAAATACTGGCTGAAACGATAACTACCAGTCTACAGAAGTACTTACTGTTGCTGCACAATTCATACTGTAACATATTTGTAATAAAGCAATACAATAAATAAAGTCACAGCAATACTGTTAGCTTATAATTATACATAGGGCCACCAATAAATGTGGCCATGCAATCATGCTGCTATAAAATTACTATTTTTAACAACAATTTTCCAGATAAAAATTGTACAGAAAATGAAAACTTTAAAATTACAGACCTGTTATGGCTTGCACTTTGGCAACATCCAACTGTTTTTTGGGGGGCCTTTGCCAGACCTTCCCTGTTAGGGTGGACTCTGCAAGAACTTCCTTTGTGAAGACAAGAACAGCCAGCTCCTGGGCAAATATTGTCATTCTGGATCTGTTCAGCCGCTGGAAGATCCTCTTTGGAACGGTTACCGCACTTCCAGCCAAGAGGTGCTGCATAGAGATAGGGAGGGAACGAGAAAGAGTCAACTGACAAATTTATACATAGTTGGGACATCTACCTCTGAAGAATAAATATTATTCCAATGTGAAAATGTGCTTACATCAAACTTTGTTTTGAAAAACTGCTAGTAGTCTATATGTTCCACTATGGAGTGGTATGAGCTATGGTGTGGAGGTTAGGTATGGGCAATACACCAATACACACAAGCCAGTGGAACTATGCTCGTGTGACATTAGTGCTGAATTGTCATTACAGTTTTTCATGCATTTTTAAACCATGCCTGGTTAAACTTTCAAATCAATTATAAGCCATTCAAATGCAATTACAACCATAATTCTGGAAAATATTTAAATTAAATTAAAACGAAAAGACTTTCAAATCACATGAGCCAATATTTTATTCACAATAGACCACAGATAACAGAAAATTTTTACACTTTTATCCACCAATTGAGCTAATTCCAAACTTGATGTCTGCTACAGGTCTCATAAAGGTTGGAATTGGGCCATGTGTATTCTCCTCTTCTTTTCAAAACAGTTTGGAGACGTCTGGGCATCTAGGTTATGAGTGTTGGAATTTGATCCCATTCTTGCCTGATAAAAGTTTCCAGTAGCTGGAGTTTGTGGTCGTCTTTGACGTACTTTTGAGTTTAATTATGCACCAAATGTTCTCTATAGGTGAAAGATCAGGCCAATTCACCAACAGGACTCTTCTACAATGAAGCCATGCTGTTGTAATAGCTGCAGTGTGTGGTTTTGCATTGTCTTGCTGAAATACACAAGGCCTTCCCTGAAATAGACGTCATCTGGAGGGGAGCATATGTTGCCCTAAAACCTTTATATACCTTTTAGTAAACATAGTGCCTTCCCAAACATGCCCATACCATATGCACGTATTCACCCCCGTTCCATCAGAGATGCTGGCTTTTGAACTGAACACTGATAACATGCTGGAATGTCTCCTGCACGGTGTCTGTGATTTCCTACAAGAATGTCAAATTTGGAAATCGTCTGACCATAGAAGACTTTTCCAGTTTGAAACAGTCCATTTAAAATGAGCCTTGACCCACAGGACATGGCAACGCTTCTGCGCAATGTTCACATATGGCTTCTTTTTTGCATGCTAGAGCTTTAGTTGGCATCTGCAGATGTTACAGCGGATTGTGTTTACCGACAGTGGTTTCTGGAAGTTTTTTTGGGCCCATTTAGTAATGTCACTGACATAATCATGGCGATGAGTGATGCAGTGTCGTCTGAGGGCCCGAAGACCACGGGTATAAAATAAAAGGTCTTCAGCCTTGTCCCTTACGCAGATTTCTCCAGTTTCCCTTGATCGTTTGATGATGTTATTCACTGTAGATTTGCAAAGACTTTGCAATTTGACATTGAGGGACATTGTTTTTAAACTATTCCACAATCTTTTTACGCACTCTTTCACAAATTTCACAGCCTCTGCCCATCTTTACTTCTGAGAGACTCATTCTCTCTAAGACATCCCTTTTATAGCTAATCATGTTACAGAGCTGATATCAATTAATTAGTTCTAGATGTTCTCCCAGCTGAATAAAAGTTTTCTTGCTTTTTAGCCATTTGTTGCCCGGTCCCAACTTTTATGAGACCTGTAGCAGGCATCATGTTTGAAATTAGCTCAATTAGTGGGTAAAAGTGTAAAATGTCTCTGTTAAAACATGTATGTTATCTATGTTCTATTGTGAATAAAATATTGGCTCATGTGATTTGAAAGTCTTGTGGTTTTCATTTTATTCAAATAAAAAATAAAAAAGTCTCAATTTTTCCAGAATTTGGGTAGTAAATCTGAAAGGGACTCTGTAGGGAATTTGGTACTTGATCACTGTTCAGACAGATTTTACCATAAATTTACTTGGTGGAAATTTAGAAGAAAAAAAAGCATTTTAAACACCCATGAATGAACTATTGTTAACTTATTAACTTATTGCTGTTAATTGATGGATATATTAGCACAATAAATATTGTAACATACCATTTCAATTTCATTGACCAAAGTATTTGAACCGGATGCTGATGAGGGGGTCTCGCCAGGTGAGGGAATCAGTGATCGGACACACTGGATACACTCCTTCACTAACTTACCGTATTTTCCGGACTATAAGTCGCACTTTTTTTCATAGTTTGGCTGGTCCTGCGACTTATAGTCAGGTGCGACTTATATATCAAATTTAATTCATACTGACTGACAAGAATAAACATATAGCCGCGAGAATGCGCTCTATGCTGCCCCTGTAGCCTAATATTTACTTATACACAACAACTTAGAAAGACTGAACACAAACAAAATGCTCCCATAAAGAAAATCTTATTCTGCAAAATACAAACAGCATGTAGTAAAACATGCAGCGGAGAACGATTCTCACAGCGTTCGTCTCGCGCGGCAGAGCCTCTCCCAGCAGAGAGTTCAAGCCTCTGTGGACTCGTTCCTTCAGCTCTGGCCATCTTGCTTACAGTCCGCAAGTAGATTTCTTTTTCTTCTTCATCACAATTAAAGTAACCTCTGCTTTTCGCCAGTCCCTTACAAGTTTCTTACTCACTTCAAACTTTCTTTCTTCTGCTCGGGTTATGCAGTGAAGCGGGCACGAGCGAGTGCACGCGAGCAGGTGGTCGCATGCGCGCGCGGGTGCTCGCGTGCTCGCATGCGCGCGGCTCCAGCTCTGCCCTAATGCGACTTATAGTCCAGTGCGACTTATATATGTTTTTTTCCGCGTCATGACGCATTTTTTGACTGATGCGACTTATACTCCGGAGCGACTTATAGTCCGGAAAATACGGTAATCATTTCTGGAAGCTTGAAATTTGAACCCAAAAGATTTTATTTGAGGCTTTTACTCGCATGTTAACATTGCGTACATAAGCAGAACCTCAACAGAACCTGAATGATGGTAAGAACAAACATCGTCCAGAAGCTTGTACATACTGTGTAACAGAAAATTAACCTCGTTGGTTATGCAGCATGTTCGAGCTTCCATAAGAAGTTTGTTCTTGTGCGTCATTTAAGATCGGTTGAGCGTCTGCTTATGTTCCCTGATCAATGTTAACATGCGAGTAAAAGCCTCAATAAAATCTGTGCATCCTATATGTGCACTCAATAAGTAATTGAGTGTCGTTAGAAAATTTTATCTGAACTACTTAATTCATATGGATTAGTTTTACAATGTTTTTTTATTAGAGCTGCACTGATCGATCAGCCAGGGATCAGATTCAGACGATTTCCCTCTTGATAAGTATTGCGCATAATTTTAGTCATTCCTGTAAATTTTGTGCTCACACTAAAAGCATGCGCACTACTGATCTATGTAATAAAACGAACAAGCCACTCTCACTCTCAATCAGAGACAGAAGTCAAACAGAGTCTTAAGTACCAAAATGAGTGGCTTACTGCGCTTAAACGGTCAAAACCAGCGTTCCATGTAATCTTGACGAGTATTCAGATAAACAGTCAGTTTTGAATCGTTAAATAGCTAAGAAAGTGAACCCATGTGTTGTGTAACATTATTGGTTCCCTTTCGTTCAGTCACTTCAACGTAATGTCAGTGACTGACGAATGAGGGTTGCGCTTAGAAGCTTATCATCTCCGAGACTAGAAAGCGCCCAATGGCAGTGCCAATGCCATGGGCATGCGAGATTTGCATGCGTAACTCCGCCTACCCACGTGGGTATATAAGGAAGTAACTGGCATAATCGCATTATGTTTTAATGCTTCGAAGCCAAGGGTTACATACCTTTCACTCCTATAAGCTTTCTGAGTTACTGTCAGTTCTGCGAGACGAAGGATCTTCCAGTCGGTGATGGTGTACGGCGCGTTCCAGCGGTCACATACTTCCTGCCTGCTGGTCTGTCGATTGGTTTCCAGTTGGTGTGTGGTCCCCTGGGCGCTTCAGCATGGATTGCGAGGTTATTCCTCTCACTAAAAGAGCTCACACGTGGCACGTCCTTTTCAGGATGTCTCGCCCGTGTGCTTCTGGGTGTGGCCGGTCTCTACCATCAATTTGATGGGCTTTTGCACTGTCTGGCGTGCTTGGGCTTCCAGCACGCTCAGGCAGCGCTTGTGGATGCGTCATGTTCCCACTGCGGGAACATGCCCATCTCCGTGTTGCGGTCGAGACTCAATGATCTCCATGCGGCCGCCGGAGTGAGAGTCCCCTCCGTCACCCCCCGATCTGACGTGTCCGCGGGCTCGGTGTCATCCGGTCCGCGGGGCGTCTCTTCGGCTGGTGGCCAGGGTGACCTGAGAGGTGATGGTGTGGAATACCACACACTCGGCCCACACCCCCCTCTGTTGCACCGGTACCCGCGAGCATTGTGATGGAGCCCACGGCCTCGGTTTCAACCGGTACGCGGGTTTCGCTCGGCGCTCCAGAGGATGATGAGATGTCAGTGACCGCATCACAAGGTGGGCTAGAGTCCTCCCAGGATGATGATCCGGCTGTGCTGCCGCCTCCAGGCGCGTCAGCATTGTCCGAGTTGGACCCGGAGCTGATAGCCATGGTCTGGAGTGGAACCCTCCGCCCCGGCCAGAGCGTTCGCGGCTTGACGATTGTTTTTTGGGTGCGCCACGTCAGGACAGCCATCCTGCCGTGCCCCCAATTCCTTTCTTCCCGGAAGTGCATGAGGAGGTTGCACACTCGTGGAGGGCCCCCGTGTCTTCTCGCGAGCGTTTGGCAGCCTCTTCCGCCTTCTCCGCCCTCGATGGGGCGGCGGCTAAAGGGTACACTGGGGTCCCCCCGATGGAGCGTTCTGTGGCGATGCAGCTGTGTCCCCAGAGTGCCTCCTCCTGGCGTGGCGATCCTAAGCACCCCTCCAAGGCCTGTAGATTCACATCGTCTATGGTGTTGAAGACCTACAGAGCTGCGGGGCAGGCTGCCGCCTCTTTGCATGCCATGGCAACTCTTCAGGCCTACCAGGCCAAGTTGCTGTGTGACTTGCACGAGGGAGGAGCCGACCCAGGGCTCAGAGATGAGCTGCGTGCCGCGACCACCCTCGCCCTCCGGGCGACGAAGGTTACCGCACGCTCCCTGGGCCGGGTGATGTCCACATGCGTGGTCCAGGAGAGACATCTATGGCTCAACCTGGCCGATATGCGGGACGCCGAGCGGACTCGTTTCCTCGACGCCCCCATATCCCAGGCTGGGCTATTTGGCGGTGCGGTCGAAAGCTTCACCCAACAGTTCTCGGCCGCCCAGAAGCAGACTGAGGCTATCAAGCATATACTGCACCGGCGGCCTGCACAGCCACAGCAGCAGCCTTCACCCGGGCTGCGTCGCGGAGCGCGCCGCAAGAAGCCACCCCAGTCCGCACCAGCCCCGCAGCCCGCTAAACGCCAGGCTAAACGACGCTCCTGACGCGGACAGCTCAGAGATGGGCAGTTCTTTCCAGGAGACGGTAGCAGGACCTTCTCCTTCATCAACGAGAGAATCTTTCGTTCTGCTGCCGCCCCCCGGGGTGGCAGCACCCTTTTATGGTTAAAGAAAGAACTGACATACCCATCTCTGAGCACCCAGAGACCGGTGACGGCAGTGTGCGCCGCCCCCGGGCCACGCCGCTCTCGTCCCTCTCTGTCGCCACCCCCCTCTCAGAGCAGACCCCAGTGGAACGCAAGTCCTTCCCTGGTCTCCTCTGTCAGGGCGCTGGGCCGCTATGCCACCCGAGTCCGGGCCGGCAACACTGCCTCGCTGCCCCACCGAGGGTACGCCGGTGCTCCGTATGACCCCGTTGGTACACTCCCTGGGAGCGTGGCTACAGCTGCCGGGACTGTCCCGCTAGGTCGCGCGGACCATCAGGCTCGGCTATGCGATTCAGTTCGCGCGAGCTCCTCCCCGCTTCCGGGGTGTCCGGTTCACCATGGTGGGGCCCAATGCCCCTGTCATGCGTGCGGAGATCACTACCCTACTGGCGAAGGGCGCGGTCGAGCTCGTCCATCCAGCCGAGATGAAGTCCGGCTTCTACAGCCCCTACTTCATTGTACCGAAGAAATCTGGTGGGTTACGGCCAATCCTGGACCTTCGCATCCTGAACCGATCCCTTTACAGGCTTCCGTTCAGCATGTTGACTGCGAAACGCCTTTTTGAATGCGTTCGTCCGGGCGATTGGTTTGCAGCAATCGACCTGAAGGACGTGTACTTTCATGTGTCCATCCTTCCGCGACACAGGCCGTTCCTACGGTTTGCGTTCGAAGGGCGGGCATATCAGCATGCCGTACTCGCATTCGGGCTAGCTCTGTCCCCTCGTGTCTTCACGAAGATTGTCGAGGCAGCCCTTGCGCCACTCAGGCAGCAAGGGGTTCGCATCCTGAACTATCTTGACGACTGGCTCATACTGGGCCACTCTCGGGACCGGCTGTGCGAACACAGAGACCTGGTTCTCCACCACTTAGCTCGTCTGGGCCTTCGGGTCAACTGGGAGAAGAGCAAACTCTGCCCCATTCAGAGGATCTCTTTTCTCTGTATGGAGATCGACTCGTCGCCATGTGTGCGCAGCTTAGCGGCGAACGCGCGCAGTCACTGCTGACTTGCCTCCGTCAGTTAGAGAGCAAGAGTGCGGTTCCACTGAAACAGTTTCAGAGGCTCCTGGGGCATATGGCATCTGCAGCTGCGGTGACGCCGCTCGGATTGCTTCATATGAGACCGCTTCAGCACTGGCTTTGCGATCGAGTCCCGAGATGGGCATAGCAGTCTGGCACGCTCTGCAGACAGACACTCACCCAGTGGTCGAACCTCAGCTTTCTACGGGCAGGTGTGCCCTTAGAACGAGTTTCCAGGCATGTTGTTGTATCAATAGATGCGTCCACCACGGGTTGGGGTGCCATGTGCAATGGACATGTGCAATGGCTGAAATGGATGCAAACAAGGATTTTGAATATGAGTTAGAAGTTACTGTCCCAAAACAGATTGAAAACAAAACTAGCTACTATTTATCCAACTGCCAAACTTGTAACTTCACATGTCATGAAACATGCTCTATTGCAAATGACAGTAAAAGATATTGGTACTGGGCCATGACAGATGGAAAGTGTCAGATCTGTCTAGGAAAATGTGATTGGAATGTGCACTTCAATCAGAAATACAAATGGATTTATGTCCCAGAGAAGAGAAAGGGAACCTATCAGGATTTAAAAAAGCGATATGAGACTGCACATGGACAGGTCATGACAAAAGAAAAGATCTTTGAAGAGCTTGAAAAGGAGCTTGAGATTGTCCAGGATATTGTGACCGGACTAATTGAAGAATCTCAAAAGTATTTGGAGCGTCTGCAGGAAATCGCCCTCAAGCCCAATCCTCTGTCCACGCCAGACTACATTGATCTGATGATCGAGTCTGAGAAACAGAAGCCAAGCCTGGATTTCAAGATCGCATTCAGTCTCTAATGGACGTCAAGAAGAAGGCAGAGATCATCAGTCAGGTTTCAGAGGACTGGAAGCAGTACAAACTTGCAACAACAAAAAAATGCTTCCTATAATCCAATAGTCCTGTTCAGTAGAGCAGTGAATTATCTATCCAAGTAAGACTTTACCATTACTACTATAGCTATAACCAGTGGTAATATGCTTTGCATGCATTTTTATTATACTTAAAATACTTTAGCTTAAAAATGCTCTAGATCTTCATTCTTCCAGTGACAATACATACCTGTGTGATTTTGCCTTGTTACATGAACAAAAGTGAAAATCATCTAAAACTGATTTATAACTAAATATGTATAACAAATTAACTCTATCAGAATGTTGTTTTGGGATGACATAATATTACTTTCATTGATAAAGTCATTCATTTTGCATAAATAAAATAAACGACCAAGTAAAATTAATCTAAGAATAGTGTATTGTATCAATAAATACATTTAAAATGCATATATTTGACTTTTGGTGTACTTTTTTGTTAGATAATAAATCATGAGCAAAATATAGCCCTAGTGAATATACAGCATGTAGTCAATAGCTAAGTGTTAATCTGTTTTAAAAAGAGATATTGTATTGTACTTCTGTGGACTCTTGTATTGCTGCAACTGTTGGGCAAGGTCACAATGTAAAATGAGCTTTTGGTAAAAATAAAAATATAAAAGAGGGCATTATGTCAGAAAAAAACCTGTGTTTATATTCTGTGGTGATCAGTTGTTATTCCTATTGTTGTCCTGTAGATGGCAGTAGTACCAAATGTAGAAGAAGATTAGTATGAATCTTAAGAGTATATGGGTAGAATAAAAGATAAAGGCCAAACATTTTGGCTGCGTCCGAAACCTGGAAAATGCCGCCTTCAGAGGACACATTTGAAAGCAGGAAGGCAACAGGCCACGTCCGAATCTAATGTTTGTTTCACTTCATCTGATCTGATTTTTGAAGGCAGCATACATGTTTCCTTTGCTGCCTTTGATATCCCTCAATCTTGTGCTTTCTATTCAGTGAAAGTTGAGCTAGAAAAAAAAGATGCTGTCCGAAAGTTGCGTTTGAGGGTCAGTTTGTGTGTAAATGTAAAAACACACTCTCATACGTTATTTTTATTTTTTTTAGCATTGTTGGGATGAGTACATTTTCTTTTGTTTCAACAACCAGATTGTAATGGAGTATTACATGAAAATGCGAACTCAGTGTTTTCACATATCACTTTCAAACAACGAATAATCCAAGCTAATGCTAATTTTTTTAACCAAATCATTATGATAATTATCTTCATTATTTATCTGAACGAAAAAAATTAAAAATAATGAGAAAGAAAAGGGTGTGGTCCGCTAACGGAGAAAAAGAAGGGACATGCGTGAAGGAAAGGGAAGTGAAGACGAGTCGCGGAAGTGAGAGCCTGGTGGAAATGGCGGAATGGGGCTGTTGAGTGGTTGCTGAGAATAATTAGTTGTTGTTGGAGTTTAACTACTCTCGATTGAATCGCAAACCTTGTGGGTACACCAGGAAGACCGCTGGAATCTTCGGATGTCCTCTGCAAAGGGAAGAATTGTGGCAATCAGAAGGGAAAAGGCCTCCGTCAACGCCGAACGGGTTTGAGGGATTTTGATTCTCCTCTTATAACTTGACTGTTGGCAGAAGCTAATTATTCTTGAAGAAAATTTTTCCCCTTGACTCTTAAGATAGGAGAGCGCAAAACAGACTGTTTCCATGCTTTTAAACTTCTTGCGATCTCTCATTCTCTTAAAAAAGTTAGACCCTTGGTAGATTTTTTCTTTTGGCCATTTTCCCGTTGAAAAAACGAACTCTAATGAATAACGAATATATAACTTTAAATTGAATATTTCTTGGTTGGAGTAGTTTGTTTTGTCGAGGGTTTTGGTTCAAGTTCAAGTTCAAGAGTTTTATTTGTCACATACACAGTTATACAGAATACAACCGGCAGTGAAATGTAAACAGGTCCGCTCCATGGACAGCAAATAACAATTAACAAAAAAAGCACAATAAATTATAAAATAGAAATAGGATAAGGTGCTATATATATTCATATGTAGAATTATGAATAAATCAAGTAAAAGAAATAAGAGATGTGGAATAAAATAAGTGAGATGGTAAACTGGAGACTATAAAAATAAATCCGTGGATAACAGAAGTGCAGGAGTGTAATGTGCAAACAGCATTATAATGAGTAGTTACATGGAACACAATAATAAAGTGCAGTGCAATATCAGTATGTGAGTTTGTTAATACTGAGTGAGGTGAAGTCACATGTAGTTAAGTGACAGCGTTCAGGAGTCTGATGGCCTGTGGGAAGAAACTCCTCCTGAGTCTCTCAGTTTTGGCCATCAGGCTACAGAAGCGCTTACCAGAAGGCAGCCGGGTGAAGTGGGGGTTGGCCGGGTGATTAATGTCCTTGATGATTTTTGTAGCTTTGCCTCTGCATCGTTTGATGTAGATGTCCTGCAGAGACGGGAGAGCTGACCCTGAGATGCGCTCGGACAAGCGCACCACTCTTTGCAGGGCTTTGCAGTCGTGACTGGTGCTGTTACCATACCACGCTGTGATGCACTGAGTCAGTAAACTTTCTATCGCCCCTGAATAGAAAGTTTTCAGGATAGCTGGTGAGACCCGGAATTTCCTCAGCTGGCGCAGGTGGTACAGTCTTTGCCTGGCCTTTTTCACCTGAGACTGGATATGTGCAGTCCAGGTCAGGTCCTCGGAGATGTTCACACCCAGGTATTTGAAGCTGCTCACTCTCTCTACTGGTGTCCCGCTGATCATGAGAGGGGAATATGACCGTTGCTGTCTCTTCCTGAAGTCCACAATCAGTTCTTTGGTCTTGTTCACATTCAGAAGGAGACAGTTGTCTTGGCACCATGATGTCAGTTGCTCCACCTCGTCCAAGTATGCGGTCTCATTGTTGTCGGAAATGAGGCCCAGGACAACAGTATCATCCGCAAACTTGATGACAGAGGTGGAGCTGTGTGTGGACAAACAGTCATGCGTATAGAGAGAGTAGAGCAGGGGACTGAGGACACAGCCCTGTGGAGCTCCCACACTCACGGTGATGGAGGTGGAGGTGAACTGTCCTACTCTCACCACCTGAGGTCTGCCAGTAAGGAAATCTTCAATCCAGTGACAGAGAGAAGAGTTCAGTCCGAGATCCAGGAGTTTGTTAGTTAGCTTAATGGGAACAATGGTGTTAAAGGCTAAACTATAGTCAATAAATAGCAGTCTTACATAGTTCCCATTCTTGCTGTCGATGTGTGTGAGGGAGGAGTGGAGGACGTGAGAGATGGCATCTTCAGTCGATCTATTGGGACGATAGGCGAACTGAAAAGGGTCCAAGGTGTCAGGGATGGAGGAGCAAATGTTGTTTTTGATGAGTCTCTCAAAGACCTTCATGACTAAAGACGTGAGAGCCACTGGGCGATAGTCATTTAGGCAAGAGGGTTTACTGTTCTTAGGGACAGGGATGATGGTGGATTTTTTGAATGAGGTTGGGACCACAGATGTAGCAAGGGACTCATTGAAGATGGATGTGAGGAGTCCAGCGAGCTGATCAGCACAGGACCGCAGGACACGACCTGAAACGCCATCCGGACCAGCAGCTTTCCTAACATCCACACGTTTGAGTGTCATACGAACTTCATCCTCCGAGACAGAGATCACGTGATTATTGCAGCTCTGAGTTATTCTGTCTGACGCGTCACTCGGCGGTGTCGCGCTGCCGCGATTGCCATCAAAGCGAGCATAGAAAGAGTTTAACTCGTTCACAAGCAACGGATCAGCTCTCACTTCTGCAGAGGATTTCGTTCCAAAAGCACAGATGGTCCTCAGTCCCTGCCACATCCGCCGGGAGTCGTTGAGTTGGAAATAAGACTCCACGCGTTCCCTATAACGGAGCTTTGCGGCTTTAACGGCGCGTCGGAGAGCATAACAGGATGATTTATAATCCCTCATATTCCCTGTTAGTAGACCGGCGTTGTATGCGGCAGTGCGGGCGTTCACTGCAGCGCGGATTGAACTGTCCACCCACGGTTTCTGATTAGAGAAGGACGTTATAGTTATTGTTTGTGTGGCTTGCTCTGTCAGTGTGTTGATGAAGCAGAGCGCCACATCAGTGAACTCGCTGACGTCCGATGAACTCGCCCGGAACATGTCCCAGTCAACGTCGTCAAGAGCTGCCTGTAGCGTGATCTCTGAATGAGGCGACCAGCGTTTAACTTCCCGCCTCACCGGGGGTTCCTGAACGAGCCTTTGTTTGTACTCAGGTGTAAGGAAAATGGCGGCATGGTCAGATTTACCAAAGGCTGGTAGTGAACGAGCCTTGTAGGCATTCTTAAACAGAGAATAGCAGTGATCCAGTGTGTTTGCTCCTCGTGTGGGACAGGAGACATGTTGGTGAAAGTTAGGCAATACTTTCTTAAGGTTGGCTTTGTTAAAATCACCCGCGACGACGAAAGCCGCATCGGGGTGGCTGTTTGTGGAGCCGCTGATGGCATCATGGAGGCCAGATAAAGCCAGTCCCGTGTCTGCCTGTGGTGGAATATAAACCACAGTGGCGACGACCGAAGAAAACTCCCTAGGCAGATAGAATGGGCGGCAAATGAATGATAAATGTTCCAGGTGAGGCGAGCAGGATCGCGAAAGGATGGAGATGTTTCTGGGATCGCACCATTTCTTGTTGATCATGAAACACACTCCGCCGCCTTTGGTTTTACCGGCCTCGGCTGTTCTGTCCATCCGGAAAACAGAGAAGTTCTCAGACGGCGTCACAGCTGTGTCCGGGACCGCGGGCGTGAGCCATGTTTCGGACAAACAATAGATGTTGCAGTCTCTCATGTCCCGTTGAAAACTTATCCTGGCTCTAAGATCGTCCATCTTATTCTCCAAGGATTGGACATTTGCGAGCAGAATGCTCGGGAGAGGGGGACTGAATGCTCTAAATTTTTACTTTATTATTTTATTATTTACTTTATTTATTTTTTGTCTTATGGAAAATGTGATTTTGAATATCATGACCATGTAAGTTTTGTATTGCAAATTCTTTGAATGAGTTCATGTCATTGATATGTTTTGAACTAAAATAATAATACTTAATTTCGGAACTTTGCGAGAGGCATTCGATGTGTAGTTTTTCGACAGTAATATAAACTGTCTGGCGCCCGAACAAAACCTTTCAATTACTTGGCCCCGCTACAAGATGCATTTAGACTTATGTTTTGGCTTTAAAGAGACCCAGACCACCTCCTGAAGTGAGTTTTAGTATTGTGTGTATTTGTTCTAAATGCTCCTGTTGTCTTCTGTGCCCAGACTTGAGTTTTGTTTGATACATTCAAGAAGAGTGTTTTTTTTGCGCAGATAAAATTAAAGTTTCAGTTCATATAACTGACTGGCAAAATTGTATACATGAGGATGCAGTGAATCGTCAATGCATCATGATATCGAATTGAACCGAATCGATGACATGGTAATCGTAATCAAACCGAACCGTGAGACCAGTGTAGGTTCACACCCCTAATCTTCCATGAGGTCTTGTCTTCTTGACCGTATGCTGCTGGCAAGCCACATCTCAACTGCTGGGCTAGGGTCAAAGTCTTTGACTGAGGGGGAGGAGAGATGGACAAATAGCAGATCAGACAGTGTCTCACACTTGAGACTGGACCACCAATCAGACTTCAACATCTTCATTACATTAAACACACGCTCACAGTCTGCTGTTGATGCAGGCATGCATAACACCAGATCCACAAGGTCTAGGAAGTCAGGCCATGTCTCCCTCAGTGTCCTGTTAACTTCAGTCCAGGTGATTTTCTCCAGTGTCTGTGGCTCCTTGTAGAGGCAGGTCTTGATGATGGTCCACTGGTCTGCAATCAGACCAACATCAGATTTAAACTTTTGTAGTAGGAATGTGTGTTGTTTTGAGTTTAATATTTTGGCAAATGTATGTGTTCTTTAATTATAGAAAATCAAACTGCTCTCTGGCATTAGAAAAAGTCATCCATTTGTTCCAACCCTGAATCCTCAAATTCGTTGTCCATTTTGTCGGACAGCTTGTCCAGAAGTTTGTCTTTGTTAGCCATCATTTGGCTGGTGTCACTATGTCTCAGGTTAACACACAACACCTTCCTCAGCATTGGTCTTGGTCAGTAGTCAAAAACATTATTTTTGTTTACTTTTTCAAGAGGATTTGCACATCAAGACTTTACAGTCTTAATCATTAAATCAATCACAATGAGTGGTTCAGTGGATAAATGCTGTGAGAGCGTTTTGCCTTTTCCTCAGAATAAATGCATTTAATACTTGTGCAACATGACAGAGTCATGACAAGAGGGAGGTCATATTAGGAGGTCACATAATTGGACTAGGTCTTAGGAATGGGAAAACCACTTTTTAAGCGGAAGAACTATAAACCGTAATCAATCGATGTAGTTGTATTTGTATTTGAGGATCACAGCCTGAGTGGAGATTAGGCAACTGTGGATATCAGCTACTGTTGAACATGACTGCTGCAATTTCTCTGGCAGGTTGCTGAGATGGGTCAATGGTGCATTTACATGCACAATCTTAAAGGTGCCCTAGAATGAAAATTTGAATTAACCTTGCCATGGCGAAATAATAAGAGTTCAGTACATGCACATTACATACTGTGAGTCTCAAACATCAAAAAGTCTTCTAAAGAGCAGAAGTAGAAGAGGTTCAGTCAGAACACTGCATCTGGAATTGATGAGGGATAATATGAGCAGTAAATCTGCTGCTGACACACTTTATTTAACATCACAACTGACGTAACATTTGAAAAACTCTAAGTCAGATACGGACATTATTATTATTGACATCACTACAAGGAAATAACCCGGTTTATTAATAAAGTCATGTAAATGTGGTTTACTTGTAAGTTTACTGGTTTGCATGAATATGGGGAAAACCGATTATTTTATTAAGCAGATTTTTTTGAGTTATCAGCTTAATGGTGTGCATGTAAATGCATCCAGTATATCATGCAGGAAGCTGCTGAACTTAAGTGCATCGCCATCTATCACCAACTTGTGGAACCCCTGTGCCTTGCTACTACTACTTTCCTGGTCAAGGTACTGGACAATCCCCTTAAACCCCATTAGTAAATGGTTCAAGGCCCTCAATAGGTGAGAGACCCACCTTGTGCCTCCTATTCTGGTGGGCATCAGGGGTTTCATCCCTAGCACTGAGAAACGGTCCTTTAATTTGTCTCTGTTCAGTGGGCTTCTATGATAGAAGGTGAACAGGCCAGCCAAGAGGTCCTCAACTTTCCTACATAGACTGTTGGTCTTCATTACATCTTTAAATGCCAACTCAAGGTGGTGTGCCATAGAGTGGACTCCTAAAATGTACTTCCTTTCCCCACGAATCCTGTTGATAACTCATGTCTTGGATCCTGTCATAACGGCCCCTCCATCTCCATCCGTCCCACAAGCATCTACTTTTCTCCTTCCATTCCTCCACTGACTGCAGACATCTGGGAGCATTATATGTTCTGCATCTGCCCTTTCCACAAACTGCACCTTGACCTTTCCTGCTCTGCTCATTCTTGTGTAGACTAACTCTTCTTCCATTAAACTGCTGTCTGTGGATCCATCTGCTATTATGGAGATGAACTTGGGGACAGATATCTCCTACTTTACCTCAGCCACTCACAAACCTAGGTCTAATTTAACTACATTTTCAAAATGTCTGACAGGTTATTGGCCTGTTTCATTGCACATTTGAGACCTGCATTTGTCGGCAAATTTTAGCAGACTGTGTCCTTTTTGCAGACCAGCCCTCAGGAGCTTAAACATGTCGGGGCTAACTGCAGCCAGCTCTGCAATTGGCACTTGGTCCACAATTGTGTTTCGGTCCACAACCACGCTGTTATAGGCATCTATCTTTGTTGATCCCCTTGTGACGAGTCGCAGGACTTTGTTATAGCGAAGAACAGACTCCTCAGGAGTTCTTACTGCAATAAATGCATGAAAGAACAGAAAAGCCAATGAGGAGAAATCTTTCATAGACAAAGCAAGCTGCCACTACTAACACAAACATATGCAAATAAGGTACCTTTAAGGCCATATGACTGGCTTAATCAATGTAACCCAAACTATTCAATCATGTAGCTTTAATTAAAGCAGATTTATTATATTTAGTGCTGTCAAAATTGGTGTGTTAACGCAGGCAATACTTTTTTTTAAACATACTTTTAAATGGGAGTAGGCCTACAATGTTAAAAAATATAAATGTTGTATATATATATATATATATATATATATATATATATATATATATATATATATATATATATATATATATATATATATTTTTTTTTTTTTTTTTACTGAAAATGTTTTACATAGTGCACCTTTAATATAGCCCTATTGATTACATTACAAAATGTTACCTATTGATTGTTGCATATTTGTTTGTTGAGTCTGTGGCTCTATATTATAAAATGATATTGACAAATGTTTATTGTGTTTGATTAAACTTAAAAAAAAAAAAAAATATATATATATATATATATATATATATATATATATATATATATATATATATATATATATATATATATATATAAACGAATTAAAAGTTCTTTGCCCCTTGTATAAATGATTTCTGCACACAAACATTTGTGTTTAGCATTGACTGAATCTCACATATTAGATGTGATTCAAACTCTTTCTTTGGTAGTTATTTTTAGCACATCACTGACCAACACGCATTTAAATATGTATTCAAGAATTAAACTGATGTGTGTTTTATTGTTTGTATGTGAATGTCTCTACACTCATCTGTGACTTGAGCATGTGATCCGGACTTTTATTTTGTAGTGGAGATGTGACGTCATAAGGCTGCGCCGCGCTCCTGCATCTGTTGTGATTCTGCTGAAGAAAGGTTTGTGTTTTAAGCTTTTAAAGCGTTTAAATCAATAAAAACTCTTCAGTCAATGTTATAGTTTTAACAAGAACAGTTAAATGAATGTGCGATTATTGCACTTAACATTCTAATGCTTCATCGGACATTAATGAACTTTATTTTATGTGAGTTAAGCTCCCTCAGAGATTTAGTTGTGATGTGTTTTTCTTATTGTTATTCTCATCTTAAACAGAACAAACACACTGGAAAAAAAAACTTCTGGTGAAGCGACTGAGATCCACATGTTATAAAGATGGCGTTTATTAAAGAAGAGAATGAAGACTTGAGTATTGAAGAAACATTGAGAGTAAAACATGAAGAAACTGAGACACAAACAAAGATGGCGTTTATTAAAGAGGAGAGTGAAGACATGAAGACTGAAGACACATTAAGAGTACAAAATGAAGAAATTGAAGAGCAAACAAAGAGGGTGTTTATTAAAAAGGAGAGTGAAGACATGAAAATTGAAGACACATTAAGAGTTAAAAATGAAGAAACTGAGGAACAAACAAAGATGGTGTTTATTAAAGAGGAGAGTGAAGACATGAACATTGAAAATGTATTGAGTTTAAAACATGAAGAAACTGAGACACAAACAGGTTGGTTTCATTCTCAAAGCTGAACTCACTCATTGTATCTTTATTGAAATGTCCAGCGCTACAGAAATGAGTGGTATGTTTTAAGAGTGTCCTAATTTAAAGCAGTTTTATTTGACATAAAGTGGGTCGCCTCATCTGGACAGACATGTAGAGATCGTATGATCTGACAAACACTCATTATTACATGTCACGCATTCAATTAGGAAAAATAATACGGATGATATTTTGAGGCAGTCTGCAAATGTCCCTTTTTTTAAAAAAGATAAACAAAAAATTGTATTATAAAAAAAGCTTGCAGAAAATAGTTTTGTGAGATCACTTAGTTCTGATGGTTTATGTCATGTGGAGCATTGCCGAGAGGCCAGGAGGTTGATAGGAAGGCTCAGTACAACAAAGGGATAGTTTTACCAAATGCCAGATGTGGTTTATTTACATAATTTCAAAAATTGTGCAGGTCACTTAAAGGGTTAGTTCACCCAAAAATGTAAATTTAGTCATTAAGTACTTACCCTAATGTGGTTGGACACCCGTCAGACCTCCGTTCATCTTCAGACAGAGATGAAGATATTAGTGTTGAAATCCGATAGCTCAGAAAGACCTTCATTGACACCAATTCCTCTCTCAAGACCCACTAAAGACGTCGTTACAAAGCCCATCTCAATAAAGACTTATTTAGTGATGGAAGCGAAAAACTGGGAGAAGCAATGGGACAGACATTAATCATTTTTGTGCAACACTAGCACGCTGTTTTTGTCATACCGATTAAAAGATTTAGTGGACTGTTTACATGAGACGTTATCTAAACCGATCTGCGGTTTGCAGAAATGTCAACGCTCCAGCAGCTGCAATGTGTTAACTGTAGTCATAGCAACTCTTAACGGCCACCAGGACTATAGAGTTTTATTAAAGCTATTTTTCCGCACTATAAGGTGCACCGGATTATAAGGTGCACCTTCAATGAATGGCCTATTTTAGAACTATTTTCATATATAGGTCTCACCGGATTATAAGGCGCATAGAATAGAAGATACTGCAGTCAAACGTTTGACTGGGTTTGCGTTATGCATCCACTAGATGGAGCTGTGCTAAAGGGAATGTCAACAAAACAGTCAGATAAAGTCAAACTTTATTAAACGTTCTGACAACTCAGTTCACTCGTTGTTCAAACGTTGATGTGCATATTATCGATCTCCCAGCCTTGCTCACTCTTATCCCAAACGTGGAGGGGAACTTTTCCCCAGTTCAGTAAACACGTAGTAAAAGAAACAGTCTGATACCACAAATTCAAACAGTACATAACAACAATGTTCAGTTACGTATTACACGTAAAGCTCACTTTTTCATTTCGCTCACTCTTCTCCCAAACGTGGAGGAAAACTTTTCCCTAATTCAGTTTACACGTAAGAAACCGTCTGATACCACTAAATCAAATGTTAGTGCATAACTCATTTTGTTCAGTTACGTATAACACGTAAAGCTCACTTTTCAGTTCATTCCCTGTCCATGAATCCCTCGAATTCTTCTTCTTCAGTGTCCGAATTGAACAGTTGGGCGACTACGCCATCTAACCTGCCCGGCTCCCTCTCATCATTATCCGAGTCAGTGTCGCTGCTGTTGCCTGGCAGTTCAGAGATTATTCCTGCCTTTGTGAAAGCTCGGATCACAGTTGAGACTGATATATCAGCCCAGGCATCCACGATCCATTGGCAGATAGTGGCGTAAGTCGCCCGGCGCTGTCTCCCCGTCTTGGTGAACGTGTGTTCACCTTCTGTCATCCACTGCTCCCACGCAGCTCGCAGTCTAGCTTTGAACGCCCTGTTGACACCAATATCTAGCGGCTGAAGTTCTTTAGTTAATCCACCCGGAATGACGGCAAGCTTCGAATTAGTTTGCTTCACTTGTTTTTTGACAGCATCGGTGATATGGGCACGCATGGAGTCGTAGATCAATAGGGACGGAGCTGTGTGGAAAAAGCCACCATGTCTCTTGACGTAAATTTCTCTCAGCCACTCACTCATCTTTTCCTCATCCATCCATCCCTTCGGGTTAGCTTTGATGACGACGCCGGCTGGAAAGTTTTCTTTTGGCAAGGTCTTCCTCTTGAAAATAACCATGGGTGGAAGTTTCTGGCCAGAAACTTTGGTTTCAGGCGAGAACTACAGTGAAGGATGACTTCTCATTCCCTGTGGTGCGTACAGACACCGTACTGGTCCCCGTTTTCTCCACAGTGCAGTTCACGGGAATATCAAAGGTGAGTGGAACCTCGTCCATGTTGGTGATGTGCTCTGGCCGGATCTTCTTTTCAGTGATCTTTTTTTTGCAGTATGCGCGGAAAGTGACCAGCTTTTCTTGATAGTCTTTTGGCAGTTGCTGCGAGATGGTAGTTTGTGCGCGGATTGAGAGATTACGTCTTTTCATAAAACAAAAACACCAAGAAGGACCGCCTCGAAATTCATCTATGTTCATGTCCCGTGCTAGCGCTGTTGCCTTCATTCGAATAGTGACTGTAGAGACACTTCTACTTGCTGCTCTCTGTTCAACAACCCACTGTTCGAGTTTGTCCTCTAACTGTGGCCATTTTGCTTTGTTCCCTCAGAAACTCTGTTTAGTCTTTTTTACTTGGCGCAGCTTATCTTCTTACTTCCTCCACTTTCGTACCATTGATTCATTAATGTTGAATTCTCTCGCTGCTGCTCTATTCCCATATTCTACTGCGTGACTGACAGCCTTGAGCTTGAACTCGGCGTCGTAAGCGTGTCTCTTGAAAGGTGGCATTTTAGGGTCTTTATACACACACAAGTGGTGTGGGACTGTGAGTAAGCACAGTACAGGTAACGTTATTTACTGACTACGGTAGCCGTAATGCTGCAAGCGGTGCGGCTTTGTCGTTTACAGAGCGCCTTGATCTATATATAATACGCACCGGATTATAAGGCGCACTGTTGTTTTTTGAGAAAATTAAAGGCTTTTAAGTGCGCCTTATAGTGCGGAAAATACGGTAGTTGTAAAATCAGCGTTTCTCACACATAGACTAATTTGTGGCAGTCTGCCACAGAATCAACACCGGCCGCCACATTTTGTGTTTCGTCATTCATTTTTTTACGGTATTTAAAGGGGGGGTGAAATGCTGTTTCATGCATACTGATCTTTTTACACTGTTAAAGACTTGGAATCCCATACTAAACATAGACAAAGTTTCAAAAGTTAAGGTGGACGTTTGATGGGAGTATTTCTTTGTCAAAAATACTACTTCCGGTTAGTCATAAGTTTCGGCAAGTTTTTTGAGATCATGCGTCCCCTTTGACGTTAATGGGGGCGGAATTTTCCTTCCCCCAAGAGACATCCACACAAAATCCTCAATAAATCTCAAAATCAGTGGATGTCGGAGGTGCGGATAAACGGCCACCTCTACATTATGCTTTTGTATATGCTTAAATTTAACACCGACATTAGCTGATGTTATGCTATCTCCATGCCCATTACTGGAACAAGGTGTTAATCATTTTGAACTTGAACCCACTTATGTCGCGCTTGTTTCCCAACTCTCTCTCCTGTCACAGACCTCGCAAACCACTTCCCCCTGCCACAACAATGAAACCCTTTTTTCAGTCATTGTCATTACTCTTATTGCTGTTTCATTAAGAAACTGCATGGCCATCCTTTGCTCTCGTGAATTCATTATTAATTTTTCCAATGACAGTCATTGCGCACATAAGTGCTTTCCCTTTAAAAGTGTTTTCAATAAGCAAGCCACAACATGATGACGATGATGATACTGAACAGAGTGAGATCCACTTTAAGAAAACAAAATTTTGAAAACTGAAACCATTGTTGATTGTAGAGCGACGCAATCATTCAAACTCAGGACGTGATTCAAACTTTGTACCAAATCATCTCATCATGCGATAACCATTGCTCAAAGAAGTTCACTCACCAGCATTACTTACAGCATTACCTACATACCTATCATATAATTAGAATATCATCAAAAAGTTGATTTATTTAAAATTCCATTCAAAAAGTGAAACTTGTATATTATATTCTTTCAGTAAACACAGACTGATATACTTTAAATGCTTATTTATTTTAATTTTGATGATTATAACTGACAACTAAGGAAAATACAAATTTAGTATCTCAGAAAATGTGAATATGGTGAAAAGGTTCGATATTGAAGAGACCTAGTGCCACACTCTAATCAGCTAATTCACTCAAAACACCTGTAAATGCCTTTAAATGGTATCTCAAGTCTAGTTCTTTAGGCTACACAATCATGGGGAAGACTGCTGACTCGACAGTTGTCCAAAAGACGACCATTGACACCTTGCACAAGGAGGGCAAAACACAAAAGGTCATTGCAAAAGAGGCTGGCTGTTCACAGAGCTCTGTGTCCAAGCACATAAATAGAGAGGTGAAGGGAAGGAAAAGATGTGGTATAAAAAAGTGTACAAGCAATAGGGATAACCGCTCCATGGAGAGGATTGTGAAACAAAACCCATTCAAAAATATGGGGAAGATTCACAAAGAGTAGTCTGCAGCTGGATTCAGTGCTTCAAGAACCACTACGCACAGATGTATGCAAGACATGGGTTTCAGCTGTCGCATTCCTTGTGTCAAGCCACTCTTGAACAACAGACGGCGTCAGAAGCGTCTCGCCTGGGCTTAAAGTTGGGTTAAGTGTTATTTCAAAACCGTTTTAGAAAAGGGACTCGGGCCGAGTGGAATAACAAACTTGTAGCCACTCAGCAGGTAAGGGTCATGTCTACTATTGATGGTGAGAAGAGCGTTCGCTCTCACTCTGTGCACGTCATTATTCAAAACACAGGAGTCATACATGATGCACATTAGTCGAGAACTAGCCTAATATATGCTGCTTGACTATGCTCGTGTGTCATGTTCACTTGTTAGTCCATTTGCTATCATATTGTCGCTCACTTCAGCAATGATAAAGACCCGTTCATTTCCACACCATACGCTCCACACTCGTGTACTATAGAGTTGTTCATGAGAACAGTTTGTGTTTTTGTGATAGAAGGGATGACTTTTTCATTGAATATTCAACCTGGATTAGATACACAGATATTCTGCCATAGTTGTTGCCTCTGGGTTTACATATGTGTGGGGCAGAGCTATCAAAATAGGGGGGAGACCCTTTTGGGATAGCGGCATGTTTGTTTTGGTGATTTGAAATATCAACAACGGTTAACAGATAGCACTTACCCCACCTTTAAGACAAAAAGGTCTGGACAGTTGCTGAGTGGTCCAAAGTTATGTTCCCTGATGAAAGTAAATTTTGCATTTCCTTTGGAAATCAGGGTCCCAAAATCTGGAGGACGAGAGGAGAGGAAAGGCACACAATCCATGTTGCTTGAGGTCCAGTGTAAAGTTTCCACAGTCAGTGATGGTTTTGGGTGCCATATCATCTGCTGGTGTTGGCCCACTGTGTTTTCTGAGGTCCAAGGTCAACACAGCCGTATACCAGGAAGTATTAAAGCACTTCATGCTTCCTGCTGCTGTCCAACTTTATGGAGATGCAGATTTCATTTTCCAACAGGCCTTTGTTGTACCTGCTTTAACCAGTACCTGCTTTAAGGACCATGGTATCCCGGTTCTTAACTGGCCAGCAAACTTGCCTCACTGTAACACCATAGAAAATCTATGGGGTATTGTGAAGAGGAAGATGTGACATGCCAGACCCAACAATGCAGAAGAGCTGAAGGCCACTATCAGAGCAACCTGGGCTCTCATAACACCTGAGCAGTGCCACAGACTGATCGACTCCATGCCACACGGCATTGCTGCAGTAATTCAGGCAAAAGAAGCCCCAACTAAGTATTGATTATTGTACATGCTCATACTTTTCATGTTCATGCTTTTCAGTTGGCCAAGATTTCTAAAAATCCTTTCTTTTGTATTGGTCTTAAGTAATATTCAAATTTTCTGAGATACTGAATTTGGGGTTTTCCTTAGTTGTCATTATTAAATCAAATTAAATGAAATTAACATTAGAAATAAATCAGTCTGTGTGTAATGAATGAATATATTATATAAAAGTTTCACTTTTTGAATGTAATTAGAGAATTAAATCAACTTTGCTGATATTCTAATTATATGACCAGCACCTGTTTAAGCCACGGGCAGGGGGTAAGATGTTCTGGACTGGTGGAAACTGCCATCTAGTGGTTGAAACAGATTGTTACATTTTGTTCATACAGCATGTTATACTACTTTAATTTAGAGGATGTGCAGCTGAAGCTTGACTTAACTAAATGTAATTGCAAGAAAAATCGCAATGAGATAATTTTGCCAAATCGCAAAGCCCTATATTCCAAACCACTTCTATAACACCTGTGGTAGTGTCCTGAACACAGAATCCAAACATGATGAACAAAGAGTTTGGAAATTTTCCTAAAGAAATGTAACTCCTTTTTCTGTCGTTTATTAGATTTAGGATGTTGCATACATGTTTTTTGTTGTGATGCCTCAAATGTTTTAAAGTCTTGTTATCGTTTTGTGCCATTAAACTGGGGTTAACTTGTTTTTGTCTCTTTTAGATCTGATGACACTGAAAGTGGAAACTCAAGAACTAAATACCATGGAAAAGAAAGATCTGTATGGGCAACATCATGATTGCATAACTGGAGAAATATCTTTTATTTGCTCACAGACTGAAACGATTTCCTCACCAAAAATCACTCAAAAGCCTGGAAAGAGTTTAATTGAAAAACAACACCTTAAAGTCCACAGGAAAATTCACACTGGCGAGAAGCCGTTCACCTGCCAACACTGTGAAAAGAGTTTCAGTCAAAAAGGAAGCTTTGAGCAACACATGCAAATTCACACTGGAGAGAAGCCTAACACCTGCCAACAGTGTGGAAAGAGTTTCAGTCATAAAAGAAACTTTGAGCTACACATGAGAGTTCACACTGGAGAGAAGCCTTTCACCTGCCCTCAGTGTGGAAAGAGCTTCAGCCAAACATGCAATCTTAAAGTCCACATGAGAATTCACACTGGAGAGAAGCCTTACATCTGCCAACAGTGTGGAAAGAGTTTTAATCATAAAGGAAGCTTTGAGCAACACATGAGAGTTCACACTGGAGAGAAGCCGTTCACCTGCCAACAGTGTGGAAAGAGCTTCAATCAAATATGCAATCTTAAAGCCCACATGAGAATTCACACTGGAGAGAAGCCTTTCACATGCCCACAGTGTGGAAAGAGTTTTAATCATAAAGGAAGCTTTGAGCAACACATGGGTGTTCACACTGGAGAGAACCCGTATACCTGCCCACAGTGTGTAAAGAGTTTCACTCATAAAAGAAGCTTTGAGCAACACATGAGAGTTCACACTGGAGAGAAGCCTTACACCTGCCAACAGTGTGGAAAGAGTTTCATTCATAAAGAGAGTCTTAAAGGACACATGAGTGTTCACAGTGGAGAGAAGCCTTACACCTGCCCTCAGTGTGGAACGAATTTCAATCATAAAAGAAGCTTTGAACGACACATGAGTGTTCACTCTGGAGAGAAGCCTTACACCTGCCAACAGTGTGGAAAAAGTTTCAATCATAAAGAGAGTCTTAAAGGACACATGAGTGTTCACACTGGAGAAAAGCATTACACCTGCCCTCAGTGTGGAAAGAGCTTCAGTCATAAAAGAAGCTTTGAGCGACACATACAAGTTCACACTGGAGATAAGCCTCACACCTGCCAACAGTGTGGAAAGAGTTTCACTCAAAAAGTAAACCTTGAGAAACACATGAGTGTTCACACTGGAGAGAAGCCTTTCACCTGCCTACAATGTGGAAAGAGTTTCACTCGAAAAGGAACCCTTGAGGAACACATGAGAATTCACACTGGAGTGAAGCCTTTCATCTGCCTAAAGTGTGGAAAGAGTTTCACTCGAAAAGGAACCCTTGAGGAACACATGAGAGTTCACACTGGAGAGAAGCCTTACACCTTCCAAGAGGTAATGACCCATTCCTGCTCCAACATGACTGTGCACCAGGACGCAAAGCAAGGTCCATAAAGACATGAATGAGTGAGTGTGATGTGGAGGAACTTGACTGTCCTGCACAGAGTATCTGACATTTTCATTCTTATTTGGCCATGGCCACTTCTGTTTGCATCCTTCAGCTTTTTAAAGTTTTGCCTTGATGTTTTTATTTTTCCTTTGGCATGTAAACAGGAAAGTCAGTGTGGCAACGTCTGACTGTTTGCATTACTATTGTTTCAAATATTGGGCAGTTGTGTAGCGTCCTCTAATTTCACAATAATATAGCTTGGTAAGATGATATTTAAATACCTAGTTTTATGATGAATTCTTTATCCTTTTTATTGTGGGGTTGCAAAAACAGCTAAGTGATATAGGCCTAATGATGACTGTAAGATGAACAAATAAACACTACTCTGTATGCTGTTGTGTCTGATACATAATATATACAATATTGATTGATACCTATAAAATATACAACATTTTTTCAAAAGGGGGAGTATTTGCGCTAGACCCCACAAAGGGCTTGATAACGACTGCTGAAGTTACGAAGCCCAGAAAAGTTATCAAATTTTAAATTCTCACTGAAAAACTATGCAAGAAATGCCGCAAATAAATATATTGGGGATTTAAGTGGGATCTCCCCTTAGGCAGCCTAGACTAAGCTTCCCTGTCCTTACCACAGATTCTGCTTGATATCAACCATAGCAGCCATGAAATGGCCTTCTGCTTGATTGCATGGAGGGTAAAGATCTGTGGCCCAGTACAGTTCCTGAATCGCATCCGGCCCTCATCCCTCATCATGATTCCATTCTCTTAGCAGGTCTGCCTGATGTGCCTTGAACAGCCATGTTGTACAGGGACACACCAGTCTAACCTGCTTCTGCATACACTTTACCCACTATGCTAGTCCATCTCCACAGCTTAGTGGGCAAGCTAGGTTTCCTCCACTACAACATTGGTAAGGAGGAGAGATTTACATTTAATCATTTAGCAAACGCTTTTATCCAAAGAGGCTTACAAATGAGAGCAATTGAAGCATCAGACAAACAAGGGGCAACGGCATGCAAGTGTAAGCCACGTTTCCACCACAGGAACTTTCTCCAGGAAATAGGGACTTTGTGCTCTGTACTCTGTGTGGTTCAACCACAGGGACCAGGGTCTAAAATGAGTTCCAGATAAATATTTTCCCCTCAAAATGGCCCTGCTCATAAGGTAGTACTTTTCAGGAACTTTAGGAGGGTGGGTCTTGGGTGCTGAAAATTCTGATTGCAGATGTGTCTTTCTGAGCGAATTGAGATATGCAGGTCATTCCACCAGGTGGGAACAGTCAAGGAAAAGATCCGTGATGGATTTCATACCTCTTTGGGATGGCACTACAAGGTGTTGTTCACTTGCAGAACGCAAGCTTCTGGAGGATGTGTAATTCTGTTTAGATTTAGGTATATTAATGCAGAGCCGATGAATGCTTTGTAGGCGAGCACTGGTGCCTGCGAGCGGCCATTGGCAGCCAGTGCAATCTGATGCAGTTCGTTGAAGACCACTCTCGCTGCTGCATTCTGGATCACTTGCAAGGGTTTGATGGTGCATGCCAGAAGGCCTACTAAAAGAGCATTACAGTTGTCCAGTCTGGAGAGAACAAGAGCTTGGACCAGGAGTTGTGCGGCCTGTTCTGATAGGAAGGGTCTAATCTTTCTGATGTTGTATAAGGCAAATCTGCAGGACCGGGCTGTTGCAGTAATGTGGTCAGTGAAGTTTAACTGGTCATCAATCACAACTCTAAGGTTCCTGACTGTCCTGGAAGGAGTTATGGTTGATGAACCGAGCTGAATGGAGAAATTATGATGAAGTGCTGGGTTGGTTGAGACAACAAGCAACTCTGTCTTTCCTAGGTTGAGTTGAAGGTGATGCTCTTCATCCAGCCAGAAATGTTTGTCAGTCAGGCAGTGATACGAACACTAACTGTAGGATCATATGGTTGAAATGAGAAGTAGAGTTGAGTGTAATCAGCATAGCAGTGATAGGTGAAGCCATGTTTCTGATTGACAGATCTAAATGATGACAGTTAGATGGAGAAAAGAAGTGGTCCAAGCACTAAGGCCTGGGGAACTCCAGTAGCTAGATGATGTGACTTAGACACTTCACCTCTCCATGACACCCTGAAGGACCTACCCGAGAGGTAAGACTTGAACTACTGGAGAGCAGTTCCTGAGATGCCCATCTTCATGAGGTTTGATAGGAGGATCAGATGGTTGACTGTGTCAGAAGCAGCAGACAGATCCAGCAAGATGTTGCTTTATTGCTTTATTCATTGTGAGCAACTTTTGGAATTTCTTGGGTCGCACCGCCTGCTCTAAGCGGTGATCAAACTTGGGCCTTTTTTGCATGGGAGTCTGACTCTCTAACAATGAGGATAGATTTAACACCCAAGGCTGACTTTCTGCAAAAATAGACAGTGAAGCCAGGACAACATATTTCAGCTTCCGATAACAGCAACAGCTTCCCTCACAAGACATGTTATTCCTCTCTCCAGCATCCCCGCTTCTGAGCTTCTCAGAGAAAATGGAGGAGCTAGTTTATGCTGGAACCAGACTATCACACTCGATTGCTGCGAGCCCCCCAGATATCAACCAAAAAGCGTTGAGCCCCACAATCACCAAAGCCTGTGGGCCCAGCTCGCTCTCCTCCTGAGAGATTTCTTCGGTCACAACGCCAAGGTACACACCGTCCTCCAGCTGTTGTCGGTGAACCAAACACTACTGATACCAGCTCTCAGTGATGTGTGTTGGGTCCCCGCTATGATAACAGTAACTTTATCAAATGTTTACAGAACAAGTGGGAACCCAGTGTGCCTTCCTCTTTCCCTATTCCTGTTCTGTTACGTGATAGAAAGTTTAAAGCCTTGTCAGGCCGTATAGCAAACCCATCTAACCTGCTTTCTGTTACTTGTCAAACTAAGATTACTGTGGGGGGAAAATGTGTACTGTTAAGTTATCACTTTTAAACATCCGTTCACTTAAAAACAAATAATTTCTAGCCAATGTCTTAATAACCACTAACAACCTAGATTTTTTGCTTCTAAATGAAACATGACTAGAAGAAAACTGCAGTGAGACAGTCCTCAATGAAGCAGCCCCTCCTAACTTTACTTTTATGAGTGTCTGCAGAGCGGTTAGGAGAGGTGGGGGTGTTGCTGCTCTCTTTAAAGATGTCAATCAATGTAAACAAGTGTCATTTGGTGACTATTTGTCTCTCAAAAGCCCCGTTTCCACCAAAATTACCCGGAACAATTTGTACCAGGAACTTTTTTACAGGAACTTTTCTCCCCCCCAGACCTGCAGCTGTCTGCGTTTCGACCGCGATAAAGTTCCGAGAAGATTAGGCAAATTAGTCCGGTGATGTAGGACTGCGCGCGACTGCTCCTCCAAATCAGTGAAGGACATGTAATCATTTTTAAGTGTACCGATTGAAAGATTTAGTGAACTGTTTACATGAGACGTTATCTAAACCGATCTGGTGTTTACATGTGATGACTTTCAATCGCAATCATTTTGTCACATGCAGTTTGTCTGCCGCATCAAAAATGTCAACGCTGTTTTCTCCAGCAGCTGGAGTGTGTTTACTGCAGCCATAGCAACTCTTAACGGCCACCAGGACTAATACAGTATTATTTATAGCTATTTGTTGTAAAGTGTAATAATCATCTCAGAAAAAAAAATCTTCTGTCAGGCGCAGTTAAAGTAAAAACTGCCTGGGGCAATATACGCTGTGTCATTACTCCAACATTATCTTCATAACTCACGAAATAAAAAGTTTACCCCTCAGAAAAATGAGCTTTCCTCTCTTGTCAACATGAGCGCGGCGCGCGCCGTCACGTCATGTAAGGACACACACTTAAAAGTAATCGGTCAGGTCGTTTACATGGTGAAAAAAAATTAATAACGAGTATGGAAGAGATTCAAGCTGTGCTGCTTTTGCTGGTTATGTATAGGTTTACTAAAGAGGTAATTAACAACGACAGAAAAGAGCACTAATATGCAGATTCAGCAGCATGCAGCATATTCAGAAAGCTTGTAAAGCTAGATTTAAAATGACAATGTATATTATTATCAGCTATTACGGACATTGAACGTGAGATGGCTGAGACGACCGCGCCACCAGACAGAGAGCAAGACTGATATTTATTGAACGCAGAACGAACCTCGCAAAAGACTTTTAAAAAAGCCGGTTGAACTATGCTGCGTGAGCTCAACCAATCAGCATGTTCAGCGCCCAAGTCCCGCCCTCGAAAGTTCCTGAACTTTGAAAAAGTACTACCTCGCGAGCAGGGCCGTTTGGAGGGGGAAATATTTACCCGGAACTTCATTTATACCCTGGTTCCTGCGGTCTAAACACACGAAGTACCACCCAAAGTTCCTAGTTCCTGGGTAAAGTTCCTGTGGTGGAAACGGGGCTAAATATCTGAAAATTGTGCTAAAAGGTGCTCCATGCATCCTGCTTATCATTATTTACATTCCTCCAAAATACTCTCCAGCCTTTATTGAGGATTTTGCAGAACTGTTATCAACAATTTCCTTTGTTGTGTTTGACTGTTTTGCTATTGCTGGGGATTTTAACATTCACATAGAGAATGCTGAATCCAGTACAACAAAAGAGCTCATGACTGTTCTTAACACTTTTGATTTGACACAGCATGTACATGGATCCACACACAATCGTGGACACATTCTAGATTTACTTATCAGCAAGGGTCTAAACATTTCATTGATTGTTATTAAGGATGTGGCACTGTCTGATCATTTCTGTATTTTCTTTGAGATATCAATCACTCCTGCCATTGAAGCTAGATCTGTCTCTGTCAAAAAGAGATGCTTAAATGAGAACACTTATGTGCTGTTTATGAAGGCTTTATCTCTAACACCAAGCATATCTGCAAACTCTGTTGATTTTCTCCTTGACTCTTTTAACACAAAAGTTAAGAGTTTTATCTGTTATTATTGTGAGGTCCCCTAGCAATCAAAGAGAGGGCGATAGTGGGATGTGGCAGACCACTATAGTGGATAGTGACACTAGCTGCGTTTCCATTACAGATTTGCGAAAAACAATTGTGATATTTCTTAAATGTCGATAAAAAACTATTGCGAAACGACAGTTTTTCCATAGCTGCAGTTATGCGAAAACATATTATTTTCCTCTCGCGATATGCCATTCCAAAATGATGCCACTTGGTAGGTTTGTATATCCCATCCACCCCAATAGACATTTTTATTGGAAGGAGACGTGTGTGTTAACCAAGCATTAATGGCAAGGAAAGCCCCTTAGGTTACTTAGGCCGGAGACACACTGCAAGCGTGGCGTTTCTGCTGCGTGTTAGCCGCGGGGCGGCTGCCTGGCGTTTTCTCTGTCTTTGCACACCAGAAGCGTGTCTGACGCGGCGCTGCTGCTGCTGGGAAGCCCTATACTTCATGCTAAATATAAATGAAAATGTATGTCATTATATCTTGTTAAGTTGTTATAACGACACAATTGAGTGGAAAATATAGGCCCTATGTTGCAGCAATGCGGCACCGCACCTGTAAATGTGAAAAAAGCGTTTCCATTGCAGTTTTGCGAAAATGTCCTTTTTCGAATTGCCTGAAAAACCACCTCATGAGAGCATTAAAACATTTTTGCGATACATGGGAGTTTTTGCGAAATTGCCGTTTCCATTGGGCGTATTTTCAATTCGCAATTTCAATTTGCGCAAATTGAAGGGTAATGGAAACGCGGCTACTGTGACTTCTTCCCAAAAGTGTTTGATTGGAGTGCAGTGCCAGGTTGCATGGATGTACAGGTCCTTCTCAAAAAATTAGCATATTGTGATAAGGTTCATTATTTTACATAATGTAATGATAATAATTAAACTTTCATATATTTTAGATGCATTGCACACCAACTGACATATTTCAGTTCTTTTATTAATAATACTGATGATTTTGACATACAGCTCATGAAAACCTCAAAAATATAAATGAAAATATCTCAAAAATGTGCATATTTCATCCGGCCAATATAAGAAAAGTGTTTTTAATACAAAAAAAGTCAACCTTCAAAGAATTATGTTCAGTTATGCGCTCAATAGTTGGTGGGGAATCCTTTTGCAGAAATGACTGCTTCAGTGCGGTGTGGCATGGAGGCGATCAGCCTGTGGCACTGCTGAGGTGTTCTGGAGGTCCAGGATGCTTCGATAGCGGCCTTAAGCTCATCCAGAGTGTTGGGTCTTGCGTCTCTCAACTTTCTCTTCACAATATCCCACAGATTCTCTATGGGGTTCAGGTCAGGAGAGTTGGCAGGCCAATTGAGCACAGTAATACCATGGTCAGAAAACCATTTACCAGTGGTTTTGGCACTGTGAGCAGGTGCCAGGTCGTGCTGAAAAAACAAATCTTCATAAAGCTTTTCAGCAGATGGAAGCATAAAGTGCTCCAAAATCTCCCGATAGCTAGCTGCATCCACTCTGCCCTTGATAAAACAACGTGGACCAACACCAGCAGCTGACATGGCACCCCAGACCATTATTGACTGTGGGTACTTGACACTGGACTTCAGGCATTTTGGCATTTCCTTCTCCCCAGTCTTCCTCCAGACTCTGGCACCTTGATTTCCGAATGACATGCAAAATTTGCTTTCATCCGAAAAAAGTACTTTGGACCGCTGAGCAACAGTCCAGTGCTGCTTCTCTGTAGCACAAAAGTGGCTTGACCTGGGGAATGCGGCACCTGTAGCCCATTTCCTGCACACGCCTGTGCACGGTGGCTCTGGATGTTTCTACTCCAGACTCAGTCCACTGCTTCCGCAGGTCCCGCAAGGTCTGGAATCGGTCCTTCTTCACAATCTTCCTCTAGGAATCACGGCACTTTTCAAACGCGTCCTTCTCGGCAGTAGCTAAATGGGTCGTGTACGTGGCCTTGTGGGCACTGAGCCCCTCCCCCTCAACATTTTTTAGGGGCGGGGCACCGACGTCCGCCGGCCCTCGCCGGCCGCCTGACTGACCCTGACCGATTTTGGTGGGCCTGACCCTCTCAGGGGCCCGACGGGAGCCCGCAGAAGTTTGGAGCCACAAAAAGCAGTTTCCACCTTTCTCCACAGGATTACGACAGTGACATTCATTAATATGGTGGGGTGGACACATTCTCATCCCAAAAACCCATTATTTGTCCACTTACCCACTAAAGTGAAAGATTGACCCCTAGCCCCCAGCTGACCGATGCTGACCACCGCCCCACCCCCAGCCCACAAAACCGCTATTTGTCCACTTAGCCACTAAAGTGACAGAATGACTCCTAGCCACTAGCTGACCGATGCTGACCACCACCCCACCCCCAGGCCCCGCCCCCATCCCACAAAACCACCATTTGTTCACTTAGCCACTAAAGTGACGGAATGACCCCTAGCTCAGTGGTTTTCAAACCCTGGGTCGCGACCCTCGTGTGGGTCGCGAGACTTAAAAAATGGGTCGCCAGGACAATTAAGAAAAATGGAGTTAGCTTACATTAAAAATTGAAAAAAAAAATTTTTTTTTACATAAAATCATTCTATAGGCCTATATAAAAGTAATAAATACATGAAATATATATTGACTTAAATAATTAACAGATTAACAAATAAAAACAAAAAAAGGAAAAGAAATGTGTGAGTTGCTGCTGACTGGTTCATTATCGTGAGGCGCGACACTCCTCCAAACAAGTTCACGGAATGGAAACCCAGAAGACAGAAAGCAAATCGTGTTTTCTTTAGGCTATTTTATAGCACAATGTAAGTAAACACTTTTGCTATTTTAAATAATGTCCTTCTCTTCTGTATGACTATTACAGCTTTTATTTGTTTCCTCTGCTCTTTTGCACTGGCGCCTCGATCACGCGCACACAACATGCGAACTGTGATGGCATTGCAAACTTGACATCACAGCCAGTTCATTATCAAAATAAAATAGCCAACCTAATATATAAAAAGTTACACAGCTCAGTTTAAATAGTCAGTAGTAGCCAACACTTCGTGCCATTCAGCGTGAGCACTGCTCCTGAGGTGTTTCCAAGTAGAGACCCGCTCACAACATGCATGTTTTGTCTCGCTCCTGGCCGCATACAAGTATAAATAGTTTTTTTTTCTTCTGCGTGGTTTGGCGTGGAAGAATACGCGCAAAGTGCGCTCATAATTCCAAAAAAGCTCATCTCAGTTCAACGCGATCTCACAAAGCTCTGTTATCAATACAAATGACTGCGCAATGAATCTTTAATTATAATGTCTAAACTTTCTTTGTTATAATCAGAGGATTTGTCAGCATACAGAATTCAGCACTGCATTAAAACTCTTTTGAGCGGTGAAGGGATTTTTCTCTTAAATGCATCTGTTTGGCCATTGCGTTCTAGAAATAAACATTTGTTGTATCGGCTTTGTTTAACCAATATATTGGTTACATTGCACAACGTGGCAAAAACATGTTATACTCTGCCTCCACCTGTAATTTGTTTTTATTTTATTGTAACAAAGTTCTTAATGTGAGGAAGGAAGAGGACACGGGGGTCGGCTGGACGGTTGATGTTCTTTTATTTCTTAACTCAATATTCAAAAGCACACTTAGAAGTGTGGAGATTCTTTCCTACTCCAAACACTCGCGATCACTTCCGGGTCGGTACTTCCAGCTTCCGGTTTCTCAGTCTGTGTTTCAGCATCAACCGTCCGTCTCTCTCTCTCTCCCTGGTCTCTGGTTCCGCCGCGGTTTTATACCCTCTCCGCGCTCATTACTGGAACAAGAGACAGGTGTTATTAATCTGCGTCCAACCCACTCACTTACCGCTCGTCCCGCGGCTCTCTCTCCCGCTGCAGACCTCGCTGAACCACGCCCCCCTTGCCACATTTATTTTATAACATTTTATTTGTTTCTAGATGTTTTCTTTTTATTTATTTTTATTTTGCTGTAGGCAGTCATGCAAATAGTTTTGTTCTCCCGAAATCCGTACACACACGAGTTACCGCCTGCACTCCGCCATCAAATCTAGTCCCGCGTCGCTCTCTATATGCCTTGGGTTCCGCGAGTCCCGCGGGAGTGCACTTCTCAAGCACAATTATGCTCATGTGAAGAGGATGATTTTTTACCCATCAATATTGGGAGGCGAGTTAAGTAGCCAAAGCCTATAATAAATAATGGTTTAGCATCTAAATTTATCACCAATATGGAAACATTTGGACTCGAATGAGGGAGTTAGGCTGGTTACTTTTAGGTCGCGACAAAAAAAGAGGGTCGCTTTAAAAAAAAGTTTGAAAACCACTGCCCTAGCTGACCGATGCTGACCACCGCCCCGCCCCCATCCCATAAAACCCCTATTTGTCCACTTACCCATTATAGTGTCAAAATGACCCCTTGACCCCTCTGCTGATCACCACCCTACCCACAGGCCCCGCCCCCAGTCCCACGTACAAACTATTTGTCCGCTTACCCACTAAGGCCCTGTGGACACATGTTAATTAAGTGTATTTTTCATAAATATGATCAATAGTATCGATAAAACCACCTCTACTGTACTCTACACACTCAGTGGAACCATTCCACGTCTGTTTCATGTCACAATTGTGTATAGTTTGCATAAAAAACTGAATGTCCACGAAACCATTATCAAGGGCCCACTGAATACATCAGAAATGGGATGTTTCTGTAATATTTGGTGCAACAAAGGGAAAACATCACAATTGCAATGTATTCAGTGCACTCCAGATAGTGCTTAGGTAGATTTTTTTTTTAATTCAAGTTCTTGTCATGATATGAACTATTGACTGCACTCAGCAGGTGCCCCTGATCCTATAGCATCAAGTTTCACCACAAAATTCCACTGTCCATGAACCTGTATTTTGTATAATGGAAAAAGTTGCATGTGGGATCTCCATATCTCAGATCTGGAGGGGTCTAGAGAGCCAGGACTTGCATTCCTGTCTACATCTCAGTGCCTTCTATCAGAATCCAGAGTTTAAAGAAGATCCGAGAAACTCGAAAAGTTTCCACAAAAATACTCAAAGGGATATTTTTTGGGTGGGAAAAAAATTTGTTTCCAATTTTCTCAAAACTCTGGATTCTGATAGAGGGCACTGAGACGTAGACAGAAATCTAAGTTTAGTGGTGCTAGAACCTTTCAGAGCTGAGATACAGAGATCCCACATGCAATTGATCCCATTCTACAAAACACAGGGTTCATGGACAGAGGAATTCTGGGATGAAACTTGATGCTGCCGAATCAGGGGCCCCTGCTGAGTGCAGATAAATATGTTTCATCAGAATATGTTGGCAGGAAAGATTAATCCTGTTCCTGTATTGGTGCAAAAACAAGAAAACATCCCACTTCTGATGTATTCAGTGGACTCCTTGTAAAGGCCCTGTGGACACATGTTAATAAAGTGTATTTTTCATAAATATCATAAATATTATTGATAAAACCACCTCTACTGTACTCTACACACTCAGTGGAACCAATCCATGTCTGTTTCATGACACAATAGTGTATCGTTTGCATAAAAATTTCTTTGTCCATGGATCCACTATTAAAGGCCACTAAATACATTGCAGCTGGGACGTTCCTCTATTTCAGTGAATAAAACCCTTACATTGACCTAGGGGCGTCAAATGCTTGTTTGTGGGGCCCTCATAAACAACATATTAAAGATCAAAATCCCAAAAAATCTGCAAAAATAATTCCGGTGAGAAATGAACCTGGGGGTAATTAATATGTTGTAATGGTTACCGAGTAGATCGTTCTCTGGGATGCGTTTTCGTGAAAATCGAATGTAATGAGTTTTATCTCTAAAAACAGATTAGCTTATAACGCTTGTCTATGGTGCATGGAATAAGTGAAATGAAATCGCTAGTTAATACCACTAACAAGGCTCAAACTAACACTAACACGGCAGCATAATGAGGCTCCCTACATGCAAACCGAAGCATTGAGAACTTTGTAAGTGTACAAACAGTTTAATAAGAAGATACTTTATAAAGACAGTACATTACGCATTAACAGGCAGTAGCCATCTTGGAAAACAGTCTCGACTCGTCGAGCCACGAATGCTGTGCTAAGTGATGAACTGTGACTTGAAATCTCATATGGTCCGTTGTTTCCGGAAGAAGGTCAAGGTCAATTTGTTTATATAGCACCTTTACAACAACCACTTGACTGACCAAAGTGCTTTACAAAAAAGCCAGATAAAAGTCCAAAGAAAAACTACACAAAAACAAAAGAACATAGCAGAAAAAGCAATACAAATTAAATATCAAGACAGAAAGCAGTAATAGAATCAAATAGCATTAGCAGACAAATAATAATAATAATTAGAAAAGCAGCATTGGCAGAACAATAGCAGACTAAGAAAGGACAAGAGAGATAAATGCGGAACAAATTTAGGCAGTAACATAATACAGCAAAAGGCAAAGAGTAACAAACTCAATATCAGATGATAAGAGGGAAGTGATGAATTAAAAGTGTCAAGTTTAAAGCTAACATAACACAACAGACAGTGCAAAACAGTCAAAAGTAGTCTAAAAGCTTGAGAAAACAGGAAAGTTCTCTAAGGGCAGGTTGTTCCAGAGTCGCGGCCCTACCACTGCAAATGCGCACTCCCCTCTGTGCTTGAGTCTAACACGAGGGACAACAAGCAGAGGCTGGTCGATCGACCATAAGTTTCTGGACAGAATGTATGGGTTAACAAGACCAGAGGGATAGCTAGGAGCTAAATTATGCAGGGATTTAAAAACAAACCCTGCTAAATTATGCCGGGATTTAGGGGCGGCAGTGGCTCAGTGGTTCATGTAGGTTGTCTACAAACCAGAAGGTTGGTGGTTCAATCCCCGGTTCCACCTGACCAAGTGTCGAAGTGTCCATGAGCAAGACACCTAACCCCAGCTGCTCCCGACGAGCTGGATGGCGCCTTACATGGCTGACATCGCCGTCGGTGTATGAGTGGGTGAATGTGAGGCAAAATGTAAAGCGCTTTGGATAAAAGCGCTATATAAATGCAGACCATTTACAAACATTACAATTTTTAAATCAATTCTTTGTCAAACCGGCAGCCAGTGTAGAGATTTAAGAACCGGCAATTTATGGTCATATTTGTTACACTTATGAATAAGTCTAGCCGCAGCATTTTGGATTAACTGTAAACGAGCAATTTGAGAGCTTGCTATGCCGCAATATAAAGAATTGCAGTAGTCAAGCCTAGATGTGATAAAAGCGTGAAGAAACCACTGAACGCAACAGAGAAAATAAAAATAATTATAATTTTAAAAAAATCAGATGGGTTTGGCCACCCACTGATGGCTTGCTTTGGTAAAGGTGTACTTGAATTGAGGGTCTCCTAACAAACACAAATAAAAATATTGATAAATCAATTATTTCCCACAATGTAGGTAACTATAATCACCTGTTCCACTAGAATAAATGTTATTGCTGGTTGAGCCTTTAAATCAAATGTACAAATCTACTAATCAATAAATAATTGGGTACAATGCAGTAGAGTTATAGATTCAGAGGTAAATATATTTTTTTACCTTCTTGGGCTTTTTTTTTGTTCCCTGCTAGCATTCATATATTCATATTGTGGTCCATGATGGCTAGTTCAGTGCAGGCCCTCATTGAGTCATTGCCGAAGTGTAGTCGCTTTGGCGGATACTTGAGTGTAACATTGTGATAGACTTCAAGTGATCCTGCAAGTGTCCAATTGAAATATATTGCTCAAAAAGAAAAAGCCATTTAGAGTGTTGATAGATGGGTTGGTTACCAAGTTATAGTGTACTACAATTGTTATTATGCCTCTAGTGTTATTGCAATAGTACAGGAAAAAAGTGCTACTAATTTTCACAGCTTTGAACTCCCTATCCTATTGAGAATAAAATAATGGACAACAATTTAATTAGCTTGAGGGCATACCTGTATATTTAAAAAGTGACATTTGCCTTATATCACGGAGGAGATTTTTATCCATAATGATGCCCCTCAAAGCACAGAAAGCAGTAGAATCCTTTGTCAGCCATTTTTCCATCTTTGCTCCTCCTCTGTGAGTGATGGGTGAAGACATTGGTATTCTAAGGGGCTATTCTCCTCCCATCTATGAACACCACAAACATGGTACTGCAATGATGTCCAACACCGCACAGTCCTGATAAACAAAATATAGTATACATTCTTAATTACTCAGTCAAAAAATTTTTTAAATACCATAATTGTTTTAGTAAGACACATCAAGACAAATCAGTGTCGCTGCACAGATCAGGAGATTGTTTCGTCCCATGTCTTTTTCATCAGGACACGAAGCCCGACTCCCCTGAATGTCCACGCAGGCATGTCCAGTAGATTTTAAGTTGGCAGGCTCGTGTCACCATCCTTTTCTCTTCAATTGTTGTACCACATTAGCCTTGTTAAACCATACCATTCTCAGTAGTAACTGAGTTTTGGTCTGGCAAAGCTTCAAAGAAAAATCATTTCCAAAGGGGCTTCACCAAAGGACGCCGCTCAAAGGCCTCTGGGTGCAATTGGATAGACCTAAAACCAATCATAGCAATGAAGGAGATGGGGATTGCAGAACAGAGAAACATCTGAGACTCTGACAGCAATTCTCCGTGTGTGATTTCGAGGAAGATGTTGCAATGGCTTCTGACGACTTTTGCCGTTGTTGTAAAAGAAATATGATAATAGCTGAGCTGATAATAGTGTCCACCGCCACTCCATGAACATTTTTGCAAAATTTGGAAACCCTAATATAATCTCAGAGCAACTGAAACATCTCGGATTGACGGTCAAACAGAAAACTCCACGCTCTGATCGCATTGTTCGCCCCCATTGTAAGGCATTTGTATTGCGATTAAAATGCCATTTGCAATATTTTGAAAATAAAATAATAATGATGAGTCTTTGGAAAATTGTATCACAAACTTTATTCAAATTCAGTAATTTCAGATGTGTTAGAACATTTTCAGACTTAAGAATAGTTACGCTAGTTATTTATTTACAATTTTTACATAATTACCAGATCTAGTGTGAGGAAATAAGCACCGAGAGGCCAGATACAGAGCTGCTGTGTGGCGTTAGCACATGATCACACACTCCCCATCCTCCTCATCAAAGTAGCCGGTGTAACATTAATACACATCTGGTAGCCAAGTGTTGTTCTTTGCTCGGGTTTTAATGAAAAAGAAAAGTTTAAATCGCTTAAAACAGACGCGATAGCTGATTCGAACGAGTGATGTTCCACGGCGCCATCCATCTTTGAAATGTACAAATATGCTTCACCGTTGCTGCGCTGTCGTCATCGTGTAAAGCACGCCCTAATGTTTGATTGGTGCCGCGATTTCGACGGATTTAGAAATGGGTTTGAATGAGCTCTTTGCCAGGCTACTTGCAAGAGCAAATCTAAATTTGCCGGAAGTTGTCTGGGTTTTCCCAGGCTAGTACCACATGTGTGGCAGGTCTTGAAGAGCTCCAGCAAGTTGGACTCATCCACTATCCATTTTCTTCCTGCCACTCAATAGCGTAAAGGTGAAATCAGCAGTCTCTTCTATCTCCATCCCCCAAAGCTAACAATCAGATCATGAACAGATGCTCTTGAACCTTCCTCCATGTGTTCCTGTTCGTGTGACATGACCTAATTAGGTAATTAAAAAAAACATTCAAGCTTTTACTTTGGAATGGCATTATCACTGAAGCAAAGAGTACTTGAAAAAGATACAGGAAGCCATTCAACTCATTTGTGACATAGCTCCACTGCCTGCATGGATAGGACTCCAATAATAAGACAAATGTACAGTTTCAGTGAAGGTAACGTTACACCAACAGCTTTACTGCAGAAAGGCTCGAATTCAGCAAAAGCAAGCAAATAATGTTTAGTGTTCACACATTACCTCATCCAAATGATCTGCAAGAGGTATTTCGGCTCTTGGTACCGCACTTTTCTTGAGGTGATTTTTTTCTGGGAGTGTTCAAGGCTCTTCTGGATAAGATGAAGTCATCCTTATCGAAATGTTTACTGCAGACGCGGTAGACCCTTCTGTCGAAGCGTTTCTACCGGTGTTTCGACATCGACCTGTAATACGACCAGCCACTGCTTCAACATGTCACTATTCTTTAGAGGAAGTCTGTGAAAACTTTCCGGATTGTAGTGTTTTTATTATCGTATCGCAGGCGGGAAAAGCACAAACACAAACCATTTTCTTATACACGTACTGTTCGCTCACCTTTTCACAACTACTGATTCGTTCACATCTCACGTGTACAAAGCCTTTTCCGGCAACTGATAAAATTTATCTAAAACCAAGCATTAAAAAAATAAACAACCAAACTCATTTTAAAACAAATTAAAACTAGAAAATGCTAAACTATAATAACCTTGGTCTATGTGTTTTTATGTCTTGGGTGTCTTTAAACTGCTCTAAAACTGCCAGATTTTAGCCCCGATAGGTTTTGCGAAATCGCCGACAAATGCCCGAAATCATAGGCAAATCGGTGCTTGTGCACGTGTGTGACAATCACGCAGTGTGAATGATCAAAGACTCGATCAGAGAGAATCGCAGACACCCGCGAGATATTTGCCGTGCTAAACATCTGGACCTGTCGGCGATTCAAACTCCTGCTGTGTGAAATGAGAACAGCAGTGACCCGACGAGTTTGAAAATTGTGCAATCTGAACTAGGCTTTAGCATGGTGTTTAACAAACTTGCATTCTTGCACATTTGATCTCAACAGTTTACTCTTTCAGATGACAACTGTATTGTTCTTTTCTTAACAGACAGTGCAGTAAAACCATGACAGCGATTCTCAGAGTAATCTTGGGGCCAGACAGCTGTCAGAGGGTGTTGTTTCCTTCTGGTCTACCTTCAACTGTAACGGACCTAGAGACTGAGATAGAGACTCAATGTAAAATAAACAATCCTTTCAACTGCAATTTATGGATACACTTTTTGGCAATGACTTCAGGAACCTCACTTCTGTGGAAGAAGTATAAGACAAAGCTACAGTTAAGGTCATATACACATCTTGCAAACCTCTCGATGGAGATCACTGTGCTGACGTTGACTTACCAACCACTCACAATGATGACCCCCTTATGTTCTTCTAATGATGGCACCATAATTCTCTCATCATCCCAGTCCACCTATTCAAGGTCTTCGTAGACAGATTTTCCTCGTTTTTCATATGATGCAGAGTTAAAGCTTGAACAAGCCGACACAGGTTTCAGAGAAAAGGGGACCTTGCTCATTCCTGATCCAAAGCTGAAGTCCGATTTACTAGAGGGGTTGATACAAGCAATAGTCCAGCACAAAGTCTCTGTCACAGACAGGGAGTTTGACCAAGTTGCTGAGGCGCTCATCAAGAGGCATCCATGTTTACAAGAGAGAGGCTCAGCCACTGGCTATGGAGGATGGAAGACCAGCCTCAAATACAAGCTGTCCAACTACCGCACGCACACATCTCCGGAAAGTAGGATGTCCTGAAGTTTGTGTAAATGCTTTGAAACATAAACCTGATGGTAAACATAGTCCTGCCTTTGACGTTAAGAAACCAAAGAGGGGTGAAGTGGACTACTATCCCTCCTTTCCACTTGGGGAGTGCGAGGAGTCCCTGGAAACGATAATGGGGTGAACTAATTTCAAATATCACGCAACGTAATAACAGAGACAATTAGGGCGAAAATTAAGAAGACAAGAAGTAATACGTTGTGCTCCAATGATCAGTGACTTTCTAGAGAGAATGGCCAGCTCTCTTTGATGTAATGAAGGTAGGGGTGTAACGATTCGTTTAACAACGATTCGATTCGTATCACGATTTGAGGTTGTCGATACGATTTAAGGACGATATTGGTTAATTTAGAACGATATGATCTGAAACGATTCAGTAACTTGAAATCAATTCAGTAACTTTTTAGCCAAAAATTTTAATCAGTGTGACTGTTTTATTTCAACCGAATCGAATCGTTGTTAAAACGAATCGTTACACCCCCTAAATGGAGGCAAGTAAAAAAAACGTATAAATTGTGAAATCTTGTGTGGCAGATTAGGGTTAGATTAACACTCGTCTCCACTTTGCATGCAATGATGTGGCTTGCAGGCTTATTTTAATGCTTACAGAGGTTAATGTTTTGTAGTATGTCGGATGTGAAACTGTGGTGGGCCTCCACAGTTTACTACATTCATGTTTGGAAATACTGCATTTGATTTACTCTTAAAAATTAAATTTCTCTAAGGAAAAGGAGCATGAAAATATAATGATGGTATTTGACAAATAGAGGGATTGTTGCAGCTAAGAAATAATCAGTGTTGCCACATTTACTTTGAAAAAGTAATCTGATTACTCCTTAAAAAAGTAACTTAGTTACTTTACAGATTACTTGATTTTAAAAGTAGCTAAATTAGATTACAAGTTACTTTATTAGTTACATTAAGCAGTTGCTGACAACACCCCTGCCACCTCAACATAGAAATGACAACTGTTTTTGGCAACACTCACTTTTTATTGGTAGTGAATTTTTAACAGTAACGTCAACAGTGTATCCTGACTAGAGCTCTGCATTTATGCCCAAGCCCGACGGCCCCGACTTTTTTACGCCCCTTTTTTTTAAGCTTCTCCTTCGTTTTATATTTATTTTAATAATTAAAAGGAACAATGAGATGTGCTGCTCTGGTGGAAACAACATGAGACCATGATAGCTTACTCGACTGTCAAGACATAGCACAGTGTTTATAGTCCGCGTCAGCAGCAGTGTGCGTTTCTTCAGCGCAGCTGCTAGAGTTATGGCCTTTTTACAACTGTTTCCTTTATTCCTTTTCTCTGACCAGGTATCTATCTGATTGCGAAATGACCAGGAGTCCGAGATTCATTCGAGACGTATTTAATTCCGATCCGTAAATTAAACTTAAAATAAGTCCAACAAAACACAATCATCTTCAATAAAGATTAATGAGACTTAAGGATCTTACCAGTGCAGGTCGCTCTTTCTCATATTGCGATCTTTGAATTTGAAATAAGCTGAATAAAATGCATCCTCAATCTTTTGCTTTGATGTGAACTCCCTTAAATGAGCATATACCGTGGGAATTGAAGATCGGATTTATATTCATTTTGCGGAAGTGTAAGGTAGGCTATAAGACAACCTGCATGTTCTTTTTTTATTTTTATAATTTTTTTAGATTGTGTAGCCCGTTTCGTTTTTTGAGCGCCGTTGCAAGCAGGTTGATAGGCCTATATCAGCCTGCCTCAGCTTATCAAAAATGCCTTTTATTGTGGTGGTATAATAACTACTTTGTTTTTAATGTCAAAGTAGTTATATTTCGTTTAGTTTCTTTATTAGGTTAATTTAGAAAAATGTTTAAAGCCTCCCTCTGTCATCAAAGGACTCTGCATCTACCTAAACGAGGAACCTGATGATCTCGTGCAGGAGTATGTGGTGAGTGTATAGTGAAGTAATAGTGTAACATTGACTACGTTTACATAGACAACAATACTCCGATATTAATCTGATTAAGACAATATTCTGATTAAGAGGCTACCATGTAGACAGCGATTTCTAATTACCTTAATCTGATTAAAGTCATAATCTAACTAAACATAAATCAGATTAAGACATGTGGAGTATGCCTATTTTAGTCGCATTATCAGAGACATGTACACACCTTAATCTAACTATTAATGTTGTGTCGGAGATTTCGCCGCATTTTGTGACAGGACACATAACGTTACGCACAACAGGGGAGTGCAGAGGGGAGGCTTTGTGGGTTCGAGCCTGTGCCCTTTTAGAAAATTAATCAAAAGTGCCCCTTTCAACAATTATCGATAATATTGTGGCCAATAAAACAAAATTTGAATTATAATTAATATAGCAACGTATACAAAACAGTAACAAATGGCGGAAAAGTCCCGTTTATCTTTTACGGATCTATCAGTCTGAAATGTCGTTGCCATAACGCGTTGCTATGGGCGGTGTGTGTTTTGCTTGACTGTTCATTCTGGACACTGCTCTCTATCTATTTTTTTATTTTTGTTGTAATTATTATGCTCATTGTAAAAGTAAAATACAATAAGTTTGTATCTGTAATCGCAAACCAGATGGTGAACGCCTGTGGCTCGATGGCAGGAAAAACAATCCAAACAGTCACGATTTTTAAACCTTTTCATCATTAATCAAAGATATTATTATAAATGTAGGCTGTCAATAAGGAGGAAAGAGGGGTAGTGTCTCTTCAAAAAAACAGAAAGAGACCATTCATAATATTACAAAAAAATTAACAGACGCTATGATTGGATGTTGGAGAACATAGCGTGGCATGAGGACGTAATGACGGGCCATAATCGATCTATGTTCTATCACATGTAAAACGGGAACATGTAAACACCTTAATCAGAATATTGTCTTATTCAGAATAAGGTCAATAATTAGACTAATTGTCCATGTAAACGTAGTCATTGTTAGGCTCAGATCAGACAGTACTACCCTTTTTGTTGAAGCCTACTTAAAAAAAACAAAAAAACAAGAAAGAGCAATTCATAGTTTTCAGTCATGTGACATGCATGGTGACCTGGACGGCAAAACAACAGACCAACATTGGGGCTCACACCACGACTTCCCCATAGTGATGCCGCAAAAGAAGTTACATTTTATTCGGATCACCTCTCAACAAATATGGACACAACCTGGAAGTGTTGGGCACTTCCGATCCATGTTACGGCAAACGCTGCTGCATTTCTATCATTCAAAAGCAGCACGACTGCGGTATTGTTCACGTATACCTTGCGGGGAATCCCTGACCGAACACATCCCAGGCTTGTTTCTTCCGTGATTAGTGTATCAGAAAGCACAACTACCATCCAGCATTTTGGCAACGCAAAAGTAACTAACTTAAAGTAACCGTGTATCACTTGCTTCCTGGTAGGCAGGCAGCGGAAAATGTATGATTTGCCCTCCCAGGGATTGTTTTACTTAGAATCGGACACCATGTGAAAACTGTGAATATGCTGCTCTTGTTGGTTGCTGTACGACCACAGAATTAGCTGTAATTTTGCTGTAAATTGAACTTGCACCTCTGAAAAAAAACAAAAATAAATGGATGGGCAGAACCGCAGAATTTGAATAGTCGAATATACTTTTTAATCAAAAAATGTAGACTACAACATGTTTTATCTGCTTTAACAAAACAATACAAGTTAGCTTGCCCTTTAACTTAAAATAATGTAAATAAAAATAGGACGTCTATTCCATGAAATTCCTTTGCCAGGGTAGCAAACAAAATCTTGGCCCTACTTTATATTAGGTGGCCTTAGGTACAATGTACTTACATCAAAAAGTAAGTACAATGTACATATTGTGTTCATATTGTATTACAAAACTCTTTTGCTGATATTGAGTTGGGATACGGGTAGAGTTAGGGACAGGTGAGGTGGTCTGGTTTAAGATTAAGGGTAGGGTTAGGTGTAAGGGAAGGGTCAACAATGATATTATAAATGTAACTACACAAATGTTCACAACAATCTTCTTACTCTCTACTAAACATGCTTCTCCTCTCTTTTCTCCTCACTTGTCCCTTTTCTTTATGTCTCTTTTCGTTACCTGACACATTAAAAAATAAACGAGTTCAGTATAGCATTTCCTTCAGCATTTCCTTCAGCATTTCCTTCAGCATTTCCTTCAGCATTTCCTTCAGCATTTCCTTCAGATATATATATCAGGGCCCTTGGGGGTAGGGTAGGGGTAAGAGAATACAAGGTGGCAACAAATACAATATTGTGCTTGTTATTATTGAATATTATACTATTGTTATTAATAATAATTATTATGTTTCCAGTTCAAACTGACCCTAACTGGTTTTAATCAAATTTACCAAAACTATATGAAAACTAGTGAATAGTAACCATTACAAATAGCAAAACGATCAAAACAATATTACATTATGACAAAAAAACATTACAAAATATAAATATTAACAAATATTAAACAAATGACTAATAATACTGCATTTACCATATTTAACATTTTCTAATTGTATTTAATATTTTAATTTTTAAAAACTGTTAACATGCTGTATACCATATGGTCAAACAAATACAGAGGTTTGGTTACAGCTGATTTTGTACTTTCTAACAAACCTTAATAAGGAAAGTTGCTTTCCTACCTTGGCTTGCTACATATTCTTTGGCTTTTCACCATGACAATGTTGTTGTTGACCAGATGCCTGGATATTTATAACAGTTAACCTCAATCTGCTGACCAGCAAAATACTACCTTTCATCTGTATTTAAAGAGCCTCCTCTTCTAAAAACCATAACTTTAGTTTTACCCAGATTCACTGTCGTAAGGGTTCCAGAATTTTCCAGCTCTTCGTGTTAAAATTATATTAACAAATGTTTATTGTTTTTGATTAAACTCTTTAAAAACAAATAAAAAGACAAAAACAAAAAACAAAGTTCTCTGCCCCTTTTTTATATGATTTCTGCACACAAACATTTGTGTTTAGCATTGACTGAATCTCACATATTAGATGTGGTTCAAACTCTTTCTTTGGTAGTTATTTTTAGCACATCACTGACCAACACGCATTTAAATATGTATTGAAGAATTAAACTGATATGTGTTTTATTGTTTGTATGTGAATGTCTCTACACATCTGTGACTTGAGCATGAGATCAGGACTTTTATTTTGTAGTGGAGATGTGACGTCATAAGGCTGCGCCGCGCTCCTGCATCTGTTGTGATTCTGCTGAAGAAAGGTTTGTGTTTTAAGCTTTTAAAGTGTTTAAATCAATAAAAACTGTTCTGGCAATGTTATAGTTTCAACAAGAACAGTTAAATTAATGAATTAAAATTAATAAAGTTTATCATAAACATGGAGAGTAAACTATCACATGTAAATACAATAAATGCAATAAAAAATTAACTATTATCAACAAATAATAAAACGTGTATAAGCAAAGAATTGGTCTCAAAGCAGTATAGTACCAAATCACTGACACAGTAGCACTTCTAGAGATGATAATAATAGCAGAAACTATTACATTTACATGTTTCATAAAGTTAAATGTGTAAATGGAACAAGAACAACTAATGAAAACTTCTGTAAAGCAAACTGCTAATGTTCTCACAGAAGTGTAATCTATTAAATGTAATCTACAGATGAATACATTTATCATAACATGTCTAAATATGAACCTACTATATAAATCTTGTTCTTTTATTCGTATTTAGAGAGTTTGTTGTTGTCGAATCAGGGCCTGCATTTATCAAGCTTCTCAAAGTGCTATTTTAGTCTTAAGTGCTGAGAATTTATGAAATTTACAAGCTTCATTAAATTTACTCCTACTTTCAAACTTAAGTGTAAAAGCAAGTTATCAAATTTCTTAAAGCTAAGATTCACTCTTCCTCTCCCAGTTATTTAAGACAGCTCGAGAGGTCTCTCAGTGGTCAGGAGTGTCCAGTAGGGGCTTGTGATGGCGCTGAGGAGACAGAGACGTGCGCAAATCTTTCAAGAGAGGGAGAATGTGTTCGAAATGTGTGACGACAAACAGACAGAGCAGGCAGCATCTTTTTTCAGCGCTGGTTAATGTTGGGCTTTATAATAATAAAAAAAACCTGTTCGACTAATTCAGCAAGCAGTAGCGATCGCTTCTTCCTCCTGCCAGTTCAGCTTTCTTTTGGAATCCATGGTGGCTGATTATATTTTAAAATCTAGGCTGTATATAGGCAGGTCAGTTAACAGCACACCACCAGTTTAAAAATTGTAATTAAGACATGGTGAAAAACGTGATTATCTTTCATTTAAAATGTGTATATTATAATGTATTATCTTTAAAACCCTCTTTTATTGTCAAATGTGTGTTGGATGTAAACTCGTCTTAGGAATTTCACAATTCAATGTAAATTTATCTGATTGTATCCTTAAATAAGGACATCTTTTCAGATATTGGTTCATGCCTATGGCATCATCCAAAATCTCGTTTGTGGCACAGCAAAGTGTCGTAAATCATCTCTAAGACTGACACTTAAGATTTAGTCCTGCACTTTACTTAAAGTATGATTGGGACGCTTGATAACTAACTTTTAAGCGCAGCTTTGAGCCAAGAATTGTTTTACTCTTAAGTCAATTCTTAGCAGTGTTCTTGTGAGTAATTCTAGATGTTTGATAAATACGGTCCCAGGTCATTTAAGGCCATTAACTCTCACTCTGACTGACACTCTTACCAGTGACTGAACTACTGATTTAGTTTGGATGTGTTTTTTATTTCTGTGATTATTCTTATCTCAAAGATGGCGTTTATTAAAGAGGAGAGTGAAGACGTGAAGATTGAAGAAACACTGAGAGTCAAACATGAAGAAACTGAGACACAAACAGGTTGGTTTCGTTCTCAAAGCTGAACTCACTCATTTGATCTTTATTAAAATGTCCAGCTCTACAGATATGAGTGATATTTTTGAAGAGTGTCCTAATTTAAAGCAGCTGTACACCGTGTTCAAGAGTATTATGCAAATGATATATTTCTCTGATTTTCATAATTAATGTAAATGACAGTCAGTATAATTTTCAAGTCATCAACTTTAAAGCTGCACTGTGTGATATTTTCCCCCATCTAGCGGTGTAAAGGTTTATGACCATCCAGTGAATAATAGTTTCTGTTCCTCTCAATTCTGATTTCGTTTAAACTCCTACGGTGGCCGATTTAGTCCAAGATTAACATGGCAATCCCACTCTTCACATTCGACACGGTGCCATCGAGTGTTAAAACGTGAAAGGCGAAGCTTGAATTTACGGGTATGTCCCTCTTTGGCTACTGTACTTTCAAGATGGAGGAGCAACATGGCGACCGGCACTCGAACCCCTCACCCGTATGTGTTTTCAATGGCATATTATAAACTTACGAGAATACATTATTACTTGAAAGAAGTAAATATACATTAATGAGCACATATATTTTTGAAAGATCTGTGTTTTTAGCTAAGAATAAACGAAAAAAGTTACACAGTGTAGCTTTAAGAGTAATTATAATTTACTGGACAAACATCCTAAAGATAACAGTAACATAAACATTTTATAGGAGGTAAAGAACTGAAAATGGGCATTTACTGAATGTGCGGCTTTAGGTGGTCATATTTACTGAAATCAAAACCTATTTCAATCAAAAATCCTAACACCCAAGAAAGACCCTTTCTTTGATAGCACAATTTTTGCATCCATTGGTTCGCAATAGGGTTCGGATAAAGTCAATAAGGTCACATGACTCCGCCACCTCCTTGTTGGGACATGGTGAAGATTTTTATTATTGAATTTAATGTAAAATTATCTGTATATAATACACTATTAGATATCAGATGTATGCTGAGGTTGTGTTTGCCCTGTATTAAGTTCGTGGGGGCATTGACAACGTGCTTGAAAATGACATGTAGAAGAAGCATGATGGACAGAAAAAGATCTTGGTATGTTGTGACGTATGAGTCAGGAAACCAACTGGAAAACTAGCTGAAGGTTGTTACCATTTTGGGAAAGCAGCTATGCTAGGTAAACCAAAGAACTGGAGTGGTCTCCTGCAGGAGAGACTTGGCTTTGTTAATTTGAATAAAGTCTTTCTGAAATCAAATGATCTTTGGGAAATGATTTATGCAAGAAGAACATTTCCAACACCATCCACCAACCATCCAATACTCCATCTAGACCATCAAGGGTTGCACGACACTCATCAGTAAACAAGACAGGTGCTGGTCATACAATTAGAGTATCATCAAAACAGTTGTTTTATTTCACTTATTCCATTAAAAAATTCAAGGCAATTTTATTTGTATAGCACATTTCAAACCCATTTCATGACAATTCAAAGTGCTTTACATACAAATTAATTAAAAGAACAAAGGTAAACTAAAACAATTATAAAAAGAATCAACAGATAAGATAGGGTGCAATCAGTCGGACATACTCAGAGCTCATTCAGTAAATGCACAGCTAAACAGATGTGTTTTGAGTCTGGATTTGAATGTGGCTACTGTTGGAGCACATCTGATCTGTTCAGGAAGCTGGTTCCAACTGTGGCTGGCATAATAGCTAAAAGCAGACTCTCCTTGCTTTGAGTGAACTCTTGGTATTTCTAACTGACTTTATCCTGCTGATCTGAGTGATCTGTTGGGTTTGTATTTAATCAGCATATCTGCAATGCAGAGAGGTTCTAGGTCATTGAGTGATTTATAATCAAGTAATAGTACTTTAAAATCGATCCTAGATGTAATTGGAAGCCAGTGTAAAGACCTGAGGACTGGTGTGATATGGTCATATTTTCTGGTTCTGCTCAGAATCCTGGCCTAAGCGTTCTGTATGAGCTGCAGCTGTCTAATAGTCTTTTTGGGAAGGCCGGTGAGAAGTCCATTACAATAGTCCACCCTACTGGTGATGAAAGCATGAACGAGTTTCTCTAAGTCTTGCCTGTAGACAAAACATCTAAACCTTGCAATATTTTTCAGATGATAGTATGCTGATTTAGTTATTGCTTTGACATGACTACTGAAACTCAGGTCTGACTCCAAAATCACTCCAAGATTCCTGACTTGATTTTTTGTTATCAGGCCTTTAGCCTCAAGTTTCAAGTTCAAGTTTCACTTTATTTATCCTTAGAAAGGAAATTTAGTATGCAGCAGGATATCCAGGATAGCCTCAAGATATGCGTTCACCTTGAGAATTTCATCTTTGTTTCCAAATGTAGTGATTTCGGTTTTGTCTTTGTTTAACTGAAGATAGTTTTGGCACATCCAGTTGTTAACTTCGTCAATGCATTTGCACAGGGAGTCAATGGGGCTGTAGTCATTAGGTGATAGTGCTAAGTAGAGCTGGGTGTCGTCAGCATAGCTGTGGTAAGCAATATTGTTCTTTTTCATTATTTGGCTCAGTGGCAGCATATACAGGTTAAACAGGAGTGGTGCAAGAATGGACCCTTGTGGGACTCCGCATGTCATGGATGTCCACTCAGACTTATGGTTACCTATACTCACATAATAACTAGGGGTGTGCACGAATAGTCGAATATTCGATCTCTAATTAATATTCAAATGCTAAAAATACAACAACAGCAAAAAGGGCATCACTGCGTTCACGAGTGCGGAGCCCATCTGTACCCGGAGTGAGAGCGAGATTACTTATGATAGCAAAATGATCTCGAAAAATGCTTCCTTTAAAGTTCATCGAGGGTTTAAGAACAGAAAACACAAAATGCTTCACTTAAACTTCACTTTACCGTCAGCTTTGTCTCCGCAACGTCTGTCAATTGCACGTTTTCTCACCCGATAATAATATCATCATCCAATTATATTATCGTTTCTCTCAACATGAAAATGAGAAACAATATAAACAAGACAACCATATACCGACTTGTGTGTGTGTGTGTGTGTGTGTAAAACGTTACATTCAGCACAATAACATGGCGCGCTTCTATTTTAAATAAACAAATATTCAAATATTTGATTTTTATGAGCCCAAATATTCGAATACAATATTTTGGGAAAATGCCCATCCCTAATAATAACCTCTCCCTTCTAAGTATGACCTGAACCATTTGAGGACCTTCCCAGAGAGCCCGACCCAGTTTTCCAGCCTGTCTAGAAGTATGTTGTGGTCAACAGTGTCGAATGCAGCACTGAGGTGCAGTTGTACCAGAATTGATGGTTTACTTGTATCAGTGTTTAAGCGAATATCATTTATAATCTTTATGAGCGCTGTCTCTGTGCTGTGATGCGGACGGAAACCAGATTGAAAATGGTCGAAGTATCTGTTTGAGCTTAAGAATTTGTTCAGCTGATTGAAAACAACTTTTTCAATGATCTTGCCTATGAGGGGGAGATTTGAGATTGGTCTGTAGTTGCTCAATATGGAGTTATATTTCTCTTTTTCAGGAGAGGCTTAACTACTGCGGTTTTAAGGGAGTTTGGGAAAGTCCCATTTTTTTTAAACTCCCAAGTGGAGTTTACCACTTATAGGAGGTCTGCTTCTAAACAGTTAAACACACTTTTGAAAAAAGAGGTAGGGAGTGTGTCAGAAATCGTCGGCTGGGATATAAACCTGTTCTACATTTGGCTATTATGGGGAATGTCCGCTCCCTTGTCAACAAGGCGGACGAGTTGACAGCTTGTTTGAAGTTTGATCGCATGTTCCGGCAGTCCAGCTTAATCTGTTTCTCTGAGATGTGGCTTTCGAACAGGATACCTGATTCTCATGTGGATATTGAAGCTTTTACTCTTCATAGGGCAGACAGAGAGCAAGCAAGCACGGTCGAGGTGTTTGCGTGTATGTAAATGACCGGTTGTGTAATACCCAACATGTTACGCTCAAAGAGAGAGTTTGTGACCCGAATATTGAGCTCATTGTAGTGAGCAGTCGACCTTACTATCTATCCAGGGAGTTTTCTCATGTCCCTGTTATGGTGGCGTATATTCCTCCATCGGGTAATGGGAAATGTGCCACTGAGAAAATTTTGAGAATTACGCATAAGTTACAGTGCTCTTCTCCTAATGCGCTGGTTATTTTAAACGGGGACTTTCATCACTGCTCTCTCTCCACCATTTTACCATCTTTAAAAACAAATGGTGACATGTCCTACGAGGGGTGACAAAACTATTAACTTGTTTTATACAAACATTAAGGAGGGCTATGGAATGGTATGAAGTCTATTACTGGTTATTGGACCAGTAATCCCAGTTTATATCAACTGGGTATTCATGCTACTGATGCCAATGCTTTTTTTGCTAGGTTTGATGAATTTGAATTTTTTCTCTCTACACAAGAATGTTCTTTCTGATCTTGGGCAGAGCAGCTCTGAGGATTGTATCCCAGCCATTAATCTTAACATTGAAGAGGTTCGTCAGCAATTAAGGTGTATTAAATCTAATAAGGCAGCAGGCCCTGGTGGTGTCCATCCACGCACCCTTAAAACGTGTGCTGATCAGTTATGCTCTGTTCTTCATTCTGTTTTCTTTGTTTCTGTCTTCTGCTAAGATCCCTGTGATGTGGGAAACATCATGCCTTGTTCCTATTCCTAAAAAAGCTAAGGTATCCAACAACCTTGCTAATCTGTGGCCTATTGCCCTGACTTCACACATTATTAAGTGTTTTGAGTGGGTTGTTTTTTCAGGACCCCTTGCAATTTGCACATAGGAAGGGTGTTGGGGTAGATGATGCTTTACTTTTCATGGTCCATAATATTTATAGCCATCTTGAAACTTCTGCCAGCTCTGTATTTTTAATACTATACGGCCACATATTCCAGCCAACAAATGAATTGACTTTAAATTGCACCGTACAACTGTCTCCTGGATTTTAGATTACCTCTTATTACGACCACAGTTTGTAAGGCTTGGTAATAATCTTTCGGATACCATTTTAAATAATACTGGAGCACCTCAGGGCACAGTTTTAGCTCCCTTTTTATTCACACTTCATACTGCTGATTATAGGCATAGTCAGCCATCAAGTTGGTTACAAAAATTCTCTGACAATACTGGCTTAGTGGGTTTACTTAAAAAATGGTGATGATCATGCGTACAGAAATGAGGTTCAGACTTTTTTCAGCTGGTGTGAGTCTAACTTTTTAAAACTGAATGTAGAGAAGACTAAAAAAGAAGGTTCTTCCAGTCACAATTAACGGTCAGTTGATTGAAATTGTGCAGTCATATAAATTTATTAGGTGTCCACTTGGATGAAAAATTGAATTGGAAAGAGAATACAAATGCCCTAATGAAGAAGGCCCATTCGAGACTTTTCTTTTTGAGGAAACTGAGATCATTTAATGTTAGCACAAAGCTTTTAAATGTTTTTTATCAAGGGATTTTAGCTAGTGTTCTTTTTTATGCTGTACCTGTTGAGGACAAAAATAGGATTAATAAGATGATTAAGAGGACTAGTTTGATTATTGGTCTTAGTCCAGACTTTGTGGAGGTCACCGTGGAGAAGAGGATAAGGTCAAAACTAATAATAGTTTTGCTTTTGGAAGGCCATCAACTCCACAATATATGTAAATGTCTTAGAAGTTTGTTCAGTGAACGATAATGCCTCGGTGCTCAAGTGAACGAAAGAGAAGGTATTTTGTCCCTTGCAGCTGTAAAATATTTCAATGAGCACCATTAATGTATGTATATGTAAGATATTTATTTCCGTGGTACTTTTGAATTGTGATATTGTATCATGTCATCTTAATTATGTATATAGTTTATTATTTTATCTGTGTTAACTGTGTGTTGAGTTTGATGGTTGTATTTTCGAAGTTGGTGGCAAATCAGTTTCCTTAACGGGATTAATAAAGTTTTCCAATCCAATCCAATTACTCTTAGCTTTCTCACTAATTTATGAATATGAACTTTGAAGGTTAGCTTTTCATCAATCCACAGACCAAGATATTTATAAGATAGGATAGTGTCTACAGTGTGTTATTAACTTACTTGATGGACCATAGACTTGGTATGGGAACTCTTGAAATGGTAAAAAAATTTCCCATTCTAATGAGAAGTGTTACAATTTGGTGCTTTTTTTTCCAGTATTGGGATTGGCCGTTGCCAACAGAGGCAACACATGGTTAGAACAGTGACTTTAACATTTTCCAATGCATTGCTTACATTCCAAATCACTTCATTAACACCTGTGGAAGTGTCCTGAACACAGAATCCAAACATCATTTAAAAAAAGTGTTTGGAAATTGTCCTAAAGAAAGGAAATGGTTATGAATATTGAGAAAAGGTTCTGAAATTGAATGTAGCTTCTCTTTTTGTAGCTTAATTAGTCAATTCCTATAGGATCTAGCACACATTTTTGGTTGTGATGCCTTAAATCTCTTGATGTCTGTTGTTTTGTGCCTTAGAATTGGGGTTAACTTGTTTTTGTCTCTTTTAGATCTGATGGCTCTGAAAGTGGAGAGTCAAGAACTAAATGACATGGAAGAGAAAGATATGTATGGGCAACATCATGATTTCATAACTGGAGAAAAATCTTTTAGTTGCTCACAGACTGAAAAGATTTTCTCTCAAAAAATCACTCAAAAGCCTGAAAAGAGTTTAATTGTAGAAGGAACACTTGAGGAACACATAATTCACACTGGAGAGAAGCCTCACACCTGTCAACAGTGTGGAAAGAGTTTCACTCGAATGGGGCATCTTAATTTCCACATGAAATTTCACACCAAAGAGAAGCCTTACACCTGTCAACAGTGTGGAAAGAGTTTTGCTCTAAAAGGAAACTTTAAGGAACACATTAGAATTCACACTGTGGGGAAGAATTACACCTGCCCTCAGTGTGGAAAGAGTTTCGCTCATAAAGGAAACTTTGAGAAACACATTAGAATTCACACTGGAGAGAAGCCTTACTCCTGCCCAGAGTGTGGAAAGAGTTTCACTCAAACAGGGCATCTTGATGTCCACATGAGAATTCACACTGGAGAGAAGCCTTACTCCTGCCAAGAGTGTGGAAAGAGTTTCCCTCATAAAGGAAACTTTAAACTCCATATGCGTGTTCACACTGGAGAGAAGCCTTACACCTGCCCACAGTGTGGAAAGAGTTTCACTCAACCAGGACACTTTAAGCAACACATGAGAAATCACAATGGAGAGAAGCTTTAAACCTACCAACAGTGTGGAAAGAGCTTCACAATAGGGAAGGGCGATATCTTCTCATTTGTGATAAATGTTGCACCGGTAAAATTCTTCCCACAATAAGAATTTGTCTTCCTGTGTTAATAAAAGAAAATCCTAGTTGATGATATATATTTCTGTTTGGGACACTTTTGCATCTCATGTCCAGTGTGAAAACAATTATGGTGGAAGGCGATGAAGGAAGGAGGTACCTCTACAATCTGGAACTGGTACACCCATATATACACTATATTGCAAAGAGTATTGGGACCCCCCTCCAAATCATTGAATTCAGGTGTTCAATTACTTCCATGGCCACAGGTGTATAAATCAAGCACTAGGCACAGAGACACTTCTACAAACATTAATGGAAGAATGGGTCGCTCTTAGTGAACTCAAGTGTGCTTCTGTGATAGGTTGCCACCTGAGCAATAAGTCCATTCGTGAAATTTCCTCCCTACTAAATATTCTACAAAAATATTTCCTCAAAGATGCCTTATTAATTTCAATACATTTAAAGTATGCCCCCTCAGTATGGATAGAAAATTGTTATATTAGGGCCAGGACAGGACATGAAAACAGGACATGTCCTGGGAAAACGGGACGTTTGGTCACCCTACTACAAATTAAACTTTCATAGTGTAATAGTTTAGTTTCTTTCATAGTTTCTGTGCGAGTCCGGAAGATGAGCATGAGTAGGATGTGGCAGAGGATGGGGGAGCAGAGTTTGGAGACATTTAGTGGTACTCCATGGTGAGGAGGATCAGGATGAGGGGGAGCAGGGTTTGGAGACAGTCAGTGGTGCTCCATGGCGAGGAGGATCAGGATGTGGCAGAGGATGGGGGAGCAGAGTTTGGAGACATTCAGTGGTGCTCCATGGTGAGGAGGATCAGGATGAGTCAGGATGAGGGGGAGCAGGGTTTGGAGACAGTCAGTGGTGCTCCATGGTGAGGAGGATCAGGATGTGGCAGAGGATGAGGGTTTGGAGACAGTCGGTGGTGCTCCATGGCGAGGAGGATCAGGATGAGTCAGGATGAGGGGGAGCAGGGTTTGGAGACAGTCAGTGGTGCTCCATGGTGAGGAGGATCAGGATGGGTCAGAGGATGAGGGTTTGGAGACAGTCGGTGGTGCTCCATGGTGAGGAGGATCAGGATGAGTCAGGATGAGGGGGAGCAGGGTTTGGAGACAGTCAGTGGTGCTCCATGGTTAGGAGGATCAGGATATGGCAGAGGATGAGGGGGAGCAGGGTTTGGAGACGGTCAGTGGTGCTCCATAGTGAGGAGGATCAGGATGTGGCAGAGAATGAGGGGGAGCAGGGTTTGGAGACGGTCAGTGGTGCTCCATGGTGAGTAGGATCAGGATGAGTCAGGATGAGGGGGAGCAGGGTTTGGAGACAGTCAGTGGTGCTCCATGGTGAGGAGAATCAGGATGAGTCAGAGGATGAGGGTTTGGAGACAGTCGGTGGTGCTCCATGGTGAGGAGGATCAGGATGAGTCAGAGGATGAGGGGGAGCAGGGTTTGGAGACAGTCAGTGGTGCTCCATGGTTAGGAGGATCAGGATGGGGCAGAGGATGAGGGGGAGCAGGGTTTGGAGACGGTCAGTGGTGCTCCATAGTGAGGAGGATCAGGATGTGGCAGAGAATGAGGGGAAGCAGGGTTTGGACACGGTCAGTGGTGCTCCATGGTGAGGAGGATCAGGATGTGGTAGAGGATGAGGGGGAGCAGGGTTTGGAGACGGTCAGTGGTGCTCCATGGTGAGTAGGATCAGGATGAGTCAGGATGAGGTGGAGCAGGGTTTGGAGACAGTCAGTGGTTCTCCATGGTGAGGAGAATCAGGATGAGTCAGAGGATGAGGGTTTGGAGACAGTCGGTGGTGCTCCATGGTGAGGAGGATCAGGATGAGTCAGAGGATGAGGGGGAGCATGGTTTGGAGACAGTCAGTGGTGCTCCATGGTGAGGAGGATCAGGATGAGTCAGAGGATGAGGGGGAGCAGGGTTTGGAGACGGTCAGTGGTGCTCCATAGTGAGGAGGATCAGGATGAGTCAGAGGATGAGGGGGAGCAGGGTTTGGAGACGGTCAGTGGTGCTCCATAGTGAGGAGGATCAGGATGTGGCAGAGAATGAGGGGGAGCAGGGTTTGGAGACTGTCAGTGGTGCTCCATGGTGAGGAGGATCAGGATGAGTTCGAGGATGAGGGGGAGCGGGGTTTGGAAGTTTTGGAGGCAACTTTAATTTAAAAAGTGCAGCAATGTTGTTACCTCTAGTTAGTTCAGATATCCCCTGATGTCTTAACAAAAAAAATCTCAATTTGTCTTCCAAAAATATATGAAGCTCTTAAAAAAGTTGATTTTGCAAAAACAAGAAAATTACTTATCAAAGATGTCAACTAAACATCACCCTTTACTTTTTATTACCCCTCTTAACACCTTGTTGATTATGTCCTACTCTGCCCTTTGCCTCCCAACCGGGACTCTATTCAGATACTTAATTTGTAAATACTTCTACAAGTATCAAATCTTCAGGCAGTGCTTCTGTAAACTATTGAATATTTGCATTACTTATCACATCTTTGCCATGTCCTTCACAAGGCTGATTTGCTGACTTAGAACAACCTCCTTTGCCCTTCTCCAAACCCTGACTCTGAACAGTTTCACTTGTAAAGAACTCTTCTACCATCAAATCTTAAGACAGTGCTTCTGTAGATTCTTTCATGATTGGATGACAAATCACTCAGGAACACCTCCTTTGCCTTGTCCTTCAGCATGAAACAGAAATGATGCGGACACTACGCTTTGTCCTCTGTATTTTGTGCAAATGTCCACAATCATCACTTAGCAACTTTGCTACCAAGTCATCTGGTTCCATCCGACTGTTCATTTCCACATTGAGCAACTCACAAACCACAAAGTCACCAATTATAAAAGTGCTCATTTGATCACTCCTGTCCTGTATCATGACCGTTGAACTGATGTCACTTTCGCAGTTTTGCAGTACGCTGCACATTGTGGGCACCTTGCGATCAATGTCTGCAAATTGACAGCGGGCAAAGGATGCATTTTTGGACATAGGTATTCGCCTTTTACCTCTGCAGTCACAATCATTAAGGAAGGCTGTGGTTGTAGATAATGACAACTGGATCATTTTGACTGTCACATTCACCTAAAATACAAAATACAGGAAAAAATGTTACAATAAGCAAATCTCTTTACTTAGCAACAATAACTTAATGTTACATCACAGACATAAATCCAATAAACAAGAACCTGTATCTGTATCTGTACGAATCCATATTAAACCCTGCAATTTAACTTAACTTCTGTTCTGAATTTGAACAAGGGTAGCCTAGAAATCTAGACGCACCCTAGCGGCAGCAAATCTAATCTGCTGCAAGTGTCGTCTAGCAACTTTCAATACACTTCTGAGCTGTAAAAGCCAAACTCTGGTCAGGCCAATCACATCATGTATAGAGTTGGTGAGCGGGGCTTAACATAATGACCGCCGAGTTGCTGATACCTCTAGCTCTTTTTTCTCACGTCCTTCAGCAAACTCTTCCTTTCATTCACAATATTCAGGGAACTCAGAAGTCTTCTCCACCTTCACTCAAAACATCTTCCACTGACTAATTAGAGATGCTGCAACTTCAATTTGGGACTGAATCTTTTGCCTCATCCATCTGCTTAGTAGATGCGGTACATGAAGTCAAAAATGAAACACATAATACGGTTACCTCTGCACTTCAATTGGATGCCCTCAGCCCCAAGCAGCTTTGAGACTAAAACATCTGTCTCAAAGAACTTCTCCGATCCTACATTCAGCACTTGACGTAGCACATCGATGACAAAATCTGCCATTTTGCCTTTACAATCTTTCAAAGTCACCATTGAACACAAAAACTGCTAAAGTTGCAACAGTTTTGAAAAATGCTCCACACATCTTGTGATGGAGGTTGACAGGTTCACATTAGGCACAACATGTTGCTTTGGACACTTGTAGTCAACTGTTATATCTGCTGTTACCAGTTGCCCTTCAATCACCTTTGAGTTGTCCTCAATATTAAGGTCTTCTTGTAGGGTTAATTTTGACTGAGCTGTTGCATGTTTCACCTCTGAACTGCCTCAGAGAAACATTTGTCATGCTGTACCAATTGCCAGAATTTCTCATCCACATACACACAAAGAGATGCTGTGTTTTTTCTGCCACATCATCTGCTCCATTCTTCATTTTCTGATGAGATCTTGTGAAGGTCCGATCTTCAATCATTTGCTAAATTTTCAGTCACATTGAAATAAAAATTCCAAAACAAACAAGAAACCAAATTACCCAGCCAACACCCAAAGCACATGGGCTGATATTTGGGGCGCACCTGGCTACCCAACTGGGACCCAGCTAATTTTGTCCTCAGTTTAGAGGCCCTACATTGGTTGATGGTGGGTGTCTTGATGGGCTCATACAGGCCCATATGGGTAACCCAGGTAGCACCCATTTGTGGCCTAGGCTAGCATAGTGTCTGTTTGGGTTACCTTATTTTACAGTAAACCCCATAATACAAACATTACATGAAATCCACTAAGTGTAGAAACTACACTAAAATGTTAAAGGTATTCAACAGGAACCAGTAGTTCATGCTTTACTTTATCATGCAAGGATTATTTAGAATAATTTTAAAATGACATTTACAACTTTACAATACAAAAGTATCAACAAAAAAAGCTGAAGTTAAAGTGAAGCTCCTGACAAACTTAATCTGACAAAACTTGTATTGTTTATATATGCATATCTGTACACTCAAAGTTTATGTATTTCACAAATGCAAAAGCTCCCCACTCATAGCTCGCCCAACGACCCTTTGAAAAATTCCAAATTGATCAACCATTGTGTCACTTTTTTATTCCCTTTTTCCTTAGTTAAAGCCTTTTGGTGCCCCACATCTAGTTGATCTTGATGAAATGCTCAGCAGGGTCAGACAAAAAACAGATGGCAAAGAGACGACACACGCTAACTGCAAATTAATTAAGAATTAAGGTGAATAATTAAGTGTGAAACCATCAGAAACCCTTTAGTCTCCAGCAGCACAATTTTCCAGAACTGGCACCTACCTGGAGTTTCCAGAAGTGAAGGTATCAGGATCTCTGAGACTTACGTTAGCTAAAGAATCCTAAAAATATATTATTAAGTGGATGTGTTGTAAAAGGTTACAAGCCTGTCTTGCAGATTTTGTATGTCTCCCTATATCTGACACACCCATTTCAAGTTTTGCAGTCTCTACTAATGAGCTCATGAGTTGAAACAGGTGAGGGTGACGTGAAGATCCTGGTGTAACCTATTAGCAAAGACTCAGTATTACCAAACCCTTCAGAAGATATTACAACTCATTTGGAACAGTATTCTAAAATGTTACTATATTGGGTATCTTTTTTGCATTTGTTATTTGAATTAGCACTACATAAAAAGGGCAAAAAGCACAGGCAGCCATTACTAATTGGAAACTAGTGGTTCTGTGCCTAAATAAACATTTATTAAATATTTATTCAAATTTAAAAAACTGAGACTGGAAATCATTTACTCAAGGTGTACACTTTTATAATAAAAGCTAAAACGGTCCCTGTATAGCGCTGTTTTGTGATCACAAAATTATCTCCTTTTTTCCTTTTTTCTCTGTATCAACAGGCTCTTGATACTTTTAAATGGCAGAAAATTTGGTGAAATTGCTATTGTGTTGCCATTTTTAGATTTTGATTAGATTGAAGTCCCATTAATTGTGTTCCAAGTATCAAAATAACAATTAAAAAATGTTCAAGGGTGCATATTTGTGTACTATCTACCCATGTAATCAGCCTTTGGAATTGACTGTGTTTGAACTTGTCTTGACTGAGAATGAATTAAGCCGGGTGCACACTGTGGGATTTTGGCCACGATTTGACCGTCTGGGACAAATTTAGCAAATCCTAAAAGATTCCTCAGATCCTAGGCTAAAATCTGACATCTTTGGTCGTTAGTTTGACATGTTCACCGGCCGCCGATTAATGAGCGCTGCGATCAAATTTTACCTCAGATGAAATTCTGGCAGTGTCAGAAGATTTGGCACACAATCCTGCAGTGTGACTTCTCCTACGACGACCGTCAAATATCTCCGTTTTTCAAGACAAACTATGACCAAAACGAGTGCTAGAGATTTCTTTGTAGCCAGCATTTCAGTCCCGCGTGTAATGCAGCTCACCGTCACTGAACGCGTCATTCATTGATGATATAAAACTACGGGTGAGTTTTCTTGCGCGCGTCCGTTTTTAGCGCGCCTTCACTATCGTGCAGTCTGACATTAATGTCAACTGAGATCTTACAGTGTGACACGGCGATCATGTTCGTACAGTCTGACAAGGGACATTCGCAAAGGATTTTGAAAAATCGCACAGTGTGCAGGACCCATTAGACCACTGAGTAGCCCATTTTCAAACAATGTACTCATTTTCCATTAGTGAACCAACCAAGTGGACCCCAGATAAGATGCCCATTTTGAGCCCATGCCCACTCTGTACCCCTGTAGCCCATGTTTAATCCCCGTGGGCCCCACATACACGTGTTTGCTGGGTATAGGCTGCAACATACTCTGCAAGAAAAGTTCTCGCTCCCAGGGCTGCGAGAACAAAATTATGTCATTTAGTTCCCGCAGCCCTGGTTTGGGAGTTCTCGCAGCTTGTTCTCAACGGATCGCCTGAGCAGAACTTTTTTCTTGCGGGTGTCTGAGAACTATTGTGTGATTGGTCAGAGATTTAAAGTGGGCGTGGTTAATGCGGAGAAACGCAGATGATCGGCACCTGCTTTACTCGTGAAGTATGAATGTACTGCCTGAACGAACTTTGTTCTTGTTCTTGCCACCTCAAGAAAACAAATTAATTTCTTTGTTCTTGCAGAGTATGTTCCAAGCTTAATTACCAAGCGGCAACCTCCCGCGATATCTCTTGAAGCCAATACGGATTTAATGTAAACTGCAATTCATCGACTGGCCACAGGCTCCAGAAGGGAGCAGAATCTCATTGAGCCCCAAGTTAAAATTCCCAACTTTACAGCAGAAAAAAACTGTTTACAGCCTGGTACAAATTGTGGCTTTGGCCTATACGGCTAATTTTGACCTTCATGACAACTGTGAGGGGGGTACATTTTTGTATAACTCATTTGTTTTAGTTATATAAAGCCTTAAAGTTCTGCATAATTAAGGGCATGGTTACTTTGAGTGACAGGTGGATAGCCATTTATTCGCCGTCTATAGTCATTGTGTCACCTAAGCTCCGCCCACATCCCGCCTTTTTGACAATTTTCTGTTATCCGGGAGTGACACGCGATGACTAGCTCACAAGATGGCGATGCCCAGCTCACCTCCACTTTTCTATAGGGGCCTATACCTCCACTAGTAGAGCGCCCCAGCGTATATACGTCATCCAACCCAACCGTCACGCATAAGAAAGTAGTTGAAATAATCGTAACAAAACCCTGGAGTATATTACTTTTTATTATTTTATGGAAATTTCTTCATAAGCAAAACATTTGTAAACATTGTAGGATTCCATCCCTACACCCACTTTAAAATTTAATTAAACTCACTTCTTAAATCTCTATTTTATATAAATAAGAACCCCAACCCAAGGTTTGAAGAAAATCTATGCATTTAAAGCCATCCTTGTAATTGTTTTTATGTTATTGTATTAAAATACTAAATAAAATTGTATCAAAGCAGTATACTAAGAAATAAACTGAAAATGTAAATTATTTATTAAAGTTAAATTATATTTCATTCATTAAAAATAACTTGAAATAATGATATAAAAGTGGTATACTAAGCTTTTATGGTTTACGACAAGAAAAATTTGCAGTAGGTTTAAAAGCGTATTTTGAGGGCCCCTGCCTTTTGTTCATGTTTGTTTCTTGACCACAAAGTTAAAATACAAATGTAATATTCCATACATTTTAGAAAGTAAACATGTTAAATAAATTAGTTTATATTTAAATATGAACACAAATAATTTAGGACTTAATCATATTTTTGTATTTAAAGCAAAACAACAACATGCATACAAATCAACCACAGCAACATAATTTACAATTTTGAAAAAAACAAAAAACATCTTAAACTATATTGACAACACACATTAACTCCAAGTGACCATAGTGGTTACAGTAAAGATGCATTGCGTGCATATACACACTTCAAGGTTCAATACCTCCGTCATCTATAAAGCAATCCCAGCTACAGTAGCCAGGGTGGTCGTCTGAAGAGTAAAACCCCAAAAGCACTCCCCGTTGTCCATTTCCCTGGTAGCAGCCCCACAGTCTTTGTACAGCTGGCTGCACTGTAGACGGCTGCACTTAGAGATATATCTTTTAGAATTATGAAGACAAGGATCGTCCGCAAGATGTCATCTGGAAACTGTATATATGAAACATGATTTAATATAGTCATTACAAGCATTTTCATCAACATTTAAAGTGATTATGAACATGCCTGCAAAATGTCAGTGGCCAATGAGCCATCCAGTGAACCTCTTGTCATTTTTGCTGGTAGTTTAGGTGCCTTTAAAAAAAGTCAGACATAAAAAACATTGTTTACGAAACAGCTACACATTCATACATGTTACTTTCACCACTTTTCACCTAAATATATGAGTAAGAAGGGGGGCAGTGGTATTGAACTTGGCAGCAGTCCAAACAGCCAATCAGAAGATATCTCCAAGGCACATGATGACAAGAGGGTAACCTTTGGCCAATGATTTTTTAATGATTTGGACCGCTTGTAAATGATTGCCGCTTGTAAATGATTTCTGCACTCAAACATTTGTGTTTAGCTTTAACAGAATCTCACACATAAATTGTGATTCAAACTCTTTCTTTGGTAGTTATTTTTAGCACATCATTGACCAACACATTTAAATATGTATTGAAGAATTAAACTGAAATGTGTTTTATTGTTTGTATGTGAATGTCTCTACACATCTGTGACTTGAGCATGTGATCAGGACTTTTATTTTGTAGTGGAGATGTGACGTCATAAGGCTGCGCCGCGCTCCTGCAACTGTTGTGATTCTGCTGAAGAAAGGTTTGTGTTTTAAGCTTTTAAAGTCTTTAAATCAATAAAAAATGTTCGGTCAATGTTATAGTTTTAACAAGAACAGTTAACTGAATATTTGGCTATTGAACTTTACATTATAATGCGATATCTAACATTAATGAACTTTACACACACAAACGAGTTGACTTTAAAGTTGTTGTGTTTGCTTGTGACCAGACAGTAAAGCATGAGCAAAAATCGTTGAGTGCATAAATAGTTTTGCTGCCTCTGTTGTTAAATATGGTCTTCTATGCCTAAAGTAAGTCAAATTAAATGTATTAATGTTAAATGTGTAAATGTAACGAACATGACAACTTCTGTAAAGCAACTGCTAATGTTCTCACTGAAGTGTAATTTATTAAATGTAATCTACAGATGAATAAATGTAGCATAATATGTCTAAATATGAACCTAATATATAAATTGTGTTCCTTTATTAATTTGTAGTATTTAGAGAGTTTGTTGTTGTGGAATCAGGTCATTTAAGGCCATTAACTCTCACTCTGACCGACTCTCTTACCAGTGACTGAACTACTGATTTAGTTTGGATGTGTTTTTTATTTCTGTGATTATTCTTATCTCAAAGATGGCGTTTATTAAAGAGGAGAGTGAAGACGTGAAGATTGAAGAAACATTGAGAGTCAAACATGAAGAATCTGAGGACCAAACAGGTTGGTTTCATTCTCAAAGCTGAACTCAGTCATTTGTAGGGATGGGTATCGTTAAGGTTTTTACGGTACTACTATTCTTACCGGTATTGCTTATCGATCCGGTACTTTAACAGTATTCTTATTGGTTATTCGTTTTTTATATTAAAAAAAATGAAATTAAGAACATACTTAACATTTAAAACATTACGTTTTTTGCATTAAATGGCACAATTGTCAGGTTTTATTAGACTGCTTCTTTAAGACCAAATGCAGGTCTTATACATAATATTTATAACTATTAACGCCCATTTAAGACATAAACTGTGTTTCTAGGCTATTTGTTGTGTGTATTTGATGGTTTAGATGTGCACACGAAGCCTAAAGTACCATTATGAGCAAGTTTCGGTCGGATTTAAAGTGCACACACATAAGAGAAGGTAAGGCAAAGTAGTGCTGCAACGGCGCATCCGTCGACGTTCGTGAAATGCGTTGGCACGTCGTGTCACACATTCATTCATGAAGAAAGTTCCCCATTCTATCACAAAAACCTAGACCACGAATATCAAGAGTATGGGAATACTTTAAACAGAGGCCAGACAGTGTTTCCCCGCCACATAATCAATACCGGCCGCCACATATTGATTCGTCATTCATTCATTTTTACACGATTTAGAAGATGCACGCATATTCGTTTAGCTGCATTTCCTTAAGTTCTCTCTCCGCCCTTTTGCGCGTCTCTTACTCACTCACACACACACACGCTCGTTGCATTCGACCGTAAAACAACTTTTATTGCATTTTGGCGCATTTAGTGTGACAGCTTTTAAAACCAGAGCAGTTGAATAACAGAGTTGCGACACGCCTTCATCACGCGGCAGCGCGCGGTCACGGCACTCATTATAATTCTAAACAAACCAGCGCGGTGTCAATATTACAGACCAGTGTTTCCCAACCGGGATCCCGAGCAAAAGGTGCCGGGACGCACTTACACCGCGGGTCATCTCACATCTGATGATGCAGCTTTAATATGGGTTGTAACTTGAAAATAATGCTGTATGTATGTTTCTGTCGATGCATACACGTGCTGACTCCTCAGGTATACACTACAACAACAGCGATGATAAAAGAAAAACGTGGGCAAACCGGTCTCTCTTTGTAAACTTTATAAAACGCATGCGAGTGCTGCCGTATGTCCGAATATGAGCAGTCATTTTCACCGTCATCACCCCGTGTAGCCAGGAGACGCGAATGAGAAGATCTGTCTCTTTCAAAAGTTATCTTTCAAATCCTGTGCTTAAACGGACAAACTCACACGAACAGTATGTCAAAATGTCACAGCCTACTCTATGCCTTAAGTGAACTTTATACAGAAAATACCACGACTATCCGTGGGTCTTAAAGGGGCAGTAGCCTTCACTGCTGTCTGTTTAATGTCAAACAAAAGATAAAGACATCACTCACTGCTCCTGATTGAATAGCTTTTGTAAGTTTAATAAGGATTTTTTATTTTTATTTTAAACAGTTAAATGTGTGGTTTTTACATTTGATTACTTTATTCCATTTCTCTGCCTAAAAACTAATGTTAGACCTACCTGAAAAGCATTGTTTATTTTATTCTCATCTTTGCTCAATAGTATTTATTTGTGCTGCTGCTTCTATTTAAGTTATCTGTTCTTATTTTCTTTATTTTCATTTGACAGTAGTCCTTTTCCCCCTGAACATAGCAAATGCCGAACTGTACTGAAACGTGAACCTAAAACCGTGATACAGAGTGAACTGTGAGCAGTCTGTACTGTTACACCTCTAGCGTAACTTATGCGAGGGGGTGCCACAGAATTTTGAAAAATTTCAAAGGGTAAAAAAATAAAACGTTAGATTAGTCGACTAATCGAAAAATAATCGTTAGATTAGTCGACTAATCGAAAAAATAATCGTTAGATTAGTCGACTAATCGAAAAATAATCGTTAGATTAGTCGACAGAAAAAATAATCGTTAGTTGCAGCTCTAAGGCAAAGCAAGTTTATGTATATAGCACATTTCATACCCAATGGCAATTCAAAGTGCTTTACATAGAAATTAATTAACATAGTGATAACCTGAATAAGAATATCATGTGAAATTTTTAAAATATAAACAAGGATAATTAAAACATTTGAAAAGACAATTTTTTTACATTTTAAATAAAAAGGTGCTACATAGATCCCTATCTGCCTTGATCTCTAAATTCGGGTACCCCTATCTGCGATGGAAGAGATGGAGCAGGTTCGCAATTAGACATTTTCGATTTATCACGTATATATAATGAATATGCACGATATTGTTATCGTGGGCATTTTAAAATATCATAAATAATAATTTATTAACAATTTATAATTTTTTTATACTGCACTCAAGAATACTTTGCCCATCAACCATATAAATGCTCAACACCGCTGTATTCTGCGTCAAAGGGACACGTGCTCAGATATAAACAAGCCCAATGTGCGTTTGCACATGACTGAACCGGTGAAGGAGACGCGCTGCTGAAGTGCCGCTCAGTGACAGCAGAGGGCGCTGATGAACTGCAGAATGCAGCGGTTACCCCGGAAACCAGCAAACAAAAGAAACCGCGTGTAGTTTTTAAAACAGCCATTGGTTTTTTTGTAATCTCAATGTTGTTCATCACAGCACCAAATACTTAATACTTAAAGACTTAATAGGCTATTTATTTTCAAACTTAAACATTTTTATGTTTTATTCTGGACTACAACATGCCCTAATGATTAGAACTGTTCTAATTATTTGTTATTGTTCAGTAAAACTTTGAGACATATGACTTCATTAGTTAACATGTTAATTCATTATTACCAAACTGACAATGAAAAATACTTATAAAGAATTAATCATTCTATGTTAATTTCTTAGTTACTTTTTAATAACATTAAAATTAAAATCAAAATAACTTTTTTAATGGACCTAAGATAAAACCAACAATGATCAGTATTTCCTAACCCCTTAAGTGTCACTGGCCCACCGGTGGGCCCATTTGCCACTTCATGTTTAAAACAATATATCCTATATTTGTCCTGATCTAATGTTGACAAACGATATATCATTCGAAAGCTTACGAAGTCAAGATTCATCCTGTGCAACCCGATTTGAAATCGGACCTTGCGTTACCATGGAAACGGTGCTCTAAATTATTCTAGCGGGCTCCTCCCCAAGTGGCGTTGTCATGTTTCATATTTATTTAACATATTTAATTTATAATAAAAACCTTTTCTAATCTTGACAAAACGCATATCGTTGGAAAGGTCTTAGTCTCACGGATCTATATCTGCAAACTGTTTTGTGATATTTACACAAAAATATATACATTTGACACAGGAAATTGCATTTAAAAAAATCAATGGAATTTAAATGACACCCGGTGGCTATTTGTGGTACAACGCCTAAAAAAAATCTCATGGGAACTTCAATTTTTGTGATATCAACTTCAAATTTGGAACACAAATTGATTAGACATATGGCTTTGATTTGATAGTAATTTTAGAGTCCACATTATTTTGTAACATATATATTTTATATTAAATATCTAGTACAGTATATTTGATTTACAGTACATTTAAACTTCCATAACTTTTATAAACTTAATTTTTTTGAAGTGATTTCACTTGAGCAATACTCTGCTGACTGTCTTCTTTAAAATGAGACCAAACTTATGTCTATATTCCAAAGCATTCTTGAATTGCAACCATTTAAGTTTGGATAGTGAATTTTCATGTATATTTTCAAAAAGGGGGGTGACACTTAAGGGGACATTACCAAACATACTAACATTACCAAAAACATTATACTTTCTGTACCAAATGTAGCTGTTGCTCAATCTTAGTTAATGCATCAAATAATGAGACCTTATATTAATGTGTTACCTGTTGTTCTTTATAGCCTAATTCTTTTGCACTTTAATCTGTTTGAAAGTTGTACTTTTACAGCTCTGGAAAAAATTAAGAGACCACTTAACATTGATTTCTCATTGATTTTAAGTGTTAAGTGGTCTCTTAATTTTTTTCCCAGAGCTGTATATATTTTTGGTGCATTATTGTATTTAAACATTCGGTTATTTTTGTTCTTACAAAAATAGTTCTTAAAGCGGTTATGCTATGGCAACACTTTTTTTTGCAACTTATTTCAATATCGTGATAATATCGTATATCGTGATAAAACTTCATCAATTAATCGCAACATGAAAAATTGATATCGGCACATGCCTATTCGCAATGTCTCCTAACCTTACAATTCGGTCCAAGACGGGCTCCTGTATAGATCGTGACCTTTGCTCCTGTAGGGGACGTGACCTTTGCCCTGCAGGGCCTGCCCTTTCTTGAGTCCGCTTCTTTCCTGTCTGCTACCACAAGCAGAATGAAGCAAAGCGCACTGCTCTCCTTTTCCCATCTCTTCCAGTCAGACAGCCTTAACCAGAATTAAAAATAATCAAATGATGATGTATAGATAAAATGACAATAACCAAAGATAAAAACAAAGGTAAACTAAAATAATTAAAAGATGATGCATAGATAAGGTGCGATCAGTCGGACGTACAGTGGCTCAGAGCTCATTCAGTAAATGCACAGCTAAACAGATGTGTTTTGAGTCTGGATTTGAATGTGGCTACTGTTGGAGCACATCTGATCTGTTCAGGAAGCTGGTTCCAACTACGGCTGGCATAATAGCTAAAAGCAGACTCTCCTTGCTTTGAATGAACTCTTGGTATTTCTAACGAATTTGATCCTGCTGATCTGAGTGATCTGTTGAGTTTGTATTTAATCAGCATATCTGCGATGTATTGAGGTCCTACACTGCAAAAAAGGCTTTTCTTACTTAGTATTTTTATCTTGTTTCTAGTCAAAATATGTGATATGTGACTGGTGTGATATGGTCATATTTTCTGGTTCTGCTCAGAATCCTGGCAGCAGCATTCTGTATGAGCTGCAGCTGTCTAATGGTCTTTTTGGGAAGGCCGGTGAGAAGTCCATTACAATAGTCCACCCTACTGGTGATGAAAGCGTGAACCAGTTTCTCTAAGTCTTGCCTGGAGACAAAACATCTAATCCTTGCAATATTTTTCAGATGATAGTATGCTGATTTAGTTATTGCTTTGACATGACTACTGAAACTCAGGTCTGACTCCAAAATCACACCAAGATTCCTGACTTGATTTTTTGTTATCAGACCTTTAGCCTCAAGATACGCGTTCACCTTGAGAATTTAATCTTTGTTTCCAAATGTAATGATTTCAGTTTTGTCTTTGTTTAACTGAAGATAGTTTTGGCACATCCAGTTGTTAACTTCATCAATGCATTTGCACAGGGAGTCAATGGGGCTGTAGTCATTAGGTGACAGTGCTAAGTAGAGCTGGGTGTCGTCAGCATAGCTGTGGTAAGCAATATTGTTATTTTTCATGATTTGGCTCAGTGGCAGCATATACAGGTTAAACAGGAGTGGTGCAAGAATTGACCCTTGTGGGACTCCGCATGTCATGGATGTCCACTCAGACTTATGGTCTCCTATACTCACATAATAACCTCTCCCTTCTAAATATGATCTGAACCATTTAAGGACTTTCCCAGAAAGCCCGACCCAGTTTTCCAGCCTGTTTAGAAGTATGGTGTGGTCAACAGTGTCGAATGCAGCACTGAGGTTGAGTAGAACCAGAATTGATGTTTTACCTGTATCAGTGTTTAAGTGAATATAATTTATAATCTTTATGAGCGCTGTTTCTGTACTGTGATGTGGACGGAAACCAGATTGAAAATGGTCGAAGTATCCGTTTGAGTTTAAGAATTTGTTCAGCTAATTGAAAACAACTTTGTCAATGATCTTGCCTATGAGGGGGAGATTTGAGATTGGTCTGTAGTTGCTCAATATGAAGTTATCCAGATTTCTCTTTTTCAGAAGAGGCTTAACTACTGCAGTTTGGGAGTTTGGAAAAGTCCCATTGAGAAGTGAGTTTACCTCTTCTAGGAGATCTGCTTCTAAACAGTTAAATACACTTTTAAAAAAAGAAGTTGGGAGTGTGTCAAGGGCGCAGGTTGAGGTTTTAGGTGCAGTACCATTTCTTCTAAAATTTTACCATCAGTTGGTTCGAAATCGGACATTATGGGTGGAACGGATCACAGCTGATCCATGATCCGAACGGATCACGACCCACGGTTCGGCACGCACGTGACCCGCGGATTTATTGCGTTTTTTTATTATTCTTATTAATACAATTTATTAATTGTTTAGTGATTGCAGAGTAAAAGGTCGTTTAATTTGCAGATATTGCTTTATTTGTAATTTTGTTCCTTTAAACTCGATGCCGAGTTTCAGTGAAACTACACACAGCAGTCGTTCACGTGAACAAGGCGTAATCAGTCAACAATGGCTAGCAGAGGAGCAAAAGAACTTGAAAAGCCTCCCGCATCGTTCAAATTAGGGGTGTCCATGGTTGACCGATTAACCGTTAAAAATTGCGTAACCGAGTGAAACATTTTGCTCGGTTAAGTGGCGTCAATGACGTGCCTTGAATTTAGTTGTAATATATGTTTGCACCCCTATAGACCGCCAGAGCGCTCCCAGACATTTGTAGTATCCATAGGGTTAGGGTAGTATCCACAAGAAGAAGTCATGACCAGCTTTCTAAGCGGGCAAAGAAAGCGTGGGAGCACTTTAAAAATGAGAGTGACGGGGCGAAATGCAAGTATTGCAATGCAGTGCTTACATCATTTTTCAGGCTATAAGTTGCTCCGGAGTATGAGTCGCATCAGTCAAAATATGCATCATGAAGAGGAAAATAACATACGTCGCACTGGACTAAAAGTCGCATTAGGGCAGAAGCAGAGCGCGAGCCGCGTCCACAGATGCTTGAACTCTCTGCCGGGAGAGGCTCATCAGCCGCGCGAGTCAAACGCTAGTCTGTGTGAATCATTCTCGGCTGCATATTTTACTAATGTTACATGCTCTAATCGTGCAGGCGGCCACTCGCATTGCTCGTGAACTGGAGCGCATCTCATCCTAATTTAACGAAACTCAGCGTACGCCTCGCAGACATGAAATAGATCTTAAGAAACTTGAAATGTCTTAACAATTTAAAACGAAAATAAATAGGCTACTCTCTGATTGTGTAATCCATGATGTGCATTTCTCTCTATAGGCGCGTTCACTACGGAGATGGTGGTCGTCAAATTAATAAGCTAAAAATAACCCTGACGCACACTATGGTTAACCGAGTATTAACCGCTAAGGGCCTCGGTTAACGGTTAATGAAAAACTTGAAAACGTGCAGCCCTAGTTCAAATCACATTTTTATTTATTCCTTTATTTAACCAGGTGAAGTCCCATTGAGATATATAAATCTCTTTTGCAAAGGAAGCCCTAGCGCAAGACAAAAGTTACACAAAATCACAAAAACAAACTCGACAAACAAAACACATTTACATTACATGTTAAACAATTTAAAATAGCATAAGGGGTCATTAAAAATTTGCATTTTTCAAATTTGGAACATTTAAATAATTGTTTAAAGTGTTCAAGGGAAATAAAATCAGAAAGCTTCAAAACTTTTTGGAGCAAATTCCAACACCAAGGAGCAGCATAACTAAAAGCAGTCTTACCAAATTCACTGTTATATGTGGGATATTTATAGCCATAATGTTAACAAAGCAGAGATTATAAATGGAATGATTGCAGATCAACAGATTGCTAAAATAGCTGGGTAAATCACAGCTAATGGCTTTGTAAATATAAATATGCCAGTGGAGCCATCTACGCAAACCTAAAGTAAGATCAGTCGCCTCATATGCATGCCTGACTTGGCATTAATAATGAACCGTAATGCACCATGATAAACTGTGTCAAGTGTGTGCAACGTGGTAGAGGCGGCATATAAATAACATCCCCATAGTCCAAGATTGGTTTAAAAGTGCCACTGATCAATTTCCTCCTAGCTTGGAGAATAAAACGGGATTTATTCCTAAAATAAAAGTTTTACTCTCCGCTTACTCACTAATTTATCAATATGAACTTTGAAGGTTAGCTTTTCATCAATCCACAGACCAAGATATTTATGAGATAGGATAGTGTCTACAGTGTGTTATTAACTTACTCGATGGACCATAGACTTGGTATGGGAACTCTTGAAATGGTACATTTTTTTCCCCCATTTTAATGAGAAGTGTTACAATTTGGTGCTTTTTTCCCAGTATTGGGATTGGCTGTTGCCAACAGAGGAAACACATGGTTAGAACAGTGACTTTAACATTTTCCAGTGCATGCTTACATTCCAAATCACTTCATTAACACCTGTGGAAGAGTCCTGAACACAGATCCAAACATAATTAAAAAAAGAGTTTGGAAATTGTCCTAAAGAAAGGAAATGGTTATGAATATTGAGAAAAGGTTCTGAAATTGAATGTAGCTTCTCTTTCTGTAGCTTAGTGGGTACAGGATCTAGCACACATTTTTGGTTCTGATGCCTTAAATGTTTAAATATCTTGATGTCTGTTGTTTTGTTCCATTAAATTGGGGTTAACTTGTTTTTGTTTCTTTTAGATCTGATGGCTCTGAAAGTGGAGAGTCAAGAGCTAAATGACATGGAAGAGAAAGATATGTATGGGCAACATCATGATTTCATAAATAAAGAAAAAACTTTTAGTTGCTCACAGACTGAAAAGATTTTCTCTCAAAAAATCACTCAAAAGCCTGGAAAGAGTTTACTTGAAAAAGGAACCCTTGAGGAACACATAATTCACACTGAAGAGAGGCCTTTCACCTGCCAACACTGTGGAAAGAGTTTCACTCGAAAAGGAAACTTTGAGGAACACTTGAGAATTCACTCTGGGGAGAAGCCTTACTCCTGCCAACACTGTGGAAAGAGTTTCAGTCGAATGGGGCATCTTAATATTCACATGAGAGTTCACACCGAAGAGAAGCCTTTCACGTGCCTGCAGTGTGGAAAGAGTTTTGCTCTAAAAGAAAACTTTGAGGAACACATGAGAATTCACACTGGGGAGAAGCATTACACCTGCCCTCAGTGTGGAAAGAGTTTCACTCATAAAGGAAACTTTGAGAAACACATTAGAATTCACACTGGAGAGAAGCCTTTCACCTGCCAACAGTGTGGAAAAGGTTTCACTCAAAAAGGAAATGTTAAACTCCATATGCGTGTTCACACTGGAGAGAGGCCTTACACCTGCCCACAGTGTGGAAAGAGTTTCACTCAAACAGGAAACTTCAAGGAACACATGAGAATTCACAATGAAGAGAAGCTTTAAACCTACCAAGAGTGTGGAAAAAAAGGGTTTCACTCATAAAGGAAACTTCGAGAAACACATTAGAAGTCACACTGGAGAGAAGCCTTACACCTGCCCACAGTGTGGAAAGAGTTTCACTCAACCAGGACACTTTAAGGAACACATGAGAATTCACAATGGAGAGAAGCTTTAAACCTACCAACAGTGTGGAAAGAGCTTCACAATAGGAAAGGGCGATATCTTATTGTTTGCGATAAATGTTGCACCGGTAAAATTCTTCCCACGATAAGAATTTGTCTTCCTGTGATAATAACATTAAATCCTAGTTAATGACGTATTTCTGTTTGCGAACCATTCGCATCTCACGTCCAGAGTGAAAACAACTATAGTGGAAGGCGATGAAGAAAGGAGCTACCTCTACGATCTGGAACTGGTACACCCATATATACACTATATTGCAAAAAGGATTGGGACGCCCCTCCAAAATCATTGAAATCAGATGTTCAATCACTTCCATGGCCACAGGTGTGTAAATCAAGCACTAGGCACAGAGACACTTCTACCTCAAGCGTGGTACTGTGATAGGTTGCCACCTGTGCAATAAGTCCATTCGTGAAGTTTCCTCCCAACTAAATATTCTACGCTCAACTGTTAGTGGGATTATAACAAAGTGTAAGCAATTGGGAACTCAGCCACAAATAGGGAGGCCACGTAAAATCCCAGAGCGTGGTCAGTGCATGTTGAGAATCACAGTGTGCAGAAGTCATCAACTTTATCCAGAGTTAATAGCTACAGACCTCCAAACTTCTGTGGCCTTCAGATGAGCTCAAGAACTGCGTAGAGAGCTTCACGGAATGGGTTTCCACGGCCGAGCAGCTCATCCAAGCCTTACATCACCAAGAGCAATGCAAAGCGTGGGATGCAGTGGAGTAAAGCAGCCGCCACTGGACTCTAGAGCAATGAGACGTGTTCTCTGAGTGAACAAACACGCTTCAGTCTGACAATCCCATGGACGAGTCTGGGTTTGGCTGTTGCCAGGAGAACGGGACTTGCCTGATTGCATCGTGCCAAGTGTAAAATTTGGTGGAGGGGGATAAGGTTGTTTTTCAGTGGTTGGATCTCATGCTCCCAACTTGGTGGAAACAATTTGGGGATGGCCCCTTCCTGTCCCAACATGACTACGCTCCAGTGGACTAATCGTCGGTCCATAAAGACATGGATGAGCGAGTTTGGTGTGGAGGAACTTGACTGGCCTGCACCGAGTCCTGAGCTCAACCCGATAGAACAGCTTTGGGATGAATTAGAGCGGAGACTGAGAGCCAGGCCTTCTCGTCCAACATCAGTGCCTGACCTCACAAATGCGCTTCTAGAAGAATGGGCAAAAATCCCCATAGACACACTCCTAAACCTTGAGGAAAGCCTTCCCAGAAGAGCTTAAGCTGTTATAGATTCAAAGGGTGAGCCGACTCCATATTAAACCTTACAGATTAAGAATGGGATGTCATTAAAGTTCATGTGAATGTAAAGGCAGACATCCCAAAACTTTTGGCAATATATTGTATTTTTACTCTGAATGCTTGAGAGTTTCACTATTGCGTCCTTGATAGTTTGGACTTGCTAAGATCGATTCAGCAGAACAAACACCGGAGGACCGGAGGACACAGTCCAGTAGTTCTGCAAATGGAACAGAATTCTTGATAGCGTCACCCAGCCCACTCTGGATACTCACAAATATTTGTGTGTATATTTTAGAGAACAATAAAACAAAATGTTTTAAAACACCACTCTGCCTTTTCATTTCCATTTTAAGAATCTTAAAGCTACACTGTGATATTTTCCCCCATCTAGTGGTGAAAAGATATATGACCATCCAGTGAATAATAGTTTCTGTTCCTCTCAATTTCGATTTTGTTTCAACCCCTATGGCCGATTTAGTCATGGCTTCCAGTTCGACCTCTTCGGTGAGTGTTGCTTCAAGTGATGAGGTTACTTTTGGAAACTATTATAATTTGCTATTATTTAATTTGCCAAATGATCTATGATCAAATTAATCTATGTAAAATGAATAATAGTTTTACGTTTTCGTTATTTTTTTACCATTTCATTGCTAACATCAGCTATCAGGTTCCCAGACGAATGCAAGCTAATCTTGGTAAAGGAACTTTTATCAGTGCTATCGTTATTCTGTATATTGTACGACATCACTAGCGTAAGGCAAACAGTTTATAATGCAATTAAAATATTAATCTCATGTTATCGGTCATAGAACACGGATTTATGTTATAAGGTAAACAATACTTTTTCATCATTGACGCGAGGAAAACTATCCTAGACGTCGTTCTAGTGTTATGCTCAGCACACCATGATATAATTAGCCAAGCAACAATAAAACTTCCAATATAAACAAATAGGCTGAATTAATATTACCTGTCGAGAAGAAAGCAGGCAACGTCGGCGTTCTTTTTAAAACCGTTGCTCCTCATGGGCTCTTTCCATCTTGGAAAGGCCACTCCAATATTTACTTTTGTCTTGTTGATTTGCCCGTTGCGTTGCCGTCTTAATTCTCTTTTCCGCTTCCTTGGCAACTCTGATACAAATCACGCAATGTTACTAGGTCCCCGACCCGGGTCGAATTCGGTAATCAATTCCGGGACGTGGTTGCTTTCACACAGAAGGCGACCCGGCAATGTTCCGGGAATATTGCGGGTCCGACGTGCAGTGTGAAAGGGGCTTAAGAGTGATCCTCCATCATCATATAGCAGCCTTAAGCAATCCTCCTCTTCACATTCGACATGGTGCCATCGAGTGTAAAAACGCGAAAAGCGAAGCTTGAATTTACAGGTATGTCCCTCTTTGGCAAATGTACTTTCAATATGGAGGAGCAACATGGCGACCACCATCCGAACCCCTCACCCGTATGTATTTTCAATGGTTTATTATAAAATTACGAGAATACTTTATTACTTGAAAGAAGTAAATATACATTAATGAGCATATATATTTTTGAAACAACTAAGTGATTTTAGCTAAGAATAAACTAAAAAAGTTACACAGTGTAGCTTTAAACATTAATAACCACACAAATGTGTCATGTGTTTGGATTTTTGAGGTATCACACACCCCTAACATGTCAGGAGTGCAGTAACAGGGTTTGCTCACTTAGCTCTGTTTCCGGATATGAAATATGAATTTGTCTTTTATTTAATTTATTAAATTTTATTCATTTTATATTTACTTTTGCTGAAACACTAAAGAGTCAAATGAATATTGCCTGTGCTATTGTCTGTACCTCTTACTGAGAGAAAGCACTTGCTATCAGCATGCTTTGTTTTAGAACTGGAGCTTAATCAGCTCCAACCTCGGAGAGACTGTGTATGTGTGCAATATTCTGTGTTACAGATCAGTGTTGAGGTGGTCTGGATATCCCACAATGGACATCCTAAGAGATGAGTTGTTATTCTGGGCAAGCTGGCGCCTGCTCCAGATCTGGATATTCACTACGGGACTAAAGGAGAATTTAGGTGCTATCAGAAATTTGATAATTCCCACTTCTGAAGTCATGATTACGAGCTCATGCCATTCAAATTTTGAAATGAGAAGGCGTTCATGTGCAATTTTTTTTACCTAGGAAACTCGTATTTACGATTAGCACGTGAATGCAGCATAATTCTGGGGTGACAATGTGTGGAAATTTACTATGACTGTTCATTGTCTCTGAGCCAATTAAAACCATCCACCTTAGAGTAATGATGTGGATAGACCTTGAAAACAGTATAACCGTTAGGACAATTGTATATTGGAACGGCGAGACGACGAGACTGGGAGAGAGGGAGCACAGCCTACAAACTCCTTCTGTGACTTAAAGCTTTCTTTGGTTAATGAAACTGCAAACTATTCTTAAGTAAATTTTAGTTGCACTCCTGACTCTTGGTCTTCATTTTTCACTACTGGTCGTGGGTCATGTACTGTTAACCCCTAACACTTTAAAAGACAGACCAGAAGGTTTTTAGTGCACCCAGTCTTAAAGAACAGAGAGTCTGAAGGGGAGTATGCTAAACTTGTACAGGAGCTAAAACTTTACCATAGGCGGTTCCACATTTATTTCCAATGTCCGTGGGACAATTTGAGGAGCTCCTCCAGAGACAGTAGCAGTGCATCTGATTAGTATATCTTGGCAGATACCCCTAAAGAATGTGCCATAGTTATAGGAGCGATACCATCAGAATTTACCATGCTCTTAATATACTAAACAACTTTGGAAAAATATTGAGGCTTTTATTAATGATAATGCTTGCTTGTTACAAATTTAATGTATTTTCTTTGTAAATTTTATTACCAATCTTTCATGTCTTTTTGAAAGATTATCATATTTTTTTTTAACATTATTTCATCCTCTGTAAATAAGACAGCAAGTAATTTATATACCCTAATTAGTAAACTCTTTCTTTGGTAGTTATTCTTTAGCACATCATTCACCAACAAGCATTTAAATGTGTATTTCAACAACAATTCAACTGATGTGTTTTATTTATTGTATGTGAATGTCTACACACATCTGTGACTTGAGCATGTGATCAGGACTTTTATTTTGTAGTGGAGATGTGACGTCATAAGGCTGCGCCGTGCTCCTGCATCTGTTGTGATTCTGCTGAAGAAAGGTTTGTGTTTTAAGCTTTTAAATCAATGCAAACTGTTCAGGCAATTTTATAGTTTTAACAAGAAATATTGAATTAATGTTTGATTATTGAACTTAACATTCTAATGCTTTATCAGACATTAATGGATGTTATTTTGTCTGAGTAAAGCTCATTCATCCATGAGTGACAGAAAAGCTGCATCTCATTTCTTTCTATATATTGTGATTTATGAAAGTCAACACAGGTTTTCCTGGCTCAAAATGAGGAGGAGGGTTTAAATGTATCATTCATATGATGATTTGATGCTGGTTGTTTGATATTCAAAAATTTAAGGAACGTCTCTAAAGTTACATACGACATTCGGACATTGGTATACATACACATTTCTAATTTCAATATCATTTGAACAGAATATGTAAAAGCTGTGCATCATAGATGAAACCTAGATCAACGTTTTACAATTGGTTTTGATACTGTAAGTCATTCCTATTGCTATTAAAGTTAGAAATGTGTATGCCAATGTTGAATGTATTTTTATAGATTGTTCCTAAATTGATCGATGGGGCAGTTTAAGATTTCCTAACTACAGAAAAGATGAGATTTTGTAAGATAAGGATCCTAAAAAGTTAAGATTTGCTTCTGTAATACATAAAGGGTTACTTCAGCGATTAGCATATGGCTTTGTATCAGTAGAAATCCTGGAGTATAATCAAATGATTGTGCTTTCCCCCCTCATATCCCTTTGAGACAAGAGATTAATGCATTTTATTTCTGGAAATATTCCTCCCGTGACGCAAATTGACGATATTTGCGTCATCTTTAGAATGTTTGTCCAGAGGCTAAAGACTGCAGCCAGCAGAGGGAGCCATTTCCGCATGTTTTCGACCCGCACATGGGGGATGGGAGATCACACTCACAGCTCAGCTCAGCAGCAGGCATTCATTTAAATGGATGCTAAGCTATGTAAGTGTTTTAACATCTCAAATTAATTTCTATGAAAGTTAAGCTTCCAAAAGCATGAACTGAAAATGCGCCAGACTGAACACGTGTTGTGACGTATGCCGCGAGTGTGATCGCGATTACCTCAGCTCTCATCACGAGAGCTCATCAGCTCATTTATAACGTTAAATGTAATCTGACTCCTAATCTGAGTTAGTGCTGTGAGACTCATCCGGAAACTCGATCGTTATATTGAACACACACGTTCAGTATTTAATTGTAGTGTCTGTTCTCTAACTCAAGCTCAGTCTCTGTAATCCAGTAGCAGTGGGTTTGGGAATGGCCTCACAGGGCAGCGAAGCATTCTGGGAATTGTAGTCTTTTATCCCCATGAGACAAATACATTTTCTGTCTTTTCTCAGTCTAGATGGCACCAAATTCAAAAATAATTTCACATTTCTACTACGTTAATGACCCAGTTTAAATACAGATTCATCTTTCTAGCGCTGAAATACCCCTTTAACTTATCATATCTTAAGCAAAGATCTAAGATAGAAAGTTTCCGTAATATGCGCCCAGTAGAATATCTACGTCTGTGTTTGTGGAACAAATGGTCACACTTTTATTTGTTAAACACAATCCAGAAATGGCTCAAATTATATATTTAGGTCTTCTTTATCATGTAAACAGATATTATAGAAAATAAAAAATACTCTTGTATTTTACACACCTTTTTACTGATGTTAAAAACGCTACACGTTAAAAACGCTACACAAAATGATTCACTGAGTCGACCCACTCAAATCACCTCAAACGCTGATGACTCCTGCTAGTCAAACATTGTAAATGCAACGAAAACAAACGTTTATGACAACTTCTGCAAACCAACTGCTAATGTTTTCATGAAAATGTAGTTTATTTAAGCATAAGTGTCTAAATACAAAACAATAAATAATATGAGCTCTTGCAATAATGTTGTAGTATTAAGAGTGTTTTTATGGGAAGTTTTAGGAGAGTTTCTGATCTACTGAACTAGAGCTATTTGAGACACTCAGAGATTTAGCTTTGATGTGTATTTCTTTCTGTTAAATTATCTTAAACAGGACAAACACACAGAAAAACTCCTGGTGGAGCAACTGAGATCCAAGTGACGCTGTTATTTCAAAAGATGGCATTTATTAAAGAGAAGAGTGAAGACGTGAAGATTGAAGAAACATTGGGAGTCAAACATGAAGAAACTGAGGATCAAACAAAGATGGCGTTTATTAAAGAGGAGAGTGAAGACGTGAAGATTGAAGAAACATTGGGAGTCAAACATGAAGAAACTGAGGATCAAACAAAGATGGCGTTTATTAAAGAGGAGAGTGAAGACGTGAAGATTGAAGAAACATTGAGAGTCAAACATGAAGAAACTGAGGATCAAACAAAGATGGCGTTTATTAAAGAGGAGAGTGAAGACGTGAAGATTGAAGAAACATTGAGAGTCAAACATGAAGAAACTAAGGAACAAACAAAGATGGCGTTTATTAAAGAGGAGAGTGAAGACGTGAAGATTGAAGAAACATTGGGAGTCAAACATGAAGAAACTAAGGAACAAACAAAGATGGCGTTTATTAAAGAGGAGAGTGAAGACGTGAAGATTGAAGAAACATTGAGAAACAAACATGAAGAAACTGGGAAACAAACACAGATCTCGTTTATTAAAGAGGAGAGTGAAGACGTGAAGATTGAAGAAACATTGAAAGTCAAACATGAAGAAATTGAAGATCAAACAAAGATGGCGTTTATTAAAGAGGAGAGTGAAGATGTGAGGGTTGAAGAAACATTGAGAGTCAAACATGAAGAAATTGAAGATCAAACAAAGATGGCGTTTGTTAAAGAGGAGAGTGAAGACGTGAAGATTGAAGAAACATTGAGAGTAAAACATGAAGAATCTGAGGAACAAACAGGTTGGTTTTATTCTCAAAGCTCAACTCACACATTTTTTCTTTATTTAAATGTCCAGTTCTACAGAAATGAGAATATAATCTCTCTATGTTTGAAGAGTGTCCTAAGTAAAGCACTTTTGTCTTACTTGAAGTAGGTCACCTTATGTGGACAGGCATGTAGATATCAAAAAATCTGTCCCGTATTGTTTATAGGTCCACATATAGTTCTATAAACACAAGGATTTTATAGGGGGGCAAATACTAATAGCAAATATAATGAAATCATTTTCACAATAAGTAGTAAAGAAGTTCATCTGCGCGTGATTACGTTTTAGTGGCTTTGTTGCCTTAGCGAACGAGTCTTGAGACCGCTGTAAACTTGGGCTTTTTTTGAAAACATTTTGAGGTCGCATCCACCATTTGAACGCAAGAGGATCTCCAGATATAGAGTTGAATAGAAAAAGGGTTTCAATGGGTCTGTCGAGTAACAAATGATGAACCTCAGGAGAACTACAGTTTGCAAAAAAGCATTTCAGTGACGGACACTGCAATGTACTGCTCTTTCTCAGCCTTTTCCTTCTTTTTCTTTAGTTACCCAGATAGCAGACAAACAAATCAATGTTAATGCATCAACTAAAATATCATTGAATCAATGTTGAGATTTATCATTGATTTTTCATCAGGTTTGCACCCTGAAATAATGTTATTTCAACGATGAAAAATAGATCAAGATGGACTTAAAATCAATAGTTTTTCAACTAAAATTAAACCACTTATTTAAGTGAATCAATGTTGAATCAATGTTAATGCATCAATCAAAATATCATTGAATCAATATTGAAATATAACATTGATTTTTCATCAGGTTTGCACCGTGAAATAATGTTGTATCTTGTGTACAGCAGGATTTTATGCCAGTTAATTGTCTCTTTATTTTAATCAGAGAGCATGTGTGGCTAATCGATATGATTTTGCATCAAAAAGTCACTCAAAGTAAACACCATCCTTCAGTTGACATGCAAATTTATTTATTTATGCCCCCACAGTTACAACAGGAAATCTCACATCTGAATTTATGACACAAATGAGAAGAGCCAGGAAAAACATAACAACGTGCATCTGCAAAATGGAAGTAAATACAAATGTAAACTTGCCAATAAATACAGAAATGACACAGTACTACTGAAAGAAAGAAGGCAGAAGAAAGAATGAAATACTCCAAACTCAGGGGGTTCCACCATGAGCAATGCCCCGAAGCCTTTCAGGATGTAATGGAGCCAGTTCTGCACCGTCCTAGCAATGATAAACTCTGATGCCTCCTTTTTATCAGCATTTACGGCATCTAAAACAACAAGAAGTTAATAAATATTTGGAAATGTGATTAATTATACATTACAAATATAGCCTACTACAAAATGAAGTGAAACTTGAAATTTTATCAAAATCTTGATATCCCAGTTAAAACGGTAACATTAAATTCAGGACTATTTAAGGCATTTTAAAATAGACTTTAAAGGACCTGCAGACACACAATGAATGAAAAAGCAAAGTGACTATATCCGGTGTTTTATCTAATAATATTATTGTATTTAATAGTAAATAAATAAAGTGTGAAAATGAAACAAGTAAATGAATGACCAAATAGCTAAATTAAGAAAATAAAAGAGGAGCTGTATAGGCTACATGGTGGTTTGGAAGAGATTTTTTTTCCATTTACAACACTAACTGGAGGCACAACTGTTTACTAAATGTCTGTAGTTTGATATAGCTGCCTACAGAACTTAAAGATCTCACTCTTTTCTTGCTGCATTAAAGATTAAACTGTAATGATGTAGTTGTGATCTGCTCTCGTGATGATATCTCACAGCTGAAGCAGAGCTGAACTGATTGTATTTCCCCTCACAGCGCTAACAGGTCAATTAGTTCTAGTTCTGCTTCAGCTGTGAGATACTCTCACGAGTGGCGAACACAATTACTGACAAGCCAGAAATTCATCTAACCTTCCGATCGCCTCTGGTTTATACACTGGACGAATATAGGATGATTCAAAATGATTCATCTGTGTGTGCAACGAGTAAGATACGTTTGTGGATCCGCGCTGCGCATTCATTGACTTTGTGAGTCGATCCTATATGGTCTCAAAATCCAAATGAATCAAATAGGATCGACTCACAAGTCAATGAATGCATGTGCAGCAACGTTTCCACAAATGCACATTTTACTCGTTGCACGCACAGATTAATCATCTTAATACTAAAATCATCTCATAAAATAGATGAACACCTCACAACAAACTGGCCGTTGGTTGTGTAACTTATGAGGGCGTTCATGTGACTCTATTAACATTGCAGTTCACTCTGACTCGCTCAGGAGAAGCACACAAGTTGTAAAACATAAAGATGAATAAATATTAATTGAATAAATTGAATTTTATAAATATATTTTTGTAGGCCACTTACCTCTTAAAAACACGGTCGTTGTCCTGTGTCTCTTTTTCGCGATTGAAGTCTGTTCAGCTGCGCTTGCTTTGGTTGATTGGTGGATGTCTTGAAGGTGCATTACCGCCACCTGCTGGATTGGATTGTGGCGCATTCGATAGGGACATATTCTAAATTCTTTATTAACCCTGTATTCTTTAGATAAAAAATGAAATGCATGTACATTCTACATGATTTAAATAATAATAATAGCCTACATTTTTATTTATTTAAAACTGATAGACTAAATTTATGGTAGAAGTTCTTTGTTTTGTTTTTTATTGTTGTTTTTTTTACATTTTTTATTATAATAACATGAAACACAGAATGACTACATGCCAGTAAGCAGGAAAACAATATGCCTTTTAAAAAGATTCATAGTTTTTACAGCTTTCTTATTGGAAGAGTCAGAAATCAAACACACATACAATTTTAACTCTTCCAGATAAAGGTTAAAGAAAGGCTTACAATTACAAAATTTACATTTATGTATTCTTTGTTAATCCACACACTCGTTGGTGTACTCATCGTATCCTTTGAGGATAATAAATGTGCTCACATTCACACAAATTAGGGGTGTAGCGATTTGTTTTAACAACGATTCGATTCGACTGAAATGAAACAGTCACACTGATTTCAATTTTTGGCAAAAAAAATTACTGAATCGATTTCAAATCGCTGAATTGTTTCGGATCATATCGTTCTAAAGGAACCAATATCGTCCTTTAATCGTATCGACAACCTCAAATCGTGATACAAATCGAATCATTGTTAAACTAATCGTTACACCCCTAACACAAATGTACCCAATTGATTTGGACTTGCCTTAACATGTTGAATAATGTGACAGATAGATTGACCGTAAGCCCCACCGGTGGAGAATTAAGATGACCAAACATCAGCATTGATTCAATGTTTGTCTTTTCAACACTGAAAAGCATGGAATTATCAACATTGATCCAATATTATTTAGCAGTGAATTTTCAACATTGGTCCAGTATGGTTTTAGCATTGAATTTTCAACATTGATCCAATATTACTTAGCATTGAAATTTCAACCTCAACCAAAATGATGATTCTGATGGAATTTCAACATTGAATCAATGTCACAATGCTATCTGGGTATCCTCCTGACGTTTTTTGACATGAACAGCATGTGTTCTGATCATGTCCTTCGTCCTATCCGATTTAACTCCGTTCCAGCTGCTGACAGTTCTGGCCTCAAGTCATTGAGGAAAATGTTGCACTTGTCCATATCCCACCGACTCAGGGTTTTCTCTTTCTGGGGGGCTGTGACATTCAAATTGAATTGAACTAAATTGAAAGCATTTATTATCATTGTATTTGCATACAATGAAATTAGGAGTGCAGCTCCAGAATGATGGTTGAAAGACATACATATAACCAGGCAACCATTACCACAAGAAAACAAACTGTATTAATTATTTTAACGTTGATAATGTTCTTTACATTGTCATTATAAGTGATTACTGTCACTTTAAATGATCTTCCGCTGTCGCACATGATGAAGTCGCAGTTACAAAACGCGTGACTGTCCCCCACCTGCTCCTCTTCAAAAAATTACATTTGCTGCCCCATTGATCAATGTATTTACATGAGGGTTTTGGTTTTTTGCCAGGAGTGCCTTCCGTCTCTATCGTTAGTTACGTCCATCATCCGCCTCGGTTTTGTTTTTTTCCCCGCGTTGTCACTCGTCATCTGACCTCACACACTAACCTCGTGACAACAGCCACCTATAGTGTAGGCAGTTATCGCGAGGCTAATTACAGAGCTCAGATTGGAAATGTTTTTGTTTTTTTTACTCCGGTATTATTATTATTTAATAACGCAGGTTAAAATACGGGTGATTTAGGGGAAAATATGAATACGGGAAAATGGCTACAGATTCAGCTGCTTGAATTAAGATCGGAAGGTCATTCGACCAGCTAGGAATGGTCCAGGAAAAGGTCAGTGAGAGAGAATTCATGTCTCTTTGGGATGGAGCCACAAGGTGTCGTTCAGTTGCAGAACGCAAGTTTTTGGATGGTCTTTAAATCTGAAAAAGCCGGTGACGGTGACCAAGAGATGGTGGCTGCTTTGTAGGCGAGCACCAGTGCCTTGAATTTGATGTGTGGCCATTGGCAGCCAGTGCAGTCTAATGAAGAGAGGCGTGACGTGCGCTCTCTTCGGCTGCTTTTTTGGATCAGACCACTCTCACTGCTGCATTCTGGATCAGTTTGATTTGATTTGTTTTGATAGTGCATCCCAGAAGTAGCCTGACAAGCCAGACCCACATCAAGATGTTTGGTCTAGAAACTCACCATTGATAGCTCAATCCGAGGGGCGGGATAAACGGTTGTCTTTCAAACTCCCTCTGCACGCGATTGGATAGCGCTACACCAACCAGAGCACGAAGGTGAAGCGGAGCTCGTTGACAGATTAAACATTTGCTGTATAAACATTGCAAAACTCCGAACACATCTTCCCTTCTTAAGAATGACTTCAGTGCTGTTCTTTGTTCTTTTCTCAGAGAAAAGCTTAACTCCAAGTCTTCCAGAGTCGCGGTCAAAGCTGATTCGAAAGACTGCCGTTCGCCAGTTTTTGTGTTTATTAGAAACACACAAATGCAACTCGGCCGTCGTCATTATGGCCCCACCCACCGACTCAATACACGATGTGATTGGCCCGGCAAGAGTTTGGCTTTTACAGCTCAGAAGGGTATTGAGAGTTGCTTGACGACACTCGTGAGCAGATTTGCTGCCGTTAGGGTGCGTCTAGATTTCTAGGTTATGCCAGAAGGCCAGCTAGAAGAGCATTACAGAATGTACATCCCAATGTTGTATATCGTAAATCTGCAGGACCGGGCTGTTGTAGTAATGTGCTCAGTGAAGTTTAACTGGTCATCAGTCACAACTTTAAGGTTCCTGGCTGTCCTGGGTGGAGTTATGGTTGATGAACCTAGCTGAATGGAGAAATTGTGATGAAGTGTTGGGTTGGTTGAGACCACAAGCAGTTCAGTCTTTCCACGGTTGACTTGAAGGTGATGCTCCTTTATCCAGTCAGAAATGTTTGTCAGTCAGGCAGCGATACGAACAGCGGCTGTAGGATCATCTGGTTAAAATGATAAGTAGAGTTGAGTGTCATCAGCATAGCAGTGATAGGAAAAGCCATGTTTCTGAATGAAAGAGCCTAATAATGACATGGAGAATAGAAGTAGTCAAAGCGCAAATATGACTTAGACATTTAACCTCTCCACGACACCCTAATTGACCTACCTGAGAGGTAAGACTTGAACCACCAGAGAGCAGTTCCTGATATGCCCATCTTCATGTGTATTGATAGGAGTATCTGATGGTTGACTGTGTAAAAAGCAGCAGACAGATTTCTGCCTCGGAGAGCAGAGAGAAGGAGGGGAGCGTGTGTGTTAGTTGTTGAGATATGCGTGTCAGTTTGTGGTGAGGAGAATTGGCTGCTCATGGAGGTGGTTTTGTTTGTGAAGAATGATGCAAAGTCATCAGCTGTAAGATGTCTGGATGAAAGGGGGCAAAAGCTGTCTAAGCAAGATGTTGAAAAAGAGATAACTTGAGAAACAGCCTGCTCCTTGGACAAGATAATTGGAAGCCTTTCTCCCTCATGCAATGGTGGCTCTTGCAAGTCTCCCTCTTACTCTCAAAAGACCATTGTCCAGCACTGAATCTGAATGTCCCTTTTTCTCTTGACAGTAGCTCCTGCCTTCAATGCAATAATCTCATCAAGAAATCTCTCGCTGATAATCCTGAATAATAGCGAATTCTGCTTTCATGATATCATCTGCAGTCAATTATTTTCCACCCATTTTGGCCTTCCTCTTTCTTGTTGTATTAAATCTATTTCATTCAGTCCCTGGAGCACTCTGCATGAGTAGATGCCAGTAAATCCCTCCTTTGTTTCCAAAACTGCATAAGCATCTCCTTGACCAGCATCCATGCGACAGACGGTTTAAGTCTTCCAAAATCTGAAAAGTAGAACTCAAAGGGTAGGAGACTTTTAAACCTGACGGGCAAAGGCATGTGCTGTGCATTATACGTTTGTTATATTTGGGTCATCTAGAGATATTGACAACAGATTCATGTTGGAATTGTTGGGCCATGCTTCTTCTTTCAAAAGAAAATCAGGTCCCTTAAGCCATCCCTTACATGCTAAACATTCTTTAGCACCAATACCCCCTAGATGCCTCATCAGCTGGATTTAAAGTTGACTTGATGTGCATTTCCACCATTCAGCTGGTGTGTGGTGAGTGTTCTGGCGCAATATGGCTGCTTTTGCATCATCCAGGTGGATTCTGCACATTGGTGGAGGTTGAGGAGACCCCCCCCCCCCTCTAAATGTAAAGCACATCGCTAAGGAAAGACCTGTGGAATATTATCTTCCCAGCCAACATTGCACTTGCACATTTCTTAAAGGACCTGTTTTACAGGCAGAGTTAATGGTGAAAGAAACCCCCAAAGGGTCACCGAACTAACCACAGACAACATGCCATGTATTGTGTGAGGACGCTCTTTCATGGATTAACTACCGGTGAATTTATCTGTTTCAGTGCACCAGTGCAGACCAAGTATTCTTTCTATTGGCATTTCATCTTTATCTAAGACAAGCTCTTTGGTTGCCTTTGACCTCTGTTCTTCTGGAAATGCAGGACATGAGGACACGACTACTATTCAGAAATTTTGACAGTTGAAATCCTACCTTAGCACAAGCAGCAATGATATGGAGCCATATGGAGTGCTTCAGCTTCTGTGGCAAAGATGTTAAGACTCCTGTCTGAACCTCATAAGAACACCCAACAGATAGTTGGTGAGATAGGGGCCCTGCAACAGCTGACCATTCAGAGGTTCCTTTAAACATTGCAACACAATCGAACACTACTAAGTTTTCTTTTTTGATGATATACACCATGGTGTGGTATGTACCAAACCTTACAATCTTCTCTTATCAGCTTCTGAGGTGGTACTTCCTCTGCATATCCCGTATCAATTACATCAGACAGAAAGGATATATACTCTTGCTGATGTTCTTGATTTCTTTTTAACTTCCTTTGGTTTCCATTTTTTTCTTGAACAGTTGGTCACATCATCATCCGACAGTTTCTCATTAAAATTATGATTATTTTGAGCAATCAACACATCCTTTAGCCTGGCAACTGAGATCCAATTGGCCGTGACTACATGACAGCCATTGCTTCCTTTTTCACTATTACCACCTCTTAGTGGCCTATTCATGGCCCAATCCAATAGGGTCTTGTCAGCATATGGTCCTCTTACTTGACTGTCAGTGACTTCCCACGGTTCCATACGATTTGATGCAGTGAGACTAATCAACATTTCAACCTAATAATTTAAGTCATTCTGAGTGAGAATTTTATTCTTGCTCACCTGCATTGGTTCTTGAGTATACAGCTCTGGTAAATCCATAAAAGTCTCTCCATAGGCTTGAAAGACCAGAGAGCATGAACATGTCTACAGACCTTTCTTGGCTCATGTATGGAGCAGTATAAAGCTTCTTGTTCCTGTAAGATTCAGTGTTCTTAATAAGATGTTCTATAAAGAAACTGGCTGAACTTCCAGGATCCAAAAACGCCTAGGTGTTGACAATCTTGGTACCTGACTTTGCCTTGACTTAAATTATAGAGAGAACACATTCCTTGTTCCCGGCCCCAGTTTGACAACAAGCCTGAAAAGTAGTGTTAGGGGTTAACAGCTTATGACCCAGGACCAGTAGTGAAGAAATGAAGTCAAAGAGTCAGGATTGCAATTAATTAAAATAAATGTACTTAAGAATAGTTTACAGTTTCAAATGCAGCAGCCAGCTTCAAGTCTCACAAGGAGTTCGTAGGCCGCGTTCCCTCTCTCACAGTCTCGTTGCCTCGCCCTATCATACATAGAATTGTCCCAACAGTTATACCATTTTCAAGGTCTATCCACGTCATTACTGCAATGTGGATGGTTCTGATTGGCTCAGAGACAATGCACAGTCATGGTAAATGTCCACACATGTCAGTTAATCTGATGCAAAGTTTCCATAGAGTTGTCACTTGTTGATGCTTTCACCCGGAATTAGCTCCGTAGTGACCTTTCAGATCTGGAGCAGGCCCCAGCTTTCCCAGAACAACAAGTCCACCCATCTCTTACTGTGCCCATTGTACACCATTCTCAACACTGATCTGTAACATAAAATATTGCGCATTAAGCTCCAGTTCTAACCAAAACATACTGATAACGTGCTTTCTTTCAGTGAGAGGGACACACAATAGTACAGGCAATATTCATCTTGACTCTTTAGTGTTTCAGTTAAAGGAAATATAAAAGGAATAAAATATAGTAAATTAAATGAAAGACAAATCCATATTTTGTATCTGGAAGCCGGGCTAAGTGAGCAAACGCTGTTAATGCACTCCTGACGTGTTAGGGGTGTCTGATACCTCAAAAATCCAAACACATGACCTTGTTGCAAGTGTTTAGTGACACACCACACATCTCTAGGCCAAACCCTCAGTCACTCCTCAGAGACCAAATATACACTTTAGAAAACAAGAAACTAAAAGCAAAATCATAATTGGACAGAATCAATATAATAATATAGGAAGATAAATATTGATTAAGGTTTTGATTATGAATTTAATTAGTATATATATATATATATATATATATATATATATATATATATATATCCTAATTAAGGTGGATTATATAGTGGATTTCAGAATTGCCCTTTCAGTAGCAAGAGCATTTTTTTACTGTTAATGGTGATAGTTTGCTTTTGGTTTCCATGTAAAGCAAAGAGGGATGCCTTTGATTGCAGATACATGGGTTTCTGCAATCTTTACTTGCATCCCCAGTCTTCTAGCAGCCAAAACAGAATCTATTCATTCTCAGTGTAGGGATCACTATACCAAAATTCCAGTAATCGGTACCAAATACCATAAAAATGTTACGGTTCTCTGTACCAATTACGATACCACAGCAAAACGTTTTTTATTTATTTAACTATTTAATGTATGTTGTTTTGTGCACTTAAACTGGGGTTAACTTGTTTTTGTCTCTTTTAGATCCGATGGCACTGAAAGTGGAGAGTCAAGAGCTAAATATGAAAAAGAAAGATCCATATGGGCAACATCATGATTTCATAACTGGAGAAAAATATGAACAGACTGAAAAAATTTCCTCACAAAAAATAACTCGAAAGCCTCAAAAGAGTTTAATTGAAAAACAACAACTGAAAGTCCACAGGAAAATTCACACTGGCGAGAAGCCTCACATCTGCCAACAATGTGGAAAGAGTTTCACTCATAAAGGGCATCTTAAAGACCACATGAGAATTCACACTGGAGAGAAGCCTTACACCTGCCAACAGTGTGGAAAGAGTTTCACTCATAAAGGAAACCTTGAGCAACACATAAAAATTCACACTGGAGACAAGCCTTACACCTGCCAACAGTGTGGAAAGAATTTCACTCATAAAGGGATTCTAAACGGCCACATGAGAATTCACACGGGAGAGAAGCCTTACATCTGCCAACTGTGTGGAAAGAGTTTCACTAATAAAGGGCATCTTAAAACCCACATGAGAGTTCACTCTGGAGAGAAGCCTTACAACTGCCCACAATGTGAAAAGAGTTTCACTCGAAAAGGGATTCTTAAAGGCCACATGAGAATTCACACTGGAGAGAAGCCTTACACCTGCCCACAATGTGGAAAGAGTTTCACTCGAAAAGGGATTCTTAAAGGCCACATGAGAATTCACACTGGAGAGAAGCCTTTCACCTGCCAACAGTGTGGAAAGAGTTTCATTAATAAATGGCATCTTAAAACCCACATGACAGTTCACACTGGAGAGAAGCCTTACACCTGCCCACAATGTGGAAAGAGTTTCGCTCATAAAGGAAGGATTGAGGAACACATGAGAGTTCACACTGGAGAGAAGCCTTTCACCTGCCAACAGTGTGGTAAGAGTTTCACTCAAATAAAGGTTCTTAAAGTCCACATGAGAGTTCACACTGGAGAGAAGCCTTTCACCTGCCAACAGTGTGGTAAGAGTTTCACTCAAATAAAGGTTTTTAAAGTCCACATGAGAGTTCACACTGGAGAGAAGCCTTTCACCTGCCAACAGTGTGGTAAGAGTTTCACTCAAATTAAAGTTCTTAAAGTCCATATGAGACGTCACACTGGAGAGAAGCCATTCACCTGCCAACAGTGTGGAAAGAGTTTCAATTATAAAGGAAGCTTTGAGAAACACATGAGAGTTCACACTGGAGAGAGGCCATACACCTGCCAGCAGTGTGGAAAGAGTTTCAATCATAAAAGAAGTTTTGTGCAACACATGAGAGTTCATACTGGAGAGAAGCCTTACACCTGCCCTCAGTGTGGAAAGAGCTTTAGTCAAACATGGAATCTTAAAGTCCACATGAGAGTTCACACTGGAGAGAAGCCGTACACCTGCCAACAATGTGGAAAGAGTTTTAATCATAAAGGGAGTCTTAAAGGACACATGCAAGTTCACACTGGAGGGAAGAGTTTCACCTGCCAACAGTGTGGAAAGAGTTTCAATCATAAAAGAAGCTTTGAGCAACACATGAGAATTCACACTGGAGAGAAGCCTTACAGCTGCCAACAGTGTGGAATGAGTTTCGCTCAAAAAGGAAACCTTGAGCTACACATGAGAGTTCACACTGGAGAGAAACCTTACACCTGCCAAAAGTGTGGAAAGAGTTTCACTCGAAAAAGAACCCTTGAGGAACACATGAGAGTTCACACTGGAGAAAAGCCTTACACCTGCCAACAGTGTGGAAAAAGTTTTAATCATAAAGGAAATTTCGAGGAACACATGAAAATTCACACTGGAGAGAAGCCCTACACCTGCACACAGTGTGGAAAGAGTTTTATTCGAAGAGGAACCCTTGAGGACCACATTAGAATTCACACTGGAGAGAAGCCCTACACCTGCCAACAGTGTGGAAAGAATTTCAATCGGAAATGGCATCTTAAAGTCCACATGAAAGTTCACACTGGAGAGAAGCCTTATTCCTGCCAAGAGGTAATGACCCCTTCCTGTTCCAACATGACTGTACACTAGTGCACAAAGCAAGGTCCATAAATACATGAATGAGTGAGTTTGGTATGGAGGAACTTGACTGGCCTGCACAGAGTCCTGACCTCAATCCGATAGAACTCCTTTGGGATGAATTAGAGCGGAGACTGAGAGCCAGGCCTTCTTGTCCAACATCAGTGCCTGATCTCACAAATGCACTTCTAGAAGAATGGTCAAAAATTCCAATAAACACACTCTTAAACCTTGAGGAAAGCCTTCCCAGAAGAGCAGACGCTGTTATAGCTGCAAAGGGTGGGCCAACTCCATATTAAACCCTACAGATTAAGAATGGGATGTCATTAAAGTTCATGTGCATGTAAAGGCAGGTGTCCCAAAACTTTTGGCAATATAGTAGGGAGACAGTCAGTGGTGCTCCATGGTGAGGAGGATCAGGATGAGTCAGAGGATGAGGGGGGAGCAGAGTTTAAAGACAGTCAGTGGTGCTCCATGGCGAGGGGGATCAGGATGTGGCAGAGGATGAGGGGGAGCAGGGTTTGGAGACAGTCGGTGGTGCTCCATGGTGAGGAGGATCAGGATGTGGCAGAGGATGAGGGGGAGCAGGGTTTGGAGACAGTCGGTGGTGCTCCATGGGAAGGAGGATCAGGATGAGTCAGAGGATGAGGGGGAGCAGGGTTTGGAGACAGTCGGTGGTGCTCCATGGTGAGGAGGATCAGGATGAGTCAGAGGATGAGGGGGAGCAGGGTTTGGAGACAGTCGGTGGTGCTCCATGGCGAGGAGGATCAGGATATGGCAGAGGATGAGGGAGAGCAGGGTTTGGAGACAGTCGTGGTGCTCCATGGTGAGGAGGATCAGGATGTGGCAGAGGATGAGGGGGAGCAGGGTTTGGAGACAGTCGGTGGTGCTCCATGGGGAGGAGGATCAGGATGAGTCAGAGGATGAGGGGGAGCAGGGTTTGGAGACAGTCGTGGTGCTCCATGGTGAGGAGGATCAGGATGTGGCAGAGGATGAGGGGGAGCAGGGTTTGGAGACAGTCGGTGGTGCTCCATGGGGAGGAGGATCAGGATGAGTCAGAGGATGAGGGGGAGCAGGGTTTGGAGACAGTCGGTGTTGCTCCATGGCGAGGAGGATCAGGTTGAGTCAGAGGATGAGGGGGAGCATGGTTTGGAGACAGTTGGTGGTGCTCCATGGCGAGGAGGATCAGGATGAGTCAGAGGATAAGGGGGAGCAGGGTTTGGAGACAGTCGGTGGTGCTCCATGGTGAGGAGGATCAGGATGAGGGGGAGCAGGGTTTGGAGACAGTCGGTGGTGCTCCATGGTGAGGAGGATCAGGATGTGGCAGAGGATGTGGGTGAGCAGGGTTTGGAGACCGTCAGTGGTGCTCCATGGTGAGGAGGATCAGGATGTGGCAGAGGATGAGGGGGAGCAGGGTTTGGAGACCGTCAGTGGTGGTCCATGGTGAGGAGGATCAGGATGTGGCAGAGGATGAGGGGGAGCAGGGTTTGGAGACCGTCAGTGGTGCTCCATGGTGAGGAGGATCAGGGTTTAGGTGTTTTGAGGCAATTTTAAATAAAAAAAGTGCAGACTTTGTTACATCTAGGTAGTTCAGAATTCCCCTGATGTCTTAACAAAAAAAAGCGTCTTATAAAAATGAACGAAGCTCTTACAAATGTTGAACATCACAATGAGTAGTTAATGAAAGAAATTGCATTTTGGGGTGAACAGTGAACACTATACAAACAACCAAAAAATCACTTTAGCAAAAACAAGAAAATTACTTCTCAAAGTAGTTAACTAAATATCACCCTTTACTTTTTATTACCCCTCTTAACACCTTGTTGATTATGTCCTACTCTGCCCTTTGCCTCCAAACCCAGACTCTATTCAGAAACTTAATTTGTAAATACTTCTACAAGCATCAAATCTTCAGGCAGTGCTTCTGTAAACTATTGAATATTTGCATTACTTACCACATCTTTGCCATGTCCTTCACAAGGCTGATTTGCTGACTTAGAACAACCTCCTTCGCCCTGACTCTGAAAATGTTGAACAGTTTTAGTTGTAAAGAACTCTTCTACCATCAAATCTTAAGACAGTGCTTCTGTAGATTCTTTCATGATTGGATGACAAATCACAATGTCGTTGCCTCAAAAGTCTGATTTGCTAACTCAGGATCACCTCCTTTGCCTTGTCCTTCAACATGAAACAGAAATGATGCGGACACTACGCAAATGTCGACAATCATCACTTAGCAACTTTGCAACCAAGTCATTTGGTTCCACCTGACTGTTCATTTCCACATTCAGCAACTCACAAAGCACAAAGTCCTCCTTTCTCCTTTGCCCTTCACGAAACCCAGATTCTGAAAATATTCAGAAGTTTCATTTATAAACAATTCTTAACACATCAAATCTTCAGACACTGCTTCTGTAAACTGTAGCATGCTTGCTCTACTTACCACATCTTTGCCTTGTGCTTCAGCATCAAACAGAAATTATGCGAACACAACACGTTGTCCTCTGTATTTTATGTGCAAATGTCCACAATCATCACTTAGCAACTTTGCTACCAAGTCATCTGGTTCCACCCGACTGTTCATTTCCACATTCAGCAACTCACAAAGCACAAAGTCACCAATTATAAAAGTGCTCATTTGATCACTCCTGTCCTGTATCATGACCGTTGAACTAAGTACTGATATCACTTTCGCAGTTTTGCAGTACGCTGCACATTGTGGACACCTTGCCATTAATGTCTGCAAATTGACAGCGGGCAAAGGATGCATTTTTGGACATAGGTATTCGCCTTTTACCTCTGCGGTCACAATCATTAAGGAAGACTGTGGTTGTAGATAAAGACAACTGGAACACTTTGACTGTCCCATTCACCTAAAATACAAAATACAGTGGGAAAAAATGTTACAATAAGCAAATCTCTTTACTTAGCAACAATAACTTAATGTTACATCACAGACAAAAATCCAATAAACAAGAACCTGGATCTGTATCTGACCTATATTAAAAAAACAACAACAACAGACATACAAATTCATATTAAACCCTGCAATTTAACTTAATTTCTGTTCTGAATTTGAACGATGGTGTTACAGGTTTGGAACAACACGAGGAAGAGTAATTATTGACAGATTTTTAATTTTTACATGAACAAACCATTTAAAACATTGTTGTCTGATTATAACAATTTGTAATTTTACCCCATACCTTCAAATATTCTACATTGTATTAATGGGAAAGAGAGATCTGTTCTGTTAAAACAGCTTTGCGGGTGGTACTTGGCAGCCAGACAGTGTCAGAGGAAGTCCTATGGACAGTTCTTACAGAACTTAAAGGAGTGTTAAACTCGAAACCACGTGGTTACACCTCTTCTAACATTTCAGACCTTGATCCCATTACCCCAAATCTCCTCCTCATGGGGTGGCGAGATTCTTCTCTACCCCAGGTGATTTATGCCAACACTAAGCTCCTTGTCCGTAGATCTTGGTGTCATAGTCAAGTCCTTGTTGATTACTTTTGGGCATCCTTTATTCAAAACTATCTAGCAGGTCAGCAGCTTCGTCAAAATGGAATAGAGAAACTCCTAATCTAAATTACTCCGCTGTAGTGGTAGTTATTGACCCTCAACTCCCACGAGCTTCATGGCAGGGTAGTACGCCTTCTAGCTAGTCAGGTTAAGCGTGTTAGAGTAGTGGAGACTGTTATTAATGGAAAAACGTATGTACATCCAGTACATTACTGTATTTGGGGGGCGGCTGTTGTAAATTGACCAATTTGTTTCCTTTTTTCCCCCCTTTTATTTTCTTTGTTACTAAAGCCCCTTTCTCACTGCGATTCCAGCAAATACACGAATAATGCAACCCGGCATTTGTTTCCGGGCCACTAGATTTGGTCCATTCACACTGCCAGCGAAATACCGTTATATGTGCAGTTTCACACATAACCCGTAACGGTCACGGATCAAGTTAACACGTGACATCCGGATGTGACGGATAATGGCGAGCAATCTCAGCTTCAGCGCGGATAGTAAAGAGCTCCGTGGTCTCGACTTGTGTCCAGTTTGTGCTCATTTCTGCTTTTTTAATTTTAGTTTCTTTTGTATATGAACACACTGCGTTTAAAACACTGACTAGCTCTTCTGGCACTGCAGGGTTGTATTATTGAAAAAACAAGTTCTAGGAGTCGCACAATAACTATGTACACGTTGCGGCATTAGTTTTGGCTTTTGTTCACGAAGCACTCGTCCCGGATCGAACCCCGCAATGTTACTAGGTCCCCGACCCGGGTTCAATTCGGTGATCAATTCAGGGACGTGGTTGTTTTCACACAGAAGGCGACCCGGCAATGTTCCGGGAATATTGCGGGTCTGACGTGCAGTGTCAAAGGGGCTTATGTTTTCTCACAAACCCAAGTAACTGACATCTCTATATGGTGTACTACATTACCCATAATCCCATGATCAAGGTCTATAAATAGATGTAATTTCCTCTTTTTGTCCTCTTGCATTGGTGAGGTGTGAGTGTTTGAATGTACATCCCACCATGTCTTTTGAGTTCTTTTCTCAGGATGTGTTAAATAAGTTTGTTTTGACAATTGTATGATTTGGATTTGTTTCTATGAATTGGGTTTAAAAATCTTTGGATTGAATATATATTGTTTATATATGAATTGTTTGTATGAGTCTGATTATTTTATTGTATAGTTTGTAGTGACTAAAGACCATCACGTTCATCCTATCCATTCTGTGTATCCCATCCTGATAATCCTGTCCTTCTTTTAACATCTGTCATGTGAATTTGCTCCCTGTATCTCAATGTCCTTTGGGTTGTTCAAGGAATTCAAGATTTAAGCATCCTGAACTTAATAAACTAAAGACTGTAAGGACTAGAACTTTTTTGTCAGTGTTTTGATCAGACAGACCGCCAAGTTTCTACAATTCTGATGGGACAAGTTGTTACTTTTTCTTCCCTGTCTTTCCTGAATATTTCACATTTCTGTCACATTTGGCATGCTTTGAATGGACTGATAATTCTAGCTCTTTTTCCTCAGTTCCTTCAACAAACTCTTCTCCTGTCAAATAATCAGTCATGTTGCCCTTTCCAGCCTCTAACCTTCTCAGTCATCCTTTCATTAACATTATTCAGGGACCTCAAGTCTTCACCACTTTCACTCAAAACATCTTCCACTGACTAATTAGATGCTGCAACTTCCCTTTGGGACTGAATCTTTTGCCTCATCCATCTGCTTAGTAGATGCGGTACATGAAGGCAAAAATAAACCATAATACGGTTACCTCTGCACTTCAATTGGATGCCCTCAGGCCCAAGCAGCTTTGAGACTAAAACAAAGAACTTCTCCGATCCTACATTCAGGACTTCAATCACCTTTGCGTTGTCCTCAATATTAAGGTCTTCTAGTAGGGTTAATTTTGACTGAGAAACATTTGTCATGTTGTACCAATTGCCATTTGCCAGAAGTTCTCCTCCACATACACACAAAGAGATGCTGTGTTTTTTCTGCCACATCATATGCTCTATTTTTCATTTTCTGATGAGATCTTGTGAAAGTCTCCCGATCTTTAATCATTTGCAAAATTTTCAATCATATAACATTAAGATTTTCAAAACAAACAAGAAACCAAATTAATTACAAATGCCAACAACTCACACACACATAAAATTACTAAAACTTTATTACCAAGCAAAAAAATTTACGATTTCAATAAATTATTAAAGACCTAATTTATGATATGTATAATGAGTTAATTTGATGCTGTTTGCAATAACATCTGTTTCTTTTTTTACACATCAATAATTATTAACCAAGTTTGCAAAACTACGAGATTCATTTAGATTACTGATGTTGATTAAAAAATAATATTCAGTTTAAAACCACAATTATCTACTAAAAGGAAAACAAATCAGAGGACACAAACACAATTAATTTAGCCCTAATAATTGCATAATTTTACCTATTGAATGTTGCATATTTGTTTGTTGATTAAACTCTTAATAAAATAAATATAAACAAATAAAACTTATTTGCTGTTTGTATAAATGATTTCTGCACACAAAAATTTGTGTTTAACATTTGCAGAATCTCGCATATTAGATGTGGTTCAAACTCTTTCTTTGGTAGTTATTTTTTAGCAAATCATTAACTAACACACATTTCAATATGTATTTAAGGATTCAACTGATGTGTGTTTTATTGTTTGTATGTGAATGTCTCTACACATCTGTGACTTGAGCATGTGATCAGGACTTTTATTTTGTAGTGGAGATGTGACGTCATAAGGCTGTGCCGCGCTCCTGCATCTGTTGTGAATCTGCTGAAGAAAGGTTTGTGTTTTTAAGCTTTTAAAGCGTTTAAATCAATAAAAACTGTTCGGTCAATGTTATAGTTTTAACAAGAAATATTAAATAAATGTTTAATTATTATACTTAACATTGCCTTATCTAACATCAATGAGCTTTATTTTGTGTGAGAAAAGAGCACACACACAGAGTTGATTTTAAAGTTGTTGTGCTTGCTTGTGACCAGATAGTAAAGCATGAGCAAAAATCACTCTCTTACCAGTGACTGAACTACTGATTTAGTTTGGATGTTTTTTATTTCTGTGATTATTCTTATCTCAAAGATGACGTTTATTAAAGAGGAGAGTGAAGATGTGAAGATTGAAGAAACATTGAGAGTGAAACATGAAGAAACTGAGGACCAAACAAAGATGGAGTTTATTAAAGAGGAGATTGAAGACGTGAAGACTGAAGAAACATTGAGAGTCAAACATGAAGAAACTGAAGAGAAAACAAAGATGGCGTTTATTAAAGAGGAGAGTGAAGACGTGAAGATTGAAGAAACATTGAGAGTGAAACATGAAGAATCTGAGGACCAAACAGGTTGGTTTCATTCTCAAAGCTGAACTCGGTCATTTGTAGGGATGGGTATCGTTAAGGTTTTAATGGTACAACTACTCTTACCGGTATTGCTTATTGATCTGGAACTTTAACAGTATTCTTATCAGTTCTTTTTTTATTAAGAACATACTTAACATTGTTTTATAATCTGAAAATGTAAAATATCTATTTACAAATATCTGACTCTTTGCCTTTTGTTGTTTGATTCACATTAAATGGCGCAATTATCTTATAATTTTATTACTCTGCTTCTTTAAGACCAAATGCAGGTCTAATAATATACAGGTCCTTCTAAAAAAATAGCATATTGTGATTGAGTTCATATTATTGAGTTCATTATTTTCCATAATGTAATGATAAAAATTAAACGTTCATATATTTTAGATTCATTGTACACCAACTGAAATATTTTTAGGTCTTTTGCTGTTTTAATACTGATGATTTTGGCATACAGCTCATGAAAACCCCAAATTCCTGTCTCAAAAAATTAGCATATCATGAAAAGGTTCTCTAAACGAGCTATTAACCTAATCATCTGAATCAACTAATTAACTCTAAACACCTGCAAAAGATTCCTGAGGCTTTTAAAAACTCCCTGCCTGGTTCATTAGGCCGACCTGACTGCTGTCCAGAAGGCCATCATTGACACCCTCAAGCGAGACACAGAAAGAAATGTCTGAACGAATAGGCTGTTCCCAGAGTGCTGTATCAAGGCACCTCAGTGGGAAGTCTGTGGGAAGGAAAAAGTGTGGCAAAAAACGCTGCACAACGAGAAGAGGTGACCGGACCCTGAGGAAGATTGTGGAGAAGGACCGATTCCAGACCTTGGGGGACCTGCGGAAGCAGTGGACTGAGTCTGGAGTAGAAACATCCAGAGCCGCCGTGCACAGGCGTGTGCAGGAAATGGGCTACAGGTGCCGCATTCCCCAGGTCAAGCCACTTTTGGGCTACAGAGAAGCAGCACTGGACTGTTGGTCAGGGGTCCAAAGTACTTTTTTCGGATGAAAGCAAATTTCAAAAAATCAAGGGAGCTACTCACAAATTGCACTTTAACCAGGGCAGTTTGAAGCGCGCTGTACGCAATCGCCAGCCATTATTAAATAATAATTTTTGGCTTTTAGCACAGGTAGTGAGTGATAGTTTGGTTTCGATTTGAGTCGTTGGCAGACCGTTGCGTTGATTAATCTTTGGGATAATTATAAGGGCGGACTGTATATTTAAAGCCGAGCAAGTTAGCCGGCCATTAGGAGAAGCGCGTCGGTCAGAGAAGGAGCTCGAATCGCAAGTAAGTCTATCCGAAATACTCTGTATTTGCTGTATTGCTTGGTGTATTAATTACTAGAAGGAAGATACATTTCGTTTCTGCACTTATTCTTTTTATTCATAACTTTGTTCCGGGAGCTACTCACAAATTGCACTTTAACCAGGGCAGTTTGAAGCGCGCTGTACGCAATCGCCAGCCGTTATTAAATAATAATTGTTGGCTTTTAGCACAGGTAGTGAGTGATAGTTTGGTTTCGATTTGAGTCGTTGGCAGACCGTTGCGTTGATTAATCTTTGGGATAATTATAAAAGTCCACACCTGCTATCACTCAAGTAGTGATCAGTGTGTATTTAATAAGCGTGTCAGCGCTGTCGCGGGAGCGTTCAGCCCTCGCGTTCAGCCCTCGCGTTCAGCCCTCGCGTTCAGCCGCCTCGTGTGAAGACCGACAAGTGTAAAGACATCTTTTTCGACTCGACCTACGATCGACTCCACCCTAGAACGAACACCGAGAACGCACTTAAGTATTTATTTATTTCTCTATCCTCTTTGTCCTTCTCTCTTTTCTCACAATGTGCTTTCAATACATACCCACTATTTCTACCCCTCGCTCCACTATCAGACGTAGACAGCAGCGCAACACTGCTAATCTGCGTCTTATTCCTTCCTCTACTAATATCCCTCCCTCCTTTTCTCTGGGTCTATGGAATTGTCAGTCAGCTGTAAACAAAGCTGACTTCATTCCAGCCTTCGCCACTCATTCCAATCTGAATATCTTGGCCTTGACTGAGACCTGGATCCGTCCAGAAGACTCAGCAACTCCTGCTGCTCTCTCTAACAATTTCTCCTTCTCACACACCCCTCGCCACACTGGCAGAGGTGGAGGCACAGGTTTCCTTATCACAAACAATTGGAAATACTCAACCCACACCTCTCTCTGTAATAACAACTCATTTGAATACCATGCTATTACAGTTACAGCTCCTGCTAAAATCCATCTTGTAGTCATTTACCGCCCTCCAGGTCAATTGGGCACCTTTGTTGAGGAACTAGATGTGCTGCTATCCTCATTCCCTGTGGATTCCCACTTGTAATCCTTGGTGATTTCAACATCCACCTGGACAAACCGTATGCTACAGATTTTCACTCCCTCCTATCCTCATTCGATCTCAAACCTCTTACTACCTCACACACACACAAATCTGGCAACCAACTTGACCTCATCTACATACGCAACTGCACTACAGAAAACACTTTGGTCAAACCCTTACACTTCTCTGATCATTACTTCATCACATTTAATCTACATCTTACTACTCATATGCTTCCACCTCCTCTACCATTTAGTTTCAGACGAAACCTGCGTTCTCTTTCTCCCTCTCACCTCTCCTCCGTTGTGTCATCCTCTCTTCCGTCACCCACACAATTCTCCTCTATGGATGTCAACACTGCAACAGACACTTTATGTTCCACTTTAACCGCTTGTCTAGATACTATCTGCCCTCTGTCCTCTAGGCCTGCTCGCGCTACTCCCTCTAACCCTTGGTTATCTGATGTTCTTCGTGAACACCGCACCAAACTTTGGGCAGCAGAGAGAAAATGGCGCAAATCAAACGAAACATCTGACCTGAGTAAGTACCAATCTCTGCTCATTTCCTTCTCACAGGACGTCCATACAGCTAAATCCTCATATTTTCACAACAAAATCAACAGCACCTCAGACTCACGCACACTTTTCAGAACTTTCACCTCTCTCCTCTGTCCCCCTCCACCACCTCCCACCACCTCTCTTTCTGCAGACAATCTTGCCCATTTTTTCACAAACAAAACCACACTCATCAGCAGTCAGTTCACACCTCCACACACACACACTTTTGAATCAGCCACATCCACAGCCAAACATCTTCTCTCCTCCTTCTCTACACTCACTGAGGACGAAGTATCTAAGCTTCTCCTCTCCAGCCATCCCACTACCTGCCCTCTAGATCCCATCCCCTCACATCTCCTACAAGCCATCTCCCCTACACTCTTACCAGCACTCACACACATCATCAACACATCTATCTCCACCAGCATCTTCCCCACCACATTCAAGCAGGCTCGGGTAACCCCACTGCTTAAAAAACCCACATTAGACACATCACTTGTAGAGAACTACAGACCTGTTTCTCTCCTACCATTCATTGCGAAAACACTTGAAAGAGTTGTTTTCAACCAGGTCTCATCTTTCCTCTCACAGACTAATCAACTGGACGTAAACCAGTCAGGCTTCAAAAAGGGCCACTCTGAGACGGCATTATTGTCGGTTACTGAAGCCCTGCGGCTGGCTAAAGCTGCATCCAAATAATCAGTCCTCATCCTCCTTGATCTGTCTGCTGCCTTTGACACTGTGAATCATCAGATTCTTCTGTCCACCCTCTCATCACTGGGCATCTCAGGGACTCCACTCCACTGGTTTGAGTCCTATCTCACAGGTAGGTCTTTTAAGGTTGCCTGGAGAGGAGAGGTATCCAAAACACATCAACTGACCACGGGGTTCCTCAGGGCTCAGTGCTTGGACCTCTCCTCTTCTCCATTTACACCACTTCATTGGGAGCCATCATTCAGGCACATGGTCTCTCTTATCATTGCTATGCTGATGACACACAGCTCTACCTCTCATTTCAACCAGATGATCCCACAGTAGCTGCACGAATCTCAAGCTGTCTGGCGGACATCTCTGCGTGGATGAAAAAACATCACCTGCAGCTCAATCTAGCAAAGACTGAGCTGCTTGTTTTCCCTGCTAACCCCACCATACAACATGATTTTACCATCCAGCTAGGTTCATCTTTGATTACTCCTTCAGGGTCGGTCAGAAATCTTGGAGTAATCTTTGATGACCAGCTGTCCTTCAAAGACCACATCTCGAAGACGGCTCGGTCATGCAGGTTTGCATTGCACAACATCAGGAAAATCAGACTGGTCCTTACGGAGCATGCAACACAGCTTCTTGTCCAAGCCCTGGTCATTTCTAGACTTAACTATTGCAATGCGCTTCTGGCTGGACTTCCATCTTGTGCAATCAAACCGCTGCAAATGATCCAGAATGCTGCTGCACGTCTTGTATTCAATGAGCCCAAAAGGGCTCATGTCACACCTCTATTCATCTCTCTACATTGGCTGCCACTTGCTGCCCGGATCAAATTCAAAGCCCTGACTCTTGCTTATGGATCTTCCACAAGCGCAGTACCCGCATACTTCGACTCACTCCTACGAGTCTACACCCCCACCAGAAGCCTTCGCTCAGCTAATGAGCGAAGGCTTGTGGTACCATCACAGAGAGGCATGAAATCCCTCTCTAGAACTTTTTCTTTCATTGTTCTTGGTTGGTGGAGCGATCTTCAGTCCTCCATACGCACAACAGAATCACTCGCTTCATTCAAAAGACAGGTAAAAACTCATCTCTTCCATGAGCACTTAATCTTACATAAAAAAAAACTCTTTCCCCCTCTATTTCTCCTTTCTTCTTTCCTTTTCTGGTCTTTGCTACTCTGAGCAGTGTACAAATCTTGGTATTTAGGGCACTTTGTGTGTTTCGTTGCCTCTTCTTGACGGATCGCTTCCTGTTTTCCTGAGTTGTAAGTCGCTTTGGATAAAAGCGTCTGCTAAATGCATAAATGTAAATGTAAGGTGCCACAGTCTGGAGGAAGACTGGGGAGAAGGAAATGCCAAAATGCCTGAAGTCCAGTGTCAAGTACCCACAGTCAGTGATGGTCTGGGGTGCCATGTAAGCTGCTGGTGTTGGTCCACTGTGTTTTATCAAGGGCAGGGTCAATGCAGCTCGCTATCAGGAGATTTTGGAGTACTTCATGCTTCCATCTGCTGAAAAGCTTTATGGAGATGATTTGATTTTTCAGCACGACCTGGCACCTGATCACAGTGCCAAAACCACTGGTAAATGGTTTACTGACCATGGTATTGCTGTGCTCAATTGGCCTGCCAACTCACCTGACCTGAACCCCATAGAGAATCTGTGGGATATTGTGAAGAGAAAGTTGAGAGACGCAAGACCCAGCACTCTGGATGAGCTTAAGGCCGCTATCGAAGCATCCTGGGCTTCCATAACACCTCAGCAGTGCCACAGGCTAATCGCCTCCATGCCACGCCGCATTGAAGCAGTCATTTCTGCCAAAGGATTCCCCACCAAGTATTGATTGCATAACTGAACATAATTATTGGAAGGTTGACTTTTTTTGTATTTAAAACACTTTTCTTTTATTGGTCGGCTGAAATATGCTAATTCTGAGATAGGAATTTGGGGTTTTCATGAGCTGTATGCCAAAATCATCAGTATTAAAACAATAAAAGACCTGAAATTTTTCAGTTGGTGTGCAATGAATCTAAAATATATGAAAGTTTAATTTTTATCATTACATTATACATTACATTGAGTCTGGATTTGAATGTGGCTACTGTTGGAGCACATCTGATCTGTTCAGGAAGCTGGTTCAGCTAAAAGCAGACTCTCCTTGCTTTGAGTGAACTCTTGGTATTTCTAAGTGACTTGATCCTGCTGATCTGAGTGATCTGTTGGGTTTGTATTCAATCAACATATCTGCAATGTATTGAGGTCCTAGGTCATTTAGAGATTTTTAAACAAGTAATATTACTTTAAAATCAATCCTAAATGTAACTGGAAGCCAGTGTAAAGACCTGAGGACTGGTGTGATATGGTCATATTTTTTGGTTCTGCTATACAGCTGTCTAATGGTCTTTTTGGGAAGGCTGGTGGACTCAAATCACACCAAGATTCCTGACTTTTTTTAGTTATTAGACCTTTAGGCTCAAGATATGCATTCACCTTGAGAATTTCATCTTTGGCTGCATTTACACTGCAGGTCTTGATGCACAATTCCGATTTGGTGACTATATCCGATTTTTTTGATGACCCGCTTACATCATCTTTTCAAAAGCGACCCGTGTCCGATATTTGCATTTACACTATACACTGGCAAAACACCCCAAGACGTTCTTAACCGGTGAAAGAACCTAAAACAGCGCGATATGCAATGGACACAGACAAAATGATTGCACAATGTTTTGCTGTCTTCACTGTTCCACCCATCTTTAAAGTCGGCAAAACATTTCTCTCTTAAGGCGGAGAAAAAGAGGAGAGCCCTTGACGGGGTCGCCAGGTTTTCACAACAAAACCCGTCCAATTGCAACTTAAAACTGTGTTAAAGTAGCCCAATTCCTCCAGAAAACCGCAGGCTTGGCAACACTGGATCGCAGTTTGTGTCCACTTGAGTTGGCGTCATTCGCCTCCGTCCTTTTTTCAATGACGTACGACTTGCATTTACTGGGGAATATCCAATTTGACCGCTTACATGGGAGACGCTAATACACGCATCCGAATCATATCGGATTTATTACCACATATGAGTGAGGCCTGAATCCGATCTGAGGATATCGGAATCCATGTGTTTTTTTCCTGCTTACACGTTCACATGTCATATCCGATCTGTGCCACATGAGAGGAAAAAATCGGAATTGGGTCACTTGAACCATGCAGTGTAAATGGGGCCTTTGTTTCCAAATGTAGTGATTTCAGTTTTGTCTTTGTTTAACTGAAGATAGTTTTGGCACATCCAGTTGTTAACTTCATCAATGCATTTGCACAGGGAGTCAATGGGGCTGTAGTCATTAGGTGATAGTGCTAAGTAGAGCTGGGTGTCATCAGCATAGCTGTGGTAAGCAATATTGTTATTTTTCATTATTTGGCTCAGTGGCAGCATATACAGGTTAAACAGGAGTGGTGCAGACATGGTAACTTTCTGATGTTGTGGTCTGATCTGTCTGACCCCAGAGCAACTCGAGGATGTGCTGAATGCCTTTCTGATATTATCGGAAAAGAAGGAAGCAAACTCACTGCATTTGCGAAGAACGAACCCCCAGAAAAAAAGATATAAAGAAAATTAAGTAAATTAAATGCACAATTATAGAAATGAAATTGCCCCATCTGCATTTGTAATCACATTCTTTTACGGTTTCACTTATTGTTTTTAATTAAATTTTTGACCTGACCTGACTTCAAAAAGAGTCAATAGTTTCTGTTGCAACATCGAGTTCCTCTAGGCTATCTGGGATGCTGAGGAGATGAAATTGATCAGGAAGATTATTTATAAAGCAATCTTTAGATGTAGGAATGATATCTACCCTATTTGTAACAAGGAGTCAGCTTTGCAGCCTTGGCTAAATTAAGTATACACAAGACTATATAATGATCTGAGAAGTCATCACTCTGCTGCATAATTTCAACTCTAGTATTAAGTCTAATGTATGATTATGACGCTGAGTGGGTCCTGACACGTGTTGTCTCTATCCAATAGAGTTTAGTGTCTCTAAATGCCAATCACAATATGTCTCTTTTAATGTCTACATGGATATTAAAATCACCTACAATTTGGTCGTTATCTTAAGCCAGTACAAACAAAACAGACTTACAGTTTCTATGTGATATCTAGGTGAAAGAATAACTATGTGTTGCGATTTATCTTACTTCTATGACATGAGACAGCTAGCAGACCGTTAGGGAAGCCAGTCCGTCTGCTTACTGACCTAGGCCTCAGTTAATCAAGGTTCAACTCTAGGACTATGTGCCATATTACTAGAGAGAAGAGCAGCTCCGCCCTAGGATGGATCAATACCATCTCTTTTTCATAGGTCAGGTATGCCCCATTTTTTCCCCATGTCTATGAACCCCATGTTATTCTGTGGACTAGGGGTGTCCCTGACTAAGGATTTGCAGATTCGAATCAGAATTGTCTAATCTTTCTATGGTCGACCGATAGTCGAATCATCTGTGTGTGTGTGAATGGGTTGGGAGGGGCACGACAGTAGTCAGCAGGAGGATAAAACTATTTTTATTTTCCTTTACACACTGCAACAACTTTAAATAAAGCGACCAAAACTGCCTGCCAACTGACAGACGAACTGACAATGGCTTTCTTATTTAGGTTTAACTAAAAGGTAATGTGGTGGATAAACATTCGTTAACTGTTTTCTCATAACATTTTAAAGCCACGATCGATATACAGAACATCACACAAATATATAAAAGAACATTTTGACAAATAAACCTAAAAAATACCTGCCTAGAGAGGAAAAGAACACTTTGAGTGCATTTACATGCACGTTCTTAAGCCGATTTTGCCTAAAGGGGGTCGCACACTGGACGCAAAGCTATGCGCCGCGTTTCAGGTATCTCACACCACCAGCAGACACGCACAATATACACGCAAGCTCAATTTTTTATCGACTTCTGACAGAAGAACAGGACGATGAGTGTATCTTGTAGCAGGGTGAAATCAGGAGGTACATTGACGATTTGAGGGAAATATAATATAAATCTAATATAAAACCTTGAAATGGAGCTCTGTGGCACGGCAGGATTTTAAACAACTTCCTGAGTTGCTGCGGACAGGCACCGAATGCCACCAGCGGTGTGTGTACACTCATTAAATGTGTTCGAATTTTAAAGGTGCGAATCTCACAGCTCTTAAAGGGGTCGCACACCAGACAAAAAGCTACGCACGCCGCACCGCACCACACCACGTCGTTAAAATATTGAGCACTCCCATATTGACAAAATGGTATGAACCTCATTTCATAACAACTGCGAATATTCAACTGTGAGATCGGTGGTTGAATCCGGCTCCGCATATCGATGCATCGGATCTTTGACTATTTGGGGTCACCCCCACTGTGGAAAACTGTCCTCACAAAAACAACTTGGCAAACTGTCCTCACTCAATGGCTGGTTGTCTTAAGCCCCTTTGACACTGCACGTCAGATCCGCAATATTCCCGGTACATTGCCGGGTCGCCTTCTGTGTGAAAGCAACCACGTCCCGGAATTGATTACCGAATTGAACCCGGGTCGGGGATCTAGTAACATTGCGGGGTTCGATCCGGGACGATCGCTGTGTGAACAAAAGCCAAAACTAATGCCGCAACGTGTACGTTGTTATCGTGCGACTCCTAGAGCTTGTTTTTTCAATAACACAACCCTGCAGTGCCAGAAGACCTCGTCGGTGTTTTTAACGCAGAGAGTGTTCGTATACAAAAGAAACTAAAATCAAACAAGCAGAAATGTGCGCAAACTGGACACAAGAGACCACGGAGCTCCTTACTATCCGCGCTGAAGCTAAGATCGCTCGCCATTATCCGTCACATCCGGATGTCACGTGTCAACTCGTTCCGGGACCGTTCCGGGACCGTTCCGGGTTGTGTGTGAAAGCGCACATATTACGGTATTTCGCTGGCAGTGTGAATGGGCCAAATCTAGCGGCCCGGGAACAATTGCCGGGTCGCATTATCCGTGTATTTGCCGGAATCGCATTGTGAAAGGGGCTTTAGTATTTTATCACTCCTGTGAACAGAAAGGGGCCTGAGAAAATTACAGCAGCTGACATTGTACTTGCGGGTATCTTTGGTGATCTCCGTCTGGCAAATTTTAACATCATTAGTGCAGATGTTAAGAATAATCTTAAAGAATTTATGATTAGCATTAGAGAAGTTTTTGCCCCGCGACATTGCCGTCTCACAGTTGTTGAGCCCTGCTGAACAAGCTCTGTTGTGGTTGGTACTGAACAGTGTACAGAGTTCACTAAGCTGGTCGCATCTGAAGCAGTGTCTAAAGCTCTTGCATTCGTACTATTCTGATTTAACATTTGGATTATTCAATAATCTTGTTTGTCACTGTAAATCTGCTTTGAAGCAATATGCATTGTATTAAGCGCTATTTAAATGTGACATGACTTAACTATCTGTTAATGCTTTATGCTCTGTCAGTAAAGAAATGCATTTGTATTGTCATATATATAAGAGACCACTTCACATTGATTTCTCAATGTTGAGTGGTCTCTTAATTTTTTTTCAGAACTTTATATATATTCTCTCAAAATTCAGAACCACATTAGGATGCCCCCCCAAAAATTAAACCAACAACCTTGACCTGACTACAGTATTCTGATACATTCACAGCAGCATACACATAATTAATCAAAACATTATTCTGGATGTGCATGTAAACATCATGAATGTACTGAAAGTGCAGAGAAACAAAGTTAGCGTATCATCTGGTCTGTTTTTGTTTGGCAATCAATTCTTGAAACCTCATCATTGCTTATGATTTAAATAAATGTGAACTAACTTGCTTTAATTCTCTGTCAGTATAGGAATGCATAATTTTTTATTGTGTATGTTATTACTTACTGGGTGGACCAGAGCCTCAGAATGGGGAGTGTTTCTTGAAATGCTAAATTTTTCCCTTTCCAATGAGGAGTGTTGCAATTTGGTCCTTTTAATTTCCATAATGTAACCCGTCTTTCTGTAGCTTAGTGGGTATAGGATCTAGCACACATTTTTGCTTTTGATGCCTTACATGTTTTAATATCTTGATGTCTGTTGTTTTGTGCCATTAAACTGGGGTTAACTTGTTTTTGTCTCTTTTAGATGTGATGGCTCTGAAAGTGGAAAGTCAAGAACTAAATGAAATGGAAGAGAAAGATCCGAATGAGCAACATATAACTGGAGAAAAATATTTTAGTTGCTCACAGACTGAAAAGATTTCCTCACAAAAAATCACTCAAAAGCCTGGAAAGAGTTTAATTGAAAAGCGACACCTTAAAGTTCATGGAGAGAAGCTTTTCACCTGCCAAGAGTGTGGAAATAGTTTCACTCGAAAAGGGCATCTTAAAATCCACATGACTGTTCACACGGGAGAGAAGCCTTACACTTGCCAACAGTGTGGAAAGAGTTTCACTCAAAAAAGAAGTCTTAAAGTCCACATGATTATTCACACTGGAGAGAAGGCATTCACCTGCCAACAGTGTGGAAAGAGTTTCACTCTAAAAGAACATCTTAAAGTCCACATGAGAGTTCACACTGGAGAGAAGCCTTTCATCTGCCAACAGTGTGGAAAGAGTTTCACTCAAAAAAGAAGTCTTAAAGTCCACATGAGTATTCACACTGGAGAGAAGGCATTCAGCTGTCAACAGTGTGGCAAGAGTTTCATTTTAAAAGAACATCTTAAAGGCCACTTGAGAATCCACACTGGAGAGAAACCTTACACCTGCCAACAGTGTGGAAAGAGTTTCACTCAACAAGGGAACCTTCACGTCCACATGAGTGTTCACACTGGAGAGAAGCCTTACACCTGCCAACAGTGTGGAAAGAGTTTCACTCAAAAAGGAAACTTTGAGAAGCACAATATTATTCACACTGGAGAGAAGCCTTACACCTGCCTACAGTGTGGAAAAAGTTTCACTCGAAAAATAAGTTTTGAGCAACACATTAGAATTCACACTGGAGAGAAGCCTTACACCTGCCCACAGTGTGGAAAGAGTTTCACTCAAAAAGGACACTTTAAAAGACACATAACAATTCACAATAAAGAGAAGCTTTAAACCGGCCAAAAGTGTGGAAAGAGCTTCACAATAGGGAAGAGCGATATCTTATCTTTTGAGACAATTCTTAAATTCAGTAAAATTCTTCCCTGTTTAATTTCTCATTAATGCAATTATCTAATTAACCAATCATATAGCAGTTGCTTCAATGCATTTAGTGGTGTGGTCCGTGTCAAGACAATCTCCTGAACTCTAAACTGAATGTCAGAATGGGAAAGAAAGGTGATTTAAGCAATTTTGAGCGTGGCATGGTTGTTGGTGCTAGACGGACCGGTCTGAGTATTTCACAATCTGCTCAGTTACTGGGATTTTCACGCACAACCACTTCTAGGGTTTACAAAGAATGGTGTGAAAAAGGAAGAACATCCAGTATGCAGCAGTCCTGTGGGCGAAAATGCCTTGTTGATGCTTGAGGTCAGAGGAGAATGGGCCGACTGATTCAAGCTGATAGAAGAGCAACTTTGACTGAAATAACCACTCGTTACAACCGAGGTATGCAGCAAAGCATTTGTGAAGCAACAACACACACAACCTTGAGACGGAAGGGCTACAACAGCAGAAGACCCCACCGGGTTCCACTCATCTCCACTACCAATAGGAAAAAGAGGCTACAATTTGCACAAGCTCACCAAAATTGGACAGTTGAAGACTGAAAAAAAATGTTGCCTGGTCTGATGAGTCTCGATTTCTGTTGAGACATTCAGATGGTAGAGTCAGAATTTGGCATAAACAGAATGAGAACATGGATCCATCATGCCTTGTTACCACTGTGTAGGCTGGTGGTGGTGGTGTAATGGTGCGGGGATGTGTTCTTGGTACACTTTAGGCCCCTTAATGCCAATTGGGCATCGTTTAAATGCCATTGCTACCTGAGCACTGTTTCTGACCATGTCCATACCTTAATGAGCACCATGTACCCATCCTCTGATGGCTACTTTCAGCAGGATAACACACCATGTCACAAATTGGTTCTGATAAAAAGCTTAGATGTGGCCAAGGTTAGATTGTGTTTGCCGGTCCAGATCTTGCCCACTTCTTCTTTACCACAGCTCAGCCAAAGCAGTGCCATAACTCCAAACATAAGCCAAACAATACAATTTTATGTGGCCCTTATGTGGGCCTTATATGGAATTGTAATATGGCTGAGTTTTGTGAAAATATAATAGCCCTTATGTGGCCCAAATGCATCTTTGAGTATTATGTAAAAGTCTTATTAACACCATGGTTAATTAAACACTTAAAAACAACAAAATTGAATTCAATAATTTATTTTTTATAAATGTCATAGTCCGTCTGCATATTAACAGGTAACCCAGCAGTTATTTTTTGAAAATTAGTTCTATAAAATATAATTATTATTTTTCTTATATTGTTATATTTATTTTTAATGACTAAAGTGGTATTAATGAAAATGTTTTCGTAATAGTACAATTTCTTATCTTGTTAAATATTTTTATTTAGCAATAATAAAATCATAATTATTCTTAGTTAAATTAATATATATATAGTGTTATTCACATTAATTTGAACAAAAAAAATATAATTATCACAGTAAAATTGTACTCCCTAGTAAAGACATCATTAATGAAATCATTGAAAGTAATTGTGCTTTAAGCAAAAAATAAACAAATAAAAAAGAGGTAAATTACCTTTTTTGTGTAAGTGCAAACAAAACACTCAAGCCACTTCACAAAATTGAGGTTAAACTGTTGTTCTGAAGACTAACAAATGTACGGTTTGCAACAACATGAGGGCGAGTTAATAACAAAATATTACTTTTTGGGTTAACTATTGCTTTAAGCTCATAGATGCGAACAAAAAAATGTCATGGCCACAACACACTCGCAATCTCAAAAGTTACTATATGTAGCGGTCGCAACAAAACTAAACCCGGGTGCACACTGTCAGATTTATAATAGTCTAGTCCTTCACAATTATTCCTTCAGGCTGTACAGCACTAAGTCATTACACAAATCTAAAGTGAGGCGCATTAAAAACGGACGGACGCACGCAAGAAAACTAGTCTGGAGTTTTAAATCATCAATCAATTGTTGATATCAAATCATCAATCACTTGTTCAGTGACTAGTGAGCTGCATCTGTTCAGCCATGCCATATCTGGGCCATATATGCCAGATAATACATGTGGCCCAGACATTCTTCTATCTGGGTTATTGCATGTCTGGTTCATTGACATTCATTAACATGACTACCTGACCTAAAATTCCTGACTTGATTTTTTGACCTTTAACCTCAAGATATGTGTTCACCTTGAGAATTTATTTGTTCCAAACGTAGTTTTGTCTTTCTTTAACTGGAGATAGTTTTGGCACATCCAGTTGTTAATTTCATTGATGGATTTGCACAGGGAGTCAATGGGGCTGTAGTCATTAGGTGACAGTGCTAAGTAGAGCTGGGTGTCGTCAGCATAGCTGTGGTAAGAAATTTTTTTATTATTATTTGGCTCAGTGGCAGCATAAACAGGTTGAACAGGAGTGGTGCAAGAATTGACCCTTGTGGGACTCCAGATGTCATGGACGTCCACTCAGACTTATGGTCTCCTATACTCACATAATAACCTCTCCCTTCTAAGTATGACCTGAACCCTTTGATGACTATTCCAGAAAGCCCAACCTAGTTTTCCAGCCTGTCTAGAAGTATGCTGTGGTCAACAGTGTCAAATGCAGCACTGAGGTTGAGTAGCACTTTCAGAGGAGCATATCATCAATTACATTCTTAACTTTTGAGTTAAAAGAGTCAAGGAGAAAATCAACAGAGTCTGCAGAAATGCTTGGTGTTAGAAACTCTGAGGAAATTGTTGATAACAGTCCTCAATAAAGGCTGGAGAGTGTTTCAGAGGAATGTAAATAATGATAAGCAGGCTGCGTGGAGCACCTTTTAACACCATACCCATATATTTAAGAGACAAAAAGTAACCAAATGATACATGCTTACATTGATAGACATCTTTAAAGAGCAGCAACAACCCACCTCTCCTAACCGCTCTGCAGACACTCATAAAAGTAAAGTTAGGAGGGGCTGTTTCACTGAGGACTGTTGCACTGCAGTTTTCTTCTAGCCATGTTTCATTTAGAAGCACAAAATCTAGATTTTGTTGACTAGAAATTATTATTTTTTTCTGACTTAAACGGATGTTTAAAAGTGTTAACAGCATATTTTTTTCCCCCACATTAATTTTCATTTGACCAGTAGCAGGCAGCGAATTAGATGGGTTTGCTACACGGCCTGACAAGGCCTTAGACTTTCTATCACATCAGATAACAGAACAGAAATATAGAAAGAGACAGGCACACTGGGTTCCCACTTGTTCTGTAAACATTTGATAAAGTTACTGTTATCATAGCGGGGACCCAACACACATCACTGAGAGCGGGTGATGCTCACACACAACAGATGGAGGAGGGGGTGTGCCCTGGCGTTGTGCCTGAATAAATCTCTCAGGAGGAGAGCGAGGGCGAGCTGGGCCCATCGGTTTTGGTGATTGTGGGGCTCGATGCCTTTTGGTTGATATCTGGGGGCTCGCAGCATTCGAGTGTGATAGACTGGTTCCAACTTGAACCAGCTTATCCATTTTCTCTGAGAAGCTCAGAAGTGGGGATGCTGGAGAGAATCTTGGAGCAGTTCTAATCTGTCACAGTCTGTCTGTGGTGAGCTCTGTAGGCACGGCCTGGGAGTGTGTCTGTGAGCAGGGGTTGTTGTGGCTGCATGGTGTTATCATTGTTCTTGTGGGCTGTGTCAACTGCATGTCCATTCAGCTGCTGAAATAAAGTCCTGTGGTCGTCCATACTCTGTACAGGTGTGTGTGGGCCATCCAGGATTAGTGGGTTGGCACAGCTGAAGGATGATAAAGGGAACAATAAATATTGTCCTTGAGCACTCTTGAACCAAGTTTGTTTGGATAAAAGCCATTTGATGTAAACAGTTGTCTCTGACTCCAGAAGATATTAAGGTTTTTTGCAGTCATGTATTAAGCCCAGGCAACTGTGATAACTTATTTTTTCCTCTTGCTGGCAGTGGTCCACTTATGAACGGCTGAAATTTCAGTTTTCTAAGTGTTTTCAAAAAGTTCATTGAAATCCCTCTTAATTAGTTCTGACTGCTCTCTCTGATTATCATTCTTCCCCACATGAATGATAAGTTGTAGTGATGGGAATTTATTTTATTTTTTTCGCGAACCGGTTCTTTCGGACAGTTCGTTTTAATGATCCGGTTTAAAAAAACGGCAATGTCGTCATTTCTATCATCCCGGCGGATGAAAATACATTCAAACACATTCATATAAAATATTTGTAATCAAAACTTAGTATAGTAATAATTATTTTTGTCATCATCATCTTGGATAATTTTTTTTTAATTTATGTTTTGCAAAAGCACTCAATAAAGCCTAACACTGATGTTTTACACATATTAAATAAACTTGCATTGGCATAACATAAACTTACACAAATCCTCAGTTCACCCGTGCTCATATATCAGCATCAGTTTTCCAAGAGAAACAGGATCAGCTGTCCCACTCCGAGAGAAACAGTTCGGTTCATGACGACGCTATCATGCTCAGTATTTCAGCTCACCGGTTCTCAGAATCAAACATGTCCGAAAGATCGAACGTGTCCGATAGAAACGGTTCTCGATTCTGTACCGGTGATCCAAGAACCGATGCAACCCAGTCCTGACTCGAGACCCGCTGTAGCAGTGTGTTTGCGCTTGTAACAAGTTCGATATAGTAAGGAAGGAAGAGGACACAGGGGTCGGCTGGACTGTTGATGCGTATCTTTATTTTCTCTTTCTCAATGTCAATAACACACTTCTTCGTGTGTTCTCAGTCAAACTCATAAGCAACAATAACTTCCGGTTCGCGGCACTTCCGGCTTCCGGGTAAACTCAGTCTCTGTGTTCTCGCACCAACAGTCCGACTCTCTCTTCCTGGTCTCTGGTTCCGCTGGTGTTTTATCCCGTCTCCGCGCTCATTACTAGAACAAGAGACAGGTGTTATTAATCTGCGTCCAACCCACTCACTTACCGCTCGTCCCGCGGCCCTCTCTCCCGCTGCAGACCTCGCTGAACCACGCCCCCCTTGCCACAGCGCTGAGCTGAGAACTGCTGCAATCTGAATATGTAGTCTGATATCGAACCTACTGATTTGATTACATTTTAAAATGTGTATACTTTTATTAAATAAAATAAGAAAAAAGTTCTTCCTGAAAATATGCATTTTTGATAAAACGAATAAATGTTTAATTTGGCCGTTTTTATATACGGTGTATATAAAACTTTAATATAATACAGTGATAAGACAGCTTTATGTTATGATGTTTCCAAACGTGATTCGTTTTATACACTTAACCTGCATTTCGTTCCTCTGAACAAATAACACGCATGACACGCATTCTGTATTGCTGATACAAGAACCGCTATGTTCGGTTACATGCGCATGCTTAGTATCAGCTGCTCATGAGTTCATCAGATCTCACAGCAAAACATGTCTCATTTCAGCTAACGGTTGGAGTTAACATATGATTCAAGATATTAGTTTATTTCTAGCCGGAGATACTGTCACTTATGTCAGAAACGTAGTAACTATAGTAACTTGTGGGATCAGCACTGATTTGAGACGCGAACCGTTTAGAACGATTCAGTCCGATTTGGTGAACTGGTTCGAACGGTTCACTATAAAGATCCGGTTAAAAAGAACTATTTGTTCGCAAACCGGACATCACTAATAAGTTGATTTGCAGTCTTGTTTCCTCAGAATGTTCTGAATTTCCCTGTTTACCTCAGAAACTGTTGCTTGTGAAAGGCAGCATGTAGTTGTGTCCCTGCTGCCACCAAGCACTTCTGTGGATGTAACTAGGACGTCGTAGGAGTCCAAGTTTTTGAATGACTGATAAACATGATGGAGCATTGTAGTTGTTATATTCCATCAGCTGAGTGGCCGAGTAGTTCATTATGCCAGCCACACAAACTTTGTCTTTAATCACCAACCACAGAGGCAATATGCAGAATAAGAGAAGAACTCTGCACCAAACAATCATCCGTGACATTACTAGGGAGATCAAGACCGCTGGTGATGTTAGACTGCTAGAAAAAGCTGTTAGTTGGTTAGTACTACCAACTGTTAATAGCCGAGTGAAGTCATCTAAGACGGTAAAGTCTATACAACAGTCACAATTATATCTCTGACTGATTAGACTGGTCACAGTAAATGCCTACGCACTAGCTATTTAAACATTAGCATTATAAGCACGATACTCATCTTTCATTCATTGTGCAGATCAGATCGGACGAATCCACAAACAACAGCATACATGTCAGTGTAAGAGTCCACTCTTGAAAATGCATCCCACTTTTTAATCCAAAACAACAAAAAAATAAGGGAAAAAAACTAAAAATCCTCTGTTGTTTGCATGAGCGTTTTGCCTTAGAGTAATCAATCATGTCCATTTTCAATGAAATATCAATTCTAATCATTATTCTGACGATCTACCCTGTACTTTGGACTGTTTCTGTCATATTAAACCCTCCCAGGTATCTCTTCAATCACAGGCTCTCTGATGACACGATATCTGGCTGCTAAAGCTGTCAGTCAAATGCATCCATGGTTTTCGTTGGATAAAGCCAATCAATCAGCATAGCCAGCATAGATTTGATTGATAGACGTAGTAACGAATCAAAAGACATTATTTTGTTCAGTGTTTGTAAGATATGTCATAAGCATTGAATGAATATACAGTCTTGTTCAAAATAATAGCAGTACAATGTGACTAACCAGAATAATCAAGGTTTTTCGTATATTTTTTTATTGCTACGTGGCAAACAAGTTACCAGTAGGTTCAGTAGATTCTCAGAAAACAAATGAGACCCAGCATTCATGATATGCACGCTCTTAAGGCTGTGCAATTGGGCAATTAGTTGAATTAGTTGAAAGGGGTGTGTTCAAAAAAATAGCAGTGTGGCATTCAATCACTGAGGTCATCAATTTTGTGAAGAAACAGGTGTGAATCAGGTGGCCCCTATTTAAGGATTAAGCCAACACTTGTTGAACATGCATTTGAAAGCTGAGGAAAATGGGTCGTTCAAGACATTGTTCAGAAGAACAGCGTACTTTGATTAAAAAGTTGATTAGAGAGGGGAAAACCTATAAAGAGGTGCAAAAAATGATAGGCTGTTCAGCTAAAATGATCTCCAATGCCTTAAAATGGAGAGCAAAACCAGAGAGAAGTGGAAGAAAACGGAAGACAACCATCAAAATGGATAGAAGAATAACCAGAATGGCAAAGGCTCAGCCAATGATCACCTCCAGGATGATCAAAGACAGTCTGGAGTTACCTGTAAGTACTGTGACAGTTAGAAGACGTCTGTGTGAAGCTAATCTATTTTCAAGAATCCCCCGCAAAGTCCCTCTGTTAAAAAAAAGGCATGTGCAGAAGAGGTTACAATTTGCCAAAGAACACATCAACTGGCCTAAAGAGAAATGGAGGAACATTTTGTGGACTGATGAGAGTAAAATTGTTCTTTTTGGGTCCAAGGGCCACAGGCAGTTTGTGAGACGACCCCCAAACTCTGAATTCAAGCCACAGTACACAGTGAAGACAGTGAAGCATGGAGGTGCAAGCATAGGCGCCGATACTGTGGGTGCTCCGGGGCTCGAGCACCCACGGAAAATATCGAGCACCCACGTGTGCCAGACTGCCAGTCAGGGACGGATTGGCAATCTGTGCGTTCTGGAAAAGTCCAGAACGGCCGTCCAACCGAGGGCCATCGGCCAAAAAACCCCAAAAAGTATAATAACTGTCGCGATAGTCAATGATAATAAAATAATGAGCTCGATAATTTTTCCGGCCGCGATAATTTCCATTTGCATGCTTGTTTGTTTCCGATGTTTCTCCTGCTGACGGAGCGCGTGCCTCGTCCGTTTGGGGAGATGTTTAAACTCGACGCGCAGACTGGGTGTGTGCCGTGATGAGACGTCAGGCTCGGCCAGATTCGTCTGGATCTCGTGCTTCTTCGGTTGCGGAGCCGCAGGTAAAGTTAAAAGATTTGACGGGCACACCGCCAAGCGAAACGGGGTCTCGCGCACTCCGCGTTTTTGCAGCGTGCACCCTCGCGCTCGTGCGGACGCGTATAACAGGACGTGAGTATAACAAGGCAAACCTACACTGATGTTGGCAGTTTGATAAATGCAAGTTAATTCTTCAGTTCAATGTTTGTGTGCTAAAAAGGCCAATAAGTTCCTGTAGAGATACGTATTCTCCTTTTTTGACAAATAAAGGCATGTCATCAATGTCTTCTCTCTAGCTGTATCAAAATCTCACCTAGCTTTCCTCAGAGAAGGTCAAGTTTTGTGCATGATTATTGATATATTTGTCTTGGGTGCAAGCATCATGATATGGGCATGTTTCTCCTACTATGGTGTTGGGCCTATTTATCGCATACCAGGGATCATGGATCAGTTTGCATATGTTAAAATACTTGAAGAGGTCATGTTGCTCTATGCTGAAGAGGACATGCCCTTGAAATGGTTGTTTCAACAAGACAATGACCCAAAACACACTAGTAAACGGGCAAAGTCTTGGTTCCAAACCAACAAAATTAATGTTATGGAGTGGCCAGCCCAATCTCCAGACCTTAATCCAATTGAGAACTTGTGGGGTGATATCAAAAATGCTGTTTCTGAAGCAAAACCAAGAAACGTGAATGAATTGTGGAATGTTGTTAAAGAATCATGGAGTGGAATAACAGCTGAGAGGTGCCACAAGTTGGTTGACTCCATGCCACACAGATGTCAAGCAGTTTTAAAAAACTGTGGTCATACAACTAAATATTAGTTTAGTGATTCACAGGATTGCTAAATCCCAGAAGAAAAAAAATGTTTGTACAAAATAGTTTTGAGTTTGTACAGTCAAAGGTAGACACTGCTATTTTTTTGAACACACCCCTTTCAACTAATTGCCCAATTGCACAGCCTTAAGAGCGTGCATATCATGAATGCTGGGTCTTGTTTGTTTTCTGAGAATCTACTGAACCTACTGGTAACTTGTTTGCCACGTAGCAATAAAAAATATACTAAAAACCTTGATTATTCTGGTTAGTCACATTGTACTGCTATTATTTTGAACAAGACTGTACCTCACATAAAATCTATACATGCAGACTATATCTTCTTCTTCTTTCGGCTGTTCCCTTCAGGGGTCGCCACAGCGAATCTGCCTCCATCTATTTCTATCCTCTGTATCCTCCTCTCTCAGACTGACTACCCTCATGTCCTCCTTCACTACATCCTCTTTGGTCTTCCTCTTGACCTCCTGTCTGGCAGCTCTAACCTCAGCATCCTTTTACCGATGTATTCACTCTTTCTCCTCTGAACATGTCCAAACCATCTCAACCTGGCCTCTCTAACTTTGTCTCCAAAACATCTTACATGTGCTGTTCCTCTGATGTACTCATTCCTGATCCTATCCATCCTCGTCACTCCCAAAGAGAACCTCAACATCTTCAGCTCTGCTACCTCTAGCTCTGCCTCCTGTCTTTTCCTCAGTGCAACTGTCTCCAAACCAAACAACATCACTGGTCTCACTACTGTTCTGTACACCTTTCCTTTCATTCTTGCTGGTACACTTTTATCACACAACAGACCTGACACTGCCTGCCTGCACTCGCTTCTTCACCTCTTTTCCACACTCCCCATTGCTTTGGACTGTTGACCCTAAGTACTTAAAATCCTGCACCTTCTTTACCTCTTCTCCCTGTAACCTCACTATTCCACTTGGTTCCCTCTCATTCACACACATGTATTCTGTCTTGCTGCGACTAACCTTCATTCCTCTTCTTGCCAAAACAGACCTCCAGCTCTCTAGACTTTCCTCCACCTGCTCCCTGCTCTCACTACAGATCACAATGTCATCCGCAAACATCATAGTCCATTGAGATTCCTGTCGGACCTCATCTGTCAGCCTGTCCATCACCACCGCAAACAAGAAGAGGCTAAGAGCCGATCCCTGATGCCTTCCCACCTTCACCGTGAAGTCCTCTGTCTCACCTACGGCACACCTTACCACTGTCCTACTGCTCTCATACATATCCATGCATACACTAATCCATGCAGACTATATGATAGACTGTTTTTATCAACTAACTATGTGTTTTTTACACTTGTAAATTCTGTAAATAGTTGCTTTAGTTTTTCAGGGACTGTAAATGCATTATAATTAGCAGTTTATTGCAGATTTATTTGAATAAAAACAGGACGCCTAGTCTTTTTTGACAAAAAAGCTTACAGAAGCTATATTTTTGAGAGAATCGTCCTCAATTTTTGAATCAAAACATGATCAGACATTCCGTTTTATATTTAAGTTATTTTCAGGGCCTTAACATTAAAATCTCTTTTTCCCATAAGGGTTTTTTTTTTTTTAAACGTGAGTCACTTACATGCATATTTCCCCTTGTTTTACTCTGTTCCTATACTACTTTGAGTTATGACTTTTGGGTAACAATTTCAAGTGTCTAGTTTAAAATAAGACCAGATTTATGAATATAGACCATAGGGTTTAAGAACTGCAGACATTTTTATTTGGGCATGTCGTTCTTTGAAAATTCTCAAAAATAGGGGCGCAGGTTAAGTATTTACACAAAATTATTAGATTTATTCAGATTACTGCCATTGATTGAAAAATAATATGAGTTATAAATAAAATAAGTTAACAACCACAGTCCTCTACTATAAGGAAAATAAATCAGAGGACACAAACACAATTACTTTAGCCGTATTGATTACATTACAACATGTTACCTATTGATTGTTGCATATTTGTTTATTGAGTCTGTGGCTCTATATTATAAAATTATTTTTAAGATTAAACTCTTAAAAAATAAGTATAAACTAAATTAAATGTTCTTGTATCCTTGTATAATTGATTTGAAACACATTTGTGTTTAGCATTGACTGAATCTCACATATTAGGTGTGGTTCAAACTCTTTCTTTGGTGGTTATTTTTAGCACATCATTAACCAACACGCATTTAAATATGTATTGAAGAATTAAACTGATGTGTTTTATTGTTTGTATGTGAATGTCTACACACATCTGTGACTTGAGCATGAGATCAGGACTTTTATTTTGTAGTGGAGATGTGACGTCATAAGGCTGCGCCGCGCTCCTGCATCTGTTGTGATTCTGCTGAAGAAAGGTTTGTGTTTTAAGCTTTTAAAGTGTTTAAATCAATAAAAACTGTTCGGTCAATGTTATAGTTTCAACAAGAACAGTTAAATGAATGTTTGATTATTGAACTTAACATTCTAATGTGTTTTCTAACATTAATTAATTGTATTTATTGTGATTGTTTATTAGTGTAAAGCTCATCCTCACATAAGTAACAGAAAAGCTGCATCTCATCATCTCTATATAGCATGAATCAGTTTATCATAAACATTAATCCAACACAAAATTCATAATTATCCACAAATAATAAAACATGTATCATACAAGAATTGGGAGAAATTGGAGACGCTAAGCTTTTGAAACTTGAATCAAATTAATCAATTCAACTTTATTTCCAGACTCAAAGTCCATTAGTAAGGAGACATACACCAGCTAACTCTAGAACATTTAAAAAAGACAATTATGCCAGTACTTTCTCATAGGTGATTGGTTTCGCACCACACTTTGCTTTGAATTACACAACAACAAATTACAATCACAATATTGCCAAGCACATATCCAGTCTTACAATCACCTAATTTTTCTGATAATTCATTCATATATATATAAAAATCATCGAGTGTATAAATAGTCTTGTTGCCTCTGTTGTTAAATATGGTCTATATGCCTAAAGTTAGCCAAATAAATATCATATCACATCACAATGGATATCATTTTACAGTGCTAAGTGGTTAGGGCCCAGGTCATTTAAGGCCATTAACTCTCACTCTGACTGACACTCTTACCAGTGACTGAACTACTGATTTAGTTTGGATGTGTTTTTTATTTCTGTGATTATTCTTATCTCAAAGATGGAGTTTATTAAAGAGGAGAGTGAAGACGTGAAGATTGAAGAAACATTGAGAGTCAAACATGAAGAAACTGAGGAACAAACAAAGATGGCGTTTATTAAAGAGGAGAGTGAAGACGTGAAGATTGAAGAAACACTGAGAGTCAAACATGAAGAAACTGAGGACCAAACAAAGATGGCGTTTATTAAAGAGGAGAGTGAAGACGTGAAGATTGAAGAAACATTGAGAGTCAAACATGAAGAAACTGAGGACCAAACAAAGATGGCGTTTATTAAAGAGGAGAGTGAAGACGTGAAGATTGAAGAAACATTGAGAGTCAAACATGAAGAAACTGAGGACCAAACAAAGATGGCGTTTATTAAAGAGGAGAGTGAAGACGTGAAGATTGAAGAAATATTGAGAGTCAAACATGAAGAAACTGAGGAACAAACAAAGATGGCGTTTATTAAAGAGGAGCGTGAAGACGTGAAGATTGAAGAAATATTGAGAGTCAAACATGAAGAAACTGAGGACCAAACAGGTTGGTTTCATTCTCAAAGCTGAACTCACTCATTTGATCATTATTGAAATGTCCAGCTCTACAGAGATTAGTGATTTTTTTTGAAGAGTGTCTTAATTTAAAGCAGTTTTATTTGACATGGAGCAGGTCGCCTCATGTTGACAGACATGTTGAGATCACATGACCTCATGCTAAATAAAATGTGTTTTTTACAGTCAATGTGTTTTACATAAAGTTTGATGAGTTTGATAGCTGAATCAGGTTGTCTCATGTAGGCCTATGTGACGCGGCTCGCACCTGTGATTTTATGAAGTGTGTTAACCTATTCACTAGTGTTGTCGCGATACTAAAATTATGACTTCGATATGATACCAAACTAAAATACCTCGATACCGATACTAAATCAATACCACGGTTAAAAAACAAAACAAAAAACTGATAATATGAATAATATGACAACATAACTTATTATTCATTGTTTTGTTTTTTTAACTATAAATTCACTTGTCCAGCATGTTCCTGAGCTGGTTTTTGCCCATTCCTCCTCTTATTGCTGTAATAACTACATGCCAATGTAGTTTTCACTTCTGAACAGGTGGGAAGACCAAAACTTATTTCATGATATGTAATTTAATGTTTTTTAAATGTAATTTTATAATTATATAGATTTTTAATTGTATCTTTGTTTTGTTTTTAAATAAGCAAAAAATGCCAATTACAAACAATATGACAAAAACAGTGCTTTATTTTTCAGCTTCATTAGGTCTATTTAACAGCAAGTCAAGAACAAATTAAATAATCAAATATAAAACTGCTTACTCAATCTTCACTTTATAATTTGACTACACACTGATTCTTAATAAATATATTTAGTTATTTAGCGAGGTATGTGGTGGTTTTCTATGTTTTTATTGTTTGATTAACATTAATTACAGAATATTAGGTCTGGCTTTACTTCGACTGTACACGCTCACTAAAGACATATCCTGTGTTTACCTCAGTACTCGCCAGACCGTGCTTTTTTTACATATTTTTGACTATTCAAACCCAAACGATAATCCGCGAATTAGGTCAGAGTCCTGCAGCACGAGCATGTGACGCGCCACACTTTTTCTTCTCATCTGCGCATATTTCTTTTGCTTTCTCTGTCATGCGCTGTGCGTATATTAGGGGTGTAACGATTCGTTTAACAACGATTCGGTCCGTATCACGATTTGAGGTTATCGATAGGATTTAAGGACGATATTGGTTCATTTAGAACGATATGATCTGAAACGATTCAGTGACTTGAAATCGATTCAGTAACTTTTTAGCCAAAAATTTAAATCAGTGTGACCTGTTTTATTTCAGTCTAATCGAATCATTGTTAAAAACGAATTGTTACCCCTAGCGTATATATTTAACTCTTCTACTACTTCCAATGTTTAGTGAGCGGTAGAAGCAGAGCTCTGCACACACGTCCTGACACCTGCTGTCACACATCGACGCAAATTCAAAAATACAGCTCATATTAGCGCTGTCCTCCGTAAAGTACCGGTACTAATAAAAGTCCATATCGTACCGTTTGTAATAGCAGGGTATTTTTCTAGTACCGGTATATCGTGCAACACTACTATTCACTTATAATAATTATAATTTGCAGTTGTGTCATAGAGAAACAGCAGCGATGCAAAATTCTATAAAAAGGACTTTGTAATGCGAAATTTTGCATTAACGCGAGAGAGAATCCATCAGGCCGTAAGTAACGTTGAGAGCTTTTCAGTTCTAAGTGCAAGTTCATTCTGTAAGGCCGGGAACACACCATGAGTTTCTATCAGTCGTTATAGTGTAGGGGTAAGGTGCGCGGCACTAAGTTGTGACGTAATTAAAACTGTGGTTCTGGCTTTTGCCAAACTTGATGTACTTCCTTTTCTCATCACATATCAGATCGGAAAGGTGTTTATTTTCAATAAAAATGAAGAATATATTTGAAAAGTGGTAATAAAGTCTCTAAGGTTTATTGTAACCGCTGCTCATGTTTTGTATGTGGACAGATTGTAGCTACAGTTTTGGTTTATGTAGACAGTGACCCCTACATAAGAGAGTAGACAGTGCCTACGCCACTGACAACAATTAATAAGAACAGGGAAGATATAAGTGTGTGTGTGTGTGTGGACACAAATGTGTATAATGACACAGGTATTACAAGGAGAGGGTGAAATATGAGGACATTGGCCATGTCCCCACTTTTCAAAATGCTTATAAATCTGATACAGGATGAGTTTTTTTGAGAAAGTAAAAATGCAGAATGTTTCCTGTGTTGGGTAGGTTTAGGGGTAGTGGCAGTGTAAGGGGATAGAAAATACGGTTTGTATGGTATAAAAACCATTGCGCCTATGTAATGTCCCCATATGTCACAAAAACAAGTGTGTGTGTGTGTGTGTGTGTGTGTGTGTGTGTGTGTGTGTGTGTGTGTGTGTGTGTGTTGTTATGGCGACGGCGTGGGGCGTGTTGATCGTGTGTGTGTGTGTGTGTTGTTATGGCGTGGGGCGTGTTGATCGTTAGTGAAGGCCCTGACTGAAACCCCACGGTACGCTACTGCTGCTGACAGTTCTGGCCTCTGGCCAACGAGAAAAATGTTGTTCTTGTGGGTGTCCCAAAGACTCTTTCTTGGGGTTCTGACATTCCACTGTGTCAATTGAACAGTTTCTTCTTTATCTTACTTGCAGGTGCTTATCTTTGCAGTGTTTCTTTTTCCAGGTGATGCCCCACTGTTGTTGGAGAGTGTTCTTTGATCTTGCCACTCTGCTAGCCCTAACCGGAGCATCAGCAATTGGTGCCATGATGGTTGCTTTGTCCTCTGATTAATAATTTTCATTGTCTTTCTCTTCACTGTCGACCGCTTCAGCTGTCGGTACGAGCTTGTTGCAAGCAGCCTTTGCATGGAGTCATTTCACCTTTTCTTCTTTGTTTTTTTTTTGTGGGGTTATAGCATGGTGGTATTGTAATACATGAGTCTTGGTTTTGGAAGGGGATTCATGGTCTTGGTCTTATCCTCCTGCAGCCTCGCTGTAATCTGGTGGTGCTTCTTGCTTCAGTGGTGCACATACTCACCTTTACACACTGCATTTCTACATTGGGATAGAGTGAACACTTATGAGTATTTGTTGTCTTTATCTCTGTACATGGGAGCAGAGTACTGCACGGGTCCATTTTTTGAGACCCGCCCCCACCCGTACCCCCAAGGTTTAGCACCAGATCTGACCTGAGACCCGTGAAAATATCAAAATTAAATCCGCAACTGCCCAGACCCGTTAATATTTGGCCCGTTACCCGACTCGTGCCCTTGATAAATCACACGCTAAAATCGTTCCAATTAAAATGCTTTATTTTTTATCTTGCACCTCTCGCAACATCAACAGTGTCATGAATGGGTTAATGAAACAGGCAGTGCCTTTAAACACTCGTTGTCAACGATTTCATATACTCCACTCACCAACTTTACTTTTACTTCATCGCTCCTTCTGGGCTACGAGAGGCATCAACAAAAGTTGCAATGTCGCAGGGGTGGTGACGTGATGGGTCAAATGGCATATCGTTGTTGCATGTATGTGTAATGGTAATTTGGAGATAGAAATTGTAATACAGTATGTTCGAGGGGGGAAGAAGGAGGCGGGAACCGGGGAACATTTAAAAGACTATAACCAAACAAAACGAAAGTAACGTGGGCAGCCCCTCACGGACAACTGCCACACATAATAAAACGTAAACACAACTTTACGTCAAATCCAGGTCTGGTGATCTCTCATCCTTTTTTGGTGTCGCTCGTCCTTATATGCCTCCGAGCTCCCTCAGAGGACTCGAGAGGTGACGCTCATTCACAATCACGGCCCAGTCTCTCTCGCTCATTCACCTCGCCAAAGAAATATTGCACATATTTTTCATTTTCATATTTTTCAGAGTTAATTATCTGCCCGCATCCCCGCCCGTGAATATTATAAATGTCACAATCCACCTGACCTGTTGCAGGACTCTACATGGGAGTTCTTTCCCTGCTTGTTTTCTTTCACGTCTTTCTCATTCCTCTAACCACATACTCATTGTTTCTGATATATCTGAAACTTATCATCATGTCTATCCTTCAACCTTCTTTTGCTATTCAACTTTTCTATTACTCCAGCCATTGCTCTATTTCAATATTTTCTTTTCATTTCCCTGTAATTGGAACTATTCAAACTTGTATTTGCCATTTCCAAACTCCATACTTTAACCTATACCTATACTCCATACTTTAAGTACTTTAGACAAATCTTTATAGGTTTTACACAGTGGTTGTCACCTCTTTGTCCTGCCTGTATAGACCTGCACAAGTCGTTTTCTGCACAAATTTGTAAGAAATGTTTCACAAACTAGTGAAACCCTCAGGTATATTTCTGTTGTCTGGAAATGTTAGCCACTATTCACCATTATGAATTTCAAAATCTCACCGTTTTCTTCATTCTTTTGAAATCCTTTTCTCTGAGAAAAGAACAAAGAACGGCACTGAAGTCATTCTTAAAAAGGGAAGATGTGTTCGGAGATTTGCCGACCGGATACGGGCGAATGTTTAATCTATCAACAAGCTCCGTTTCACCTTTGTTGCTCTGGTTAGTGGTAATGCTATCCTATCTCGTGCAGAGGGAGTTTGAAAGACAGCCGTTTATCCCGCCCCTCAGATTGAGCTGTCAATGGTGAGTTTCCAGACCAAACATCTTGATGTGGGTCTGGCTTGTCAGGCAAGGGCGTATACAGTTAGCTAGAACAGTGATGATTGGGGAGATTAGAGGTGCGCTGACTCAATTGGTTATTAAGTCTGCCAACCAAAGAAAGTGGCATATTTTTCATATTGCATCCACATCACAGCCTTTTCTGATTAGCATTTTCAGTACAGAAATTCAGCATTTCTATACTGACAGAGAATTAAGACATTAAAGGATTCTCAAGTTAAGTTGAGGGACAGGACAAAACACTGATCTTCCAAATCGTTTCATTTTTTTTTCCCAAACAAAGTAGAATTTTTTTTCATGACAATTTGGCGACAATGATGGGATCCTGTGAATGATTTGTTTGGATCTACAGGGTTGGTGATTGGCCATCCTAACGGAAAATTAAGGTTAGCCTTTTTGCCCAGAAATTAAAGAATGAGAGGACTTATGTTTGGAGGCCTGGACTTTCACCCGCTTAACTCCAAGTCTTCCAGAGTTGCGGTCAAAGCTGATTCGAAACACCGCCGTTTGCCAGTTTCTGTGTTTACTAGTAGAACGCAAGCGCAACTCGGCCGTCGTCATTATTGCCCCGCCCACCGACTCTATACATGATGTGATTGGCCCAACCAGTGTTTGGCGTTTACAGCTCAGACGTGCATTGAGAATGGCTAGATGACACTGGCGTCAGATTAGATTTGCTGCCGCTAGGGTGTGTCTAGATTTCTAGGCTATATACGCCCACCATCAAAAAACAAACAGGAAAGCGCGGTGAAGTGGGATTATGGTGTCTGCAGTGTTAGAGCAATCATTAGGCAAATAAATATTAAAGAAAAACAACACTTCATTAGTATGGGGTTATTACGGCTTCAAAGTAACAGACACTGAAAACTTACTGACACGTTCTGTTTGTAAGACTTCAGTTGGAGTCAAGATTTGTTTTGCACTTTATTTTGTAATGCCACTTTTGGGCACACTGAACTGTGTGAAGAAAAAGTGGCCCTCCAAACTACTTAAATAACACCCGTGGAAGTGTCCTGAACACATCAAATCCAAACATGATAAAAAAAGAGTGGACATTTTTCTATAGAAAGGAAATGATTTACCCTGACAAGCCAGACCCACATCAAGATGTTTGGTCTGGAAACTCACCATTGACAGCTCAATCTGAGGGGCGGAATAAACGGTTGTCTTTCAAACTCCCTCTGCACGCGATAGGATAGCGCTACAACCCACCAGAGCAACGAAGGTGAAGCAGAGCTTGTTGAAAGATTAAACATTCGCCGTATCCGGTCGGCTAAACTCTGAACACATCTTCCCTTCTTAAGAATGACTTCAGTGCCGTTCTTTGTTCTTTTCTCAGAGAAAAGCTTAACTCCAAGTCTTCCAGAGTCGCGGTCAAAGCTGATTCGAAAGTTCGCCAGTTTCTGTGTTTACTAGAAGCAGCAAACGCAACTCGGCCGTCGTCATGATGGCCCCGCCCACCGACTCTATACACGATGTGATTGGCCTGGCAAGAGTTTGGCGTTTACAGCTCAGAAGGGTATTGAGAGCTGCTAGACGACACTCACGGGCAGATTAGATTTGCTGCCGCAGGGTGCGTCTAGATTTCTAGGCTAGAAATGATTTTGAATATTGAGAAAAAGTCTGAGATTAAATGTAACCCCTCTTTTGTAGCTTAGTGGATATAGGATCCAGCATACATGTTTTTTCTTTTTATGCCTCAAATGTTTTAATGTCTTAATTTCTGTTGTTTTGTTCCATTAAACTGGGGTTAACTTATTTTTGTCTCTTTTAGATCTGATGGCACTGAAAGTGGAGAGTCAAGAACTAAATGAAATGGAAGAGAAAGATCAGTCTCGGCAACATCATGATTTCATAACTGAAGAAAAATCTTTTAGTTGCTCACAGACTGAAATTATTTCCTCACAAAAAATCACTCAAAAGCCAGGAAAGAGTTTAATTGAAAAGCAACACCTTAAAGTCCTCATGAGAGTTCACACTGGAGTGAAGCCTCACACCTGCCAACATTGTGGAAAGAGTTTCATTAATAAAGGGCATCTTAAAGACCATGTGATATTTCACACTGGAGAAAAGCCTTTCACCTGCGAACAGTGTGGAAAGACGTTCACTCATAAAGGAAGCTTTGGGCAACACATGAGAATTCATACTGGAGAGAAGCCTTATACCTGCCAAGAGTGTGGAAAGAGTTTCAATAGAAAGGGGAGTCTTAAAATCCACATGAGAGTTCACACTGGAGAGAAGCCTTTCACCTGCCAACAGTGTGGAAAAGGTTTCACTCATAAAGGAAGCTTTGGGCAACACATGAGAGTTCACACTGGAGAGAAGCCTTATACCTGCCAAGAGTGTGGAAAGAGTTTCACTCGAAAAAGGGGCCTTAATGTCCACATGATTGTTCATTCTGGAGAGAAACCTTATACCTGCCAACAGTGTGGAAAGAGTTTCACTCATGAAGGGCATCTTAAAGCCCATATGAGTTCACACTGGAGAGAAGCCTTTCAACTGCCATCAGTGTGGAAAGAGTTTCAATCATAAAGGAAGCTTTGAGCAACACACGAGAATTCACACCGGAGAGAAGCCTTACACCTGCCAACAGGGTGGGAAAAACATTTCACTCGAAGAGACATACTGGTAAAAAGTAGGAGTTTATCACTAAACAAAACTCTACATCTACAATCTGGAACTTGACACACTGATATAAAATAAAACACTATAAAATAACATTCATTTTCATTTTAAGAATCTTAAACATTTATAGCTACACAAATGTGGTCCAGACGAAGCATACATGGATTGTCTTCACTGCATGTTTTATTAAAACAAAATTAAATATAAAACTCAACCTATTAATATGTGGTTCAGGCAATATATGAATATGTACTATAAGCAATAAACCACAGATTTTAACTTTAAAACAACTTTCCCATCTGAAAAACTTTATATTTGGTTAGTGTGAGATACTGTTTTAAGTTCACACAAGTAACAGGAACACATCTGGGAATTTGAACTGTATTTGGCTACAAACCCGATTCCAAAAAGTTGGGACACTGTACAAATTGTAAATAAGAAAAGGAATGGAATAATTTACAAATCTCATAAACTTATATTTTATTTACAATAGAATATAGATAACATATCAAATGTTGAAAGTGAGACATTTTGAAATGTCATTCCAAATATTGGCTCATTTTGGATTTCATGAGATCTACACATTCCAAAAAAGTTGGGACAGGTTTTTGTCCCGAAGAGACCGGAAAAGTGGACAGGAGACTGAACTGAAGTGAGACTGGACAGGTAGCAATAAGAGACCGGAAAAGTTAAATGTACAGATAAGTAACAGCTGGAGAACCAATTTGCAACTTATTAGGTCAATTACCAACGTATTAAAAGAGCCTCTCAGAGTGGCAGTGTCTCTCAGAAGTCAAGAGGGCAGAGGATCACCAATTCCCCCAATGCTGCGGCGAAAAATAGTGGAGCAGTATCAGAAAGAAGTTTCTCAGAGAAAAATTGCAAAGAGTTTGAAGTTGTCATCATCTACAGTGCATAATATCATCCATAATAACCCAAGTTGTTATCAGCGCTCAGTTGCATCAATTACAACATCATGGCTGCGTAGAAGAAGGATCCGGCACTGAAATGGCCAGCCTGCAGTTCAGATTTTTACCCATAGAAAACATCTGCCGCAACATAAAGAGGAAGATGCGACAAAGAAGACCTTAGACAGTTGAGCAACTAGAAGCCTGTATTAGACAAGAATGGGATAACATTCCTATTCCTAAACTTGAGCAACTTGTCTTCTCAGTCGCCAGACGTATGCAGACTGTTTCTAAAAAGAAGAGGGAATGCTACACAGTGGTAAACATGGCCTTGTCTCAACATGTGTTGATGCCATGAAATTTAAAATCAACTTATTTTACCCTTAAAATTATACACTTTCTCAGTTTAAACATTTGATATATCATCTATGTTGTATTCTGAATAAAATATTGAAATGTGAAACTTCCACATCTTGTCATTATGTTGTTATTCACAATTTATACAGTGTCCCAACTTTTTTGGAATCTGGTTTGTAGATGTGAACATTGAATTGGAAAACTACTTGGGCAGCGGCTAATGATAGAAGTTCACAATTACAGACAAGAATGCATATTGAGAAACAGCTCAAAAACACTCAAAAGAGAGATTGATTGAGAATTATAATGTAATGATTTTAACATTCCAAAATCATCAACAGTATTACATAAAAACTGTTTAAAATATTAAACAGATAAAACTCTCCATCATCATCAACAACACAAAGAACATTTGTAACAACCTGTTTTTTTTTTTACAACCTGTAAATTGTTAGTCAATTTGTGATAAGCGTATTCAATTTTAAGACAAGCTGCTAATAGCCATCTATAGACACTGTTAACTTATTTTGACCCTCTATTCTGGATAATATTTTTCCTTGAAATCAATATACAGATTAGCCACACCAAAAACAAAATTCATCAGAACATGTTTTTTCTTTACAGAATACTTACTCAAAAGCAAATGGAGGAAAAGAAAAACATTCTCCCCAAATCAAACACTAATAAGTTAAATAACACTCCTAACCTATGAAATCCACAAAACAAATGCGGCAAAGTTTAATTCTGGCTACACAATGGACAGTCCACCACTTGACTGGGATCTACATGGCCTACATGTTTATTAATGGCTATAGCCCCATCTATTAATAAAGTGTTGGCATGGTGTCACACATTTCTTATAACTCAAACCTGCCAGTGTACAGACTAACTATTGATTTCACAGACACAATTTATGGACTGGGTGATGTGCTACACTACATCATGACATCAGATTGGCATGTGTGGACACATGGAAGCAGTTATTTTAATGATAACATGAGATTCATTCAGATTATTGGTAAAAAATAATATTCAATTTACACTCACGCTCATCTACTATAAGTAGAATAAATCAGAGGATACAAACATATTTAAATTAAATTAAATCTCTATAAGATTAAATTATATTGACAAATGTTTTTTGCTTTTGATTAAACTCTTAAAAAAATAAGTATAAACAAATAAAAAGTTATCTGCCCCTTGTATAAATGATTATTGAACATTTATATATGGCATTTATTGAATCTCACATATTAGATGTGGTTCAAACTCTCTCTTTGGTAGTTATTTTTAGCACATCACTGACCAACACGCATTTAAATATGTATTCAAGAATTAAACTGATGTGTTTTTTATTGTTTGTATGTGAATGTCTCTACACACATCTGTGACTTGAGCATGAGATCGGGACTTTTATTTTGTAGTGGAGATGTGACGTCATAAGGCCGCGCCGCGCTCCTGCATCTGTTGTGATTCTGCTGAAGAAAGGTTTGTGTTTTAAGCTTTTAACGTGTCTAAATCAATAAAAACATACGCTGCATCTTAACTCCCAGAGGCCGGTTGCATGACGCAAGCGGAACAAACTCAGTTTCAGAGTAGGTTTAGAGTTGACAGGTAAATCCACCCTGGTTTAGATCAAGTTCAATCGCTTCTCAAAGCTCGGTATAAACTTTCTCTGTCCACTCAGGTTTAATCCAGAGTTAGCGATCAACTCTGAAGCGCGCGGCAAACAGCCAATCACAGCGTCCGTTTGAGTCACTTCTCTTCTGAAGATTGAGAGATCGTTTTGGAAATTATTTTGAAATTAAATGTGTTTAGGCAGGATAAACACTTTAGTTTGAGAAGCAGATGAACGTATATCTGACTATTAATGCATGATGTGAATCAAAGGAATATGGTTAATAATTATTGGTTCACAAAGAGCTCAAATTAATACACGTTTAAAATAATAATGAATGCATGTTTTATGCATTTATATTACTATTTGTCTACTTGTCAAATTATATGATAATTATATTAATATATTATATTAATGAAAAGTAATTTAAGTAGTAAGATACATGTACAATTTTATTTCTAAAGTTTTTTCATTATGAACTGCTTTAATATGGAACGAGAGATACAGGGGGTGTGGCTTTAGTCTTTACTTGCAGCTGATTGGTCCAGTTTGGGTTTGCGGTCTCTAACCCAGAATAAATCCAGCCGTGCAGTGTCAGTTACCATGGTGATGAACACCGCTAAAAACCAATCCACCTTCTCAAGCCCGAAAAACAAGAGTTTGCTCAAACTAATCTCGACCTTACCTGGGTAGCGACTGAAACCGGCTTTGTGCAACCGGCCACAGGAGTCCCAAATTGTTGTGCTTTCTGCAAAGTTAAGAAAACAAACACTCCCTGTCAAAGACGTCTATTCTGATTCTCTTCAGAAAATGAGTTGGTGAAAACGTTTATAACACAAGCATAAGACATACGTCTAAAGAAACGTTGAAATATCAGGTTGTAAATAATGTAAATCAAATCGGAAACATTTTTTCTGTTTATGTGTTTGAAAAGAGAGAGATCAGCTGTTCGCAAGTGTTTCATTATAGTCTTCGGGTGCGTTCACACTCGTAGTTCGGTACGTTTAGTCCGGACCAAAAAACAAAACATATAGTCCTGGTCCGCTTAGCGTTCACACTGGCATTTATAACAGCGCACCTAAAGTTACCGAACCAAAGGCACAGGGAGACGGTCACAACCTGATTGGTCGGTTTGTATGACGTAGGAGCTGCTTACCGAACATTCAAAACAACGCTGTGTGCTGATTACATGCAGTCATTTTATGCATGTACCTATGGCATTATTTTTACCAGCTGAGAACTCATGAAGAGCTCATAAAATGTTCAAAACATTCAAAACAGCTCCAGGAGTTCCTCTGCTGTGCAGAAAAGAGACGGCCGTTCTGTCGTCTGTACCGGATAATTATCGGAAACACGGGTCCTCTGCGTTCAAATGAACCGCACTAAACGAGCAATCACACCAGGGTTAGTTTTAATTGAACCAAACATGACAAGTGTGAACGCACCCTTATTATCCGCTAATGCGCCACAACCGCGGAGCACACGTTCTTTTGAGATTCAAATTTGAAGCGCTCCATACAGTGACGCCCACATCAGCTCAACATAAACTCAAATTAACACATCAACACTTTACATCGGTTTGAGACGCGGTGAGGAATGATCGTGGAATAATTTACCTCACAAAAAGCTGTTTCTATTTCTAAGAGCAATGATGATTGTAAGGTAAAGTTTATTCTGTCAGTGTCTGTGAATATTAAATGCAAAAAAAAATTAAATATATAAATCCTGCTGCAACACGAAATGTAATAGAATTTATAAAATGTAGTCAACAAAGGCACATTACAAAGGCCTATTATATTTTAAATGATCAAAAGATTTGACTACACTGCAAAAAATTATCTTATTATTTGGTATTTGGTTCTTGTTTATAACATTATATTTGTTCTTGTTTTGTAAAAATCAAAATTTTGCGTAAAAAAAGAAATTATCTGCCAATTGGGGACGAAAATAATAATCTTATTTCTGTTTGGGACAGAAACAAGATTTCAATCAGAAACAAGATTACTCTCTTCTTACTATTTTCTTACTAACTCATTGGCAACCACATCCATCAGTCTAAAGTATTGTGACCGCATATCTATTGTGTGTTTTGAGACCTTCATTTTATAACAAATTGTTTAGTTTTTTCAAAACCCATGCATACAAATTATTCTCTCAAAAATACAAGCACGTACATACATTTTGCTCACATATTATGTTAGCACAGTTTTGTATGTTAGCACAATTAAACTTTGCCATTAATGTGTTTTTAAGCAACTGAAAAAAGCACAAATGTCAGGTTAATAGTGAAATATTTAGCTTTTTAAATAAAAATGGTCCCACGCCACACTTCGCCGTGACATCTTCATGAGTATTCTTTTGAAATCAAAACGGAAGATCACTGATAACCAAGTATGGTGTCAAATATTGCACCCTGGTGGTAAAATGTTTAATTGCTGCCACACAGTGTAATTTATTTAATTGCTTCAAGACTCACACTACGCAGCGCGACCTACATTAGATAAAATAAAAAATGCATTCGATTAATCAATAACAAATTAACACGATTGATTAATCATGCCCATCCCTAATATAGATCTATTATTTATCAATTTGTATTTACCATATATATATATATATATATATATATATATATATATATATATATATATATATATATATATATATATATACATAAATTAATGCTGACAATTATTTTATTGCGCATTAACGTAGTTATTTATTATTATATTGAAAGGCCGTTGCTCACTGCCTCTGAATACACACACAGACAAACCATTGGTCAGGAGAATACAGGGCTGTCTGTAGCCTAAGCCAAGGGCTTGACATTCTTTGTCTGGGACAAATAAAATATTTAAATAACCAGAAACGCCAGAATGATTCCGATTTTTGTTGTTATTATTATTATATTCAGTGTAAACAGCGATTGATAATGGAGTGTATCTCTGCCTCTGGTACGTTAACGAGTCGCGTTGAGGCTCTCTTTGTGAGAGACATTCGTGGAGAAATAAAAACAAATGAGCAGCACTATAAACTCACAGAAGAAACATACTGGGGTAAAACTGAGTTTTTAGTAGTTGTTGATATTTATGATTAGACGTGCCGATTTTTGATAATGCGATTTATCACGATAATGAATATGCACGATATTGTTATCGTGGGCACTTTAAAATATCGTAAATAATAATTTATTAAAGGTCCTGTGTCATGGGTTGTTTTTTTGTTTTATAATGTGTCTTGGGGTGTGCTTATATTGTTAGTATGGTTTTTACATCAAAAAATGTCATAATTTAGAAATAAAAGGCATTTTTTCTATACTGATATTAGCCCTCTGTTTGGAATGCTCTGTTTCAAGGGGCGTGTCTGCTGAGTCTTCAAGGGATCCCATGGTGTTGAGACTTGTATGGCTTAATATAACATAAATGATGTCTCTTACTGAATTATGTAGTAGAAAACCCATGAAAGATCTACGTTATTTAAAAAATCGATTTTATATTTGGACCATGGGCGGCGCCATTTTGTTTGCGTTCTAGGTTGATGACGTAGAGTGGTTGAACTCCTCAATCAGCTGGCGTTACCCGTAGCTATTTTTACCACAACGCAACTCGAAAATTGTTTCAGAGTTAAACAAAACCAATTAATTGCTTTGTAATTGTACTTAAAACACACTCAAACATACATGTGCACACAAACTCACCTACACAAGTCACAAACAGATCGGCGGGCGCGCACACACACCTGACAGACTGCTCTGTCTCAATCGCATGCATCATCACCAAAACATCCTGCCTCTCTTCCTCACGTTACCCTATCCCATCGTCCTACCTAGTTATTTCCCTCTGCTGGTTACATTAGGCATTACAGTTAATCTACTGCATATCAACAGTCTATGATATCAACACAGGGAAGGGTTATGTATGCGCACACGCAGTGCGTGTGTGTGTTCGCGCCGATCTGTTGGGGTGTGTGTGAGTCTGTGAGAGAGAGAGAGAGAGAGTTTGTGTGCACATGTATGTTTGAGTGCGTGAAGTCGGACAGCTGTTGTGTGTAAATCGGCTGTTCACTCGTTATTGCGGTGAACGTGAGACTGAATGACTGCACTCGAACATGTCCACTATGGTGTCGGACAACACTACAAATGGCCGTCCCTTCAAGTTCAACCACTCTACGGCATCAACCTAGAACGCAAACAAAATGGCGCCGCCCATGGTCCAAATATAAAATCGATTTTTAAAATAACGTAGATCTTTCATGGGTTTTCTACTACATAATTCAGTAAGAGACATCATTTATGTTATATTAAGCCATACAAGTCTCAACACCAGGGGATCCCTTTCAGTGAAAACACCCACTGCTGTGATTGGTGATGATTGGCTGTGATCTTTACATTTAAAAGATAACGGAGGGGGCGTGGTTTAGTCAGGGAGCTGCAGCGCTGCCAGTGGAGAGAGACAGAGGAAATGTTATTGTACCGAGTTTTTGAGAGCGCAAGTTTATTTTGTTTGTCTCTGAGAGCTCTGAATGAGTGAACTTTGCAACGTTATTTCCCTCACAAAATGCTTTCACCACCGCTAACGACAAACACGACATCGACATGAATACAGTAAGAGCTTCTGTTGAGCATAATGAGCAGCGTCATTCAAACGTGTGATTGACCGATCCGAACATTATAAAGAGTGTTCTTTGAATGCTCTCTGTAGTTTAATCATTTAAATAACAGATTTGTTTCATGCTGCTAACAGAAACGAGTGAAGTTGTTGGTTTTAGTCACTGGCTTGCTTCACTGATGCATCAAGACGGCCAGCTGCAGGACTAACAGTTTTAAATGATTTAGAAAGAAAGTGTGTGTGAACTTGAATGATGAGCTACACATCAGAACTCTCTGATCCCAGATCAGGCATTAATGAACACTGTTACTCACTGTTTGTGGCGGTGCTGTTGAATCCGTATGGTAAAGCCTGTGCTGCTGATGTCCACTGATAAACTGAATCCTTAATCCTTACTGATTATAATTTTCTGGAACCGAGTAAATCATAAACTGTAGCCATTGATCTCTACGTATAGCGTCCGTGGGAAGGCCAAACAAAGGTGATTTGACTCCGGGATGAAAATAACAGCGTTTCAATGGCATGGCGACAAACACACTCTACAAAAACAACGCTTCCTATTCTCGACCTGCGAGAGCAAAAGGACAACGCCCCTGAATCTGCGTGTTCTTGTAGGCCGAGGGTTCGTCAACAAACGGTTTTAGTTGCGTCATTAAAGCAGGAAGTGCAGCGGTGTAGTCCAAACCGGCCGCTCGCTGTAGGCTTTGAAAGGGAACTTCTGTTAAATAAAATATCTCGCTTGGCATTGAACTTTGAGCTTTATAATTTTACAGGTATTATTTATGCTCTAACAGCAACATTACACACTAACTAATGTTTGAAAGATGAAATCGCAAAGAATGGGACCTTTAACAATTAATAATTTTTTTATAATGCACTCAAGAATACTTTGCCCATCAACCGTATAAACCGCTGTATTCTGTTTCAAAGGGACACATGCTCAGATGTAAATGAGAAGCACATGAACGAGTGAAGGAGATGTGCTGCTGAAGTGCCACAGCAGAGGGCGCTGATGAACTGCAGAATGCAGCGGTTACCCCGCAAACAAACAAAAAACGCGTGTAGTTTTTAAAACAGCCATTCGTTTGTGTAATCTCAATGTTGTTCATCACAGCACCAAATACTTAATACTTAAAGGGTGGGTTGCACCAACAAGGATTAAATTAAGCTCAGTTTAGAGCTAATCTAGGATTTGTTGATCTAGGCTTTAATTTAAATCTAGTTGTTTTGCACCACTTAATTTTAAATCAAGATTAACAAATCTGGGATTAGCAGTATTTAACCTGCGATTAAAACCTCCATTAATTTTCGCTGCCATGATGAGCCACTGACAGCAACAATACTAACATTCAATTTCCTTCTTTATTGAACACCAGAAACACTCTCTCTGACATAAGGAGCTCTTGCTGATAAAGGAAATAAACTTGTAAAATGTCGTCTGTCTTTATAAAGTGCTAGAGAGTAGCAAGTTTAAATTTAATCCCTAACTGAAATTTTAATCTGAGATTAAAGTTATGGAGCAACAAGATTATAGTTAATCCAGGTTTATTATGAAAATAAATCATGTCATGGTTTAAATTTAAGCTTGCTTATTTTTAAACAAAGTTTAAAGTTTGGTGCAACAGAATTATAAAATAAACCTTGATTTAATCTAGATTTAAAGTTAATCCTTGTTGGTGCAACCCACCCAAAGACTTAATAGGCTATTTATTTTCGAACTTAAACATTTTTATGTTTTAATCTGGACTACAACATACCGATTAGAACTGTTCTAATTATTTGTTATTGTTCAGTAAAACTTTGAGACATAAGACTTCATTAGTTAACATGTTAATTCATTATTACCGAACTGACAATGAAAAATACTTATAAAGAATTAATTATTCTAAGTAATGTTAATTTCTTAGTTACTGTTTAATAACATTAAAATCAAAATAACTTTTTTAATGGACCTAAGATAAAACTAACAATGATCAGTATTTCTTAACTAACATTAACAAAAACATTATACTTTCTGTACCAAATGTAGCTATTGCTCAGTCTTAGTTAATGCATCAAATAATGAGACCTTATTGTAATTTGTAAGCCTACCTGTTGTTCTTTATAGCCTAATTCTTTTGCACTTTAATCTGTTTGAAAATTTTACTTTTACAGGTCTGGAAAAAATCAAGAGACCACTTAACATTGATTTCTCTTAATTTTTTTCCCAGAGCTGTATATATTTTTGGTGCATTATTGTATTTAAACATTCAGTTATTTTTGTTCTTACAAAAATAGTTCTTAAAGCTGTTATGCTATGGCAACACTTTTTCTTCTGCAACTTATTTCAATATCGAGATAATATCGTATATCATGATAAAACTTCAGTAATTAATCGCAACATGAAAAATTGATATCGGCACATGCCTATTTATGATATTGTTAATAACACAAGTTGACTTTGCAATCGTAAATTGTGTAGCATGAATGGTGTAGCCTAGTTCAATAAACAAGTAGCCTAATTAATATTAAGTTACTTAAAGTTTTAGATCCAAACAACCTTTTTTGTTCCATTTCACCGACGAAAATAGTTCCAGAGGAAAGCAACACTCAGCGCAGTGTTTTGTTACTGAATGATTCAGCGATTTGAATGAATCATTTGAATGAACGACTCAATGACTCACTTATGAAGACGATCTCTTGCTGCCCCCTATTGGCGGTTATGTTTAAAAGTATGATTGCATGTTTTAATGAGAACATTAATCTTTAACATTAATTATTGCAGCTGTATTTTTTGCAGTTTATTTAATTTAATTTAATTGATAACAGCCTATAGTGTCTTTACTATTATAGCTGAATTTATTAATCAAATGTGAGAATTTAACATGAAAGATGATGCATACATTTAATAAGATTTTAAAAAATGGCCTTTCTAAAATGAAATAACACCATGGGGTGAATATCACAAATATGCAGATTTAAGTCGGCCTATGTTAAAGCTGACAGAACACTGATGAGAATATTACTACAGAATCAATATATGTATATCACCAATTTAATTTAATTTAATTTGATTAAATTAATGTTTAAGTTGATATGTACAAGAAATATTGTATTCATTATAAAATTATGCAATGCACTCTCCACTCGCTAGTAGCACTCAAAAATATCTCAGTTGATAACTCTTAAGTAAAACTAGATCAAATATAACATCACACAAGATTCCTTCTAACATTTGATCATTTGAACATGACATAATACAATTTAACATTGGATGAACAGAGCTCATGAAATCGTACCTCTCCTCTCAAGTGTTATTATAATCTGGTGTAACAACATACCCCTGCAACACATACCCATTTAAAATCTTAAAAAGTCAAGCAAGCATTAAAGTCCCACTGAACCGGAAGTAGCGAGTGAGTTTTCTTCAGTGCTGTGAATAAATGTGTAACAAGTTCTTAGGTAAGGAAGGAAGAGGACACGGGGGTCGGGTGGACTGCTGACGTCTTTTATTCTTTGTCTAACTCAAATCACAGTGTTCACACTCCAGTGTGTATCTTTCTCATAAACTCAGGTTTCACTTCCGGGTTGCGGTACTTCCGGTATCCGGGAACTCTGAACTCAGTGTCTCTGGGTGCGTCAGCAGTCCGTCTCTCTCTCGCCTGCTTCCGTTTCTCTCTGGCGTTTTGTACTCTCCCAGCGCCTATTACTGAAACTAGATACAGGTGTTATCAATCTGCGCCCAACCCACTCACTTACCGCTCGTCCCGCGGCTCTCTCTCCCGCTGCAGACACCGGGGAGCCGTCCAGCCTGCAGACCCCCCCCCCCCCCCCATTCCTGGAGAGCAAGTCGGCCACAGCCATCTGAACACCCGGCCTGTGGACCACCTTGAACTTAAAAGGCTGAAGAGCTAGATACCAATGGGTGATCCGCGCATTGAAATCCTTAATGCGGTGGAGCCACTGCAGCGGAGCGTGGTCCGAACAGAGGGTGAACTCCCGCCCCAGGAGGTACTAGCGGAGGGTGAGAACGGCCCACCTGATGGCCTGGCACTCTTTCTCTATGGTGCTGTACTTAGCCTCCCTCTTAGAGAGCTTACGGCTAATTTACAGCACCGGCCGCTCTTCCCCCTCCACCTCCTGGGAAAGAAAAGGGAGAGAAAAGTCAGGGGAGTGTAATAGCAGCCCGCCACAGAGAACAGCCTTAACTTGGGTGAAGGCCTGCTGACACGGCTCCGTCCACTGGACCGTATCTGGTAGCCCCTTTCTAGTAAGGTCAGTCAGAGGGCTGGTGAGGTCCGAATAATTAGGTATAAACCGCCTATAATATCCCGCCAGCCCCAAGAACTGCCTTACCTCCTTTTTGGTCTTGGGTCGCGGACAGGGCGCAATCGCGGCAGTCTTATCAATTTGGAGACGCACCTGCCCATAGCCCAAGTTGAAGCCCAGATACCTTACTTCCACCCGCCCAATTGCACACTTCTTCGGGTTGGCCGTGAGCCCCGCTCCCCTCAGCGACCTCAGGACCACCCTTACATGCTGCATATGCCACTGCCAATCGTTACTGTATATCACGATATCATCCAGCAGCATATGTCACATGGGGATGCAGAATCCTGTCCATGAGACGCTGAAAGGTAGCGGGAGCCCCCAACAAGCCGAAAGGAAGGGTAATAAATTGGTGTAATCCAAACGGCGTGGTAAAAGCTGTCTTTTCTTTGGACAATGGAGACAAGGGGATCTGCCAATAGCCCTTCGTTAAGTCCAATGTCGAGTAAAAGCGAGCCGTGCCCAGCCGATCAAGCAACTCGTCAACCCGCGGCATTGGATACGCGGCGAATTTCGACACAGCGTTCACCTTGCGATAATCCACGCAAAACCGGACAGAGCCGTCGGTTTTCGGAACTAAAACTATCGGGCTCGCCCAGTCACTGCTGGATTCTTCTATTACCCCCATGTCGAGCATTGCACCCAATTCATCCTGAACCACCTTTTTCTTGTGTTCAGGCAAGCGATACGGCCGGCTGCGAACTACCACGCCCGGCTCGGTCTCAATATGGTGCTGAATAAGACTAGTACGACCCGGTAGGGGCGAGAACACGTCGGCAAACTCAGCCTGTAATTTTAATAAATCAGTGAGTTGGGATGGCGAGAGGTGATCTCCCCCGGGGGCCAGCGCGAGAGATTGTGGTTTGATGTTCGCCTCTGGCCCAAGATCATCCTCCCCCCCGATCACCGTCGCCAACATCACTGATTCGACCTCATTCCATTTTTTAAGGAAGTTGAGGTGGTAAATCTGACGAGCCTCGCTCCTATCGGACCGTATTACTTCATAATCGAGATCCCCGACTTTGCGGCCTCAAACGGTCCCTGCCACTTAGCCATCAATGTTGAGCTCGACGTTGGGAGTAATACAAGTACCTTCTCTCCAGGCGTGAATTTGCGCATTTAGTTCCCCTGTTATACAGCCGGCTCTAGTGGTCCTGGGCTTGCAACAAACTCTCTCTGGATAGCCGCCCCAATGTGTGGAGTTTTGTTCGCAAGTCCAGCACGTACTGAATTTCGTTCCGTTGGTCCCTCCTCCCAAGTTTCTCGCAGGACATCCAGCACCCCCCAAGGCTGGCGTCCGTGGAGAAGCTCGAAGGGGGAAAACCCCGTGGAGGCTTGCGGGACCTCCTGCACGGCGAATAACAAGGGTTCTAACCACCTGTCCCAATTTTTGGCGTCTTCCTTAACGAACTTACGGATCATGGTTTTAAGAGTGCGATTAAATCGTTCGACCAAGCCGTCCGTTTGTGGGTGATAGACGCTAGTTCGAATCGATTTAATGCCCAGCAACCCGTATAGTTCGCGTAGTGTACGTGACATCTTGTGCATATGGATGTATTTCTGATGACTAATTAATTTTTTATTTTTATGTAAATATAGTTTATAGGACATTAGATAACGGTTGTTTTTGTGAGCTATGTGACCTTAGCTCGTGGGACTACGGATGGAAATTAGCCCTCGGCTACAATCCGGCATGTTTACATGCATGTACTCCATGTTGTGTTCATTAACATGCACTGTCCCAATCAAATAAATAAATAAATAAATAAATAAAAAAACATCGTGTTGCGTAGTCCACTTTGACTAAAGCAAAACGTTGCCCACGCGCTGATCGCTCTAATGGCCCGATGAGGTCCATCCCAATTCTTTCGAAGGGGACCTGCATTAACGGAAGAGGACGCAAAGGCGCTTTTGGGGTGGCCAGTGGGTTCACCAACTGACATTCCGGACAAGACGCGCACCACCTGCGCAAGTTGTCATGAATGCCTGGCCAAAAGAATCGGGTCATGAGGCAATTTAGTGTGGCCGCCTGTCCCAAATGGCCCGCCATAGGATTGGAGTGAGCCGCCCAGAAAAGTATTTCCCGGCGGCTCTTGGGAACTAACCATTGGGTTATATCTACTTTGGTCTGAGTGTCTTGGGTCACTCGATACAACCGATCTTTCAGGATGGCAAAATATGGATAGGTGATGGGAAGGGCAGGTTGGAGAGACTGGCCGTCGATGGAGCGGACCTGCCGAAAGGCATGTTTTAAGGTCTCATCCTGAGACTGCTCCAGAGGAAAGTCTTTGCCTGCTTTCACACAAAATGATATGATGATAATATAAAAATGTCCAAGTGAAACAGAATATTGAACAGAGGGCAGAGTTTTACCTCAGCGCTCCTCCTCTCCATCTCTCAAAATGTTTAGTACTATCAAAACTTAATAGGTTATGTATTTGAACTGTATTGTAATGATGGAAATTACTAGAAATATTTTGAGTATCTGTTTGTAAAGAGAGTTGATTGATTTTAAAGTTTTTGTGCTTGCTTGTGACCAGATAGTAAAGCATGAGCAAAAATCATCGAGTGCATTTTAGTTTTGCTGCCTCTGTTGCTAAATATGGTCTTATATGCCTAAAGGTATAGCCAAATTAAATGTAATAAAGTTAAATGTGTAAATGCAACAAGAACAGCAAACACAAGTAATGAAAACTTCTGTAAAGCAACTGATAATGTTCTCATGGCAGATTAACCTATTAAATGTAATCTAAAGATGTGTAGCATAAAAGGTCTAAATATGAACCTGCTATATAAATCGTTATCTTTTATTAATTTGTAGTTTTTAGAGAGTTTGTAGTTGTCGAATCAGGTCATTTAAGGCCATTAACTCTCACTCTGACTGACTCTCTTACCAGTGACTGAACTACTGATTTAGTTTGGATGTTTTTTTATTTCTGTGATTATTCTTATCTTATAGATGGTGTTTATTAAAGAGGAGAGTGAAGACGTGAAGATTGAAGAAACACTGAGAGTGAAACATGAAGAAACTGAGGACCAAACAAAGCTGGAGTTTATTAAAGAGGAGATTGAAGACGTGAAGAGTGAAGAAACATTGAGAGTCAAACATGAAGAAACTGAAGAGCAAACAGGTTGGTTTCATTCTCAAAGCTGAACTCATTTGATCCGTATTCAAATGCCAATTTTAAATTTCACATTAGCTTTATTAGCCTGACTGTGTATCAAAGTATTGCCAAATAATTAACATGTGTATAAATCATTTAAAAAACATATTTACTACTATACTTTATATATATATTAGGGGTTGCACTGACTAGTCGACCTTAATGCTCTGCCATGACACTTTAAGCTTGACGTCGACTAGTTGCTGGCCTATAGAGGGCGCAACAGGATTAGCAATTTCCTGACACGCAAGCTCTGTTTTCAACAGTTAAAAATAATAAATAAAGGGATACTCTGAGAGCTCTCCACAAGACATGCTTGATTATGCCATCTGGATACTCGAAATTGATCAGGAGAATGCACACTTTAATTGTACACGTAAGTTAATCGTCATGCTAAACTAATGCGTGCTGCATTACAACACACACACATAGCCGATTACGCAGAGATTGCGCGCCTCACACAAAACCATTCAGTAGCACAGAAATGTATTGTCAACACTGTTCTGTGATTTATCAATAAAATAGCTTTGAAACTGAAAAATTCTAGCATATATTTCTTGATAACTAAAACTCACAGCTTCACTATTAGTAGAGAGACGCTGCCAGGTAGAGTGAATTCACACGCAATCACTCACTAATGCATTCATATACATGTAATCTTTATTGTGCTACTTTATCTGTATCTTATTCAAAACGAGCAGAAATCTGTGAGAAATATAACAACTATAAGACAAAAGAACTGATACAAAAGCTGTTATGTAGGATTAATAACCTCATGGGCAGTACTGTGTCATATGCTATGGCTGTCCTGTGCTCAAGAAGACCCGCGTTTGCATCTCAGCTCGAGGCTCAGGCTTATTTGTTCATTAATGACGTTTTAGCAAAGTTCGTTATTCAGGAAGGAAGAAGACAAGGGTCGGCTTTGACTGGGACTCGCTTTCTTTATTCAGTCTTTCAAAAACAAATAATAAACACACGTTCAGTGTGGTATCTTGCATTCCCCCCCCCCCCCCCCCCAAGGGGATGCAAGGGGGCGTGATCCGAACAGAGGGTGAACTCCCGCCCCAGGAGGTAATAGCAAAGAGTGAGGACAGCCCACCTGATGGCCAAACACTGGTGCTGTACATCGTCTCTCTCTTAGAGAGCTTTCGACTGATATATAGCACCGGCCGTTCCTCCCCCTCCACCTCCTGGGACAGGACTGCGCCCAGCCCCCTGTCCGAGGCGTCAGTCTGCAGAGAAAAAGGGAGAGAAAAGTTAGGAGCTTGTAGGAGCGGCCCACCACACAGAGCCGCCTTTAACTGAGTGAAAGCCTTCTGGCACTGCTCCGTCCACCGAACTGTATCTGGTTCTTCCTTTTTAGTTAGATCAGTCAGCGGGCTGGCGAGGTCCGAATAATTAGGTACAAACCTCCTATAATATCCCGCCAGTCCCAGGAACTGTTTAACCTCCTTTTTGGTCTTGGGTAGGCCGCAACCGCTGCGGTCTTATTAATGCGGCCGAAGAATTCGATCCATCAGGCGCTGAAAAGTCGCCCGCCGGTGCCCCGAACAGCCCGAAAGGAAGCGTAACGAATTGGTGCAATCCAAACGGCGTGGTATAAGCGTTTTTTTCTTTGGTTACTGGAGACAAGGGGATCTGCCAGTAACTCTTTGTCAAGTCCAGCGTCGAATAAAAGCGAGCAGTACCTAGCCGATCAAGCAATTCGTCAATCCGTGGCATAGGATAAGCATCAAATTTCAACACCGCGTTGACTTTTCTGTAATCCACGCAGAACCGGACCGAGCCTTCAGGTTTTGGTACCAAAACGATCGGGCTCGCCCAGTCACTGTTGGATTCTTCGATCACCCCCATCTCTAGCATTGCGTCTAATTCGGCCTGAACCACTTTCTTTTTGTTTAGGCAATCTATATGGTTGGCTGCGTACAACCACGCCTGGCTCGGTGTTGAATGAGGTCGGTCCGCCCCGGTAGGGGCAAGAATCGTCGGCAAAATCTGCCTGTAATTGTTTGAGGTCTATGAGCTGGGAGGGTTAGAGGTGATCTCCCCCCGGGACCAGAGCGTGGAATTGTGTCTTTTGAACCACCTCTGGTCCGAGATCATCCTCTCCACTCACTACCGTCGCCAGCATCACAACCTCTGCCTCAACCCATTTTTTAAATAAATATCCGAATTACCTCATAGTTCAGATCCCCTACTCGTCGTGTGACCTCAAACGGTCATTGCCACTTGGCGAGTAATTTGGAACTAGAGGTGGGGAGTAATAGAAGTACTTTCTCTCCCGGTGAAAATTGTCTTAATCTAGCCCCTTTGTTGTACAACTCTCTTTGTTTGTCTTGGGCCTGTAACAAATTCTCCATTGAAAGCCGCCCCAGCGTGTGGAGTTTTGTTCTCAGGTCCAACACAAACTGAATTTCGTTTTTAGTAGCGGATGGCCTGTCCTCCCAAGCTTCCCTAATGACATCCAAAACCCCTCGGGCCTGGCGGCCATAGAGAAGCTCGAAGGGGGAAAACCCCGTGGAGGCTTGGGGGACCTCGCAGACAGCGAACAAGAGAGGTTCTAGCCATTTGTCCCAATTTTTGGCGTCTTCGTGAAGGAATTTACAAATCATTGTTTTCAATGTGCGATTAAAATTTTCTACCAGCCCATCTGTTTGTGGGTGATAGATAAAAAGATTTTGTGTGTCACGTCAGTAAATAGCATTCTGAGCAACTGAATGAACTTCACTGACCGAATTGCTGTTTTGAGTCTGAACGAGATAGAGAGAGATCGTTCGTGAATGAACTGGTAGGCTACCTCAGTCATTTAGCATGCGTGTCAGTCTCGTTCAGCAATCAGCAGAAAGCGGATGCAAAGCACAGTTATAGACAAACCTCATGTTTATAACCCCATGTTTACCATAATCCCTGATATATGAATGTCTAAATGTCTGACCAAACAATTAAATGTTAATCATGCAAGAAAACATGCTTTGGTCATCTAAACCACTTAATTAGACTTTTATTTAATGAGTAGATTATGCATTTTAATAAAGCCAAATCAGTTTTTTTTTTAAGTAAATACGTTCATTTGACTTAAGACATAAAACACTCTTTTTCATCACCTGCGGTCATATTTATGTAATATTAAAAAAAAAAAATTACTGAACGAATCAATGAACGAATCTGAACTAATCATTTTGGTGAACGAACTAAAAATGAATGACTCTCTTAAAAGAACCAAAATTTCCACCATTACTACAAGGTTTTGGAGGGGTCTGCAGTTAAAGGCCTGTTGGACTCCTTTAATTTAGAGGGTTTCCACACAATATTAAGAATATTGAGCTGAAGCTTGCCTTTACAAAATTAAAATGCAAATCGAAGGGCAATATCTGTAGAAAAATCACAATTAGATATTTTCCCTAAACTGCACATCTCTATATTCCAATCCACTTCAATAACACCTGTGGCAGTGTCCTAACCACATAGAATCCAAACATGATGAGTTTGGAAATTGTCCTAAAAAACAGAAATGGTTACAAATATCGAGAAAAGGTTCTGACATTAAATGTAACCCCTTTTTCTGTAGCTTAGTTAGTATATTTGATGCCTTAAATGTTTTAATATCTTGAGGTCTGTTGTTTTGTGCCATTCAACTGGGATTTTGTCTCTTTTAGATTTGATGTCTCTGAAAGTGGAGAGTCAAGAACTAAATGAAATGGAAGAAAAAGATCAGTATCGGCAACATCGTGATTTCATAACTGAAGAAAAATCTTTTAGTTGCTCACAGACTGAACAGATTTCCTCACAAAAAATCACTCAAAAGCCAGGAAAGAGTTTAATTAAAAAGCGACACCTTAAAGTCCACATGAGAGATCACACTGGAGTGAAGCCTTTCACCTGCCTACAGTGTGGAAAGACTTTCAATCATAAACAGAGTCTTAAAGTCCACATGAGAGTTCACACTGGAGAGAAGCCTTACACCTGCCAACAGTGTGGAAAGAGTTTTACTAAAAACGGGAGTCTCAGAGTCCACATGAGAGTTCACACTGGAGAGAGACCTTACACCTGCCAACAGTGTGGAAAGAGTTTCAATCATAACGTGAGTCTTAAAGTCCACATGAGAGTTCACACTGGAGAGAAGCCTTTCACCTGCCAACAGTGTGGAAAGAGTTTCACTGAAAACAGGAATCTTAAAGTCCACATGAGAGTTCACACTGGAGAGAAGCCTTTCACCTGCCAACAGTGTGGAAAGAGTTTCAATCATAAAGTAAATTTTGGGGAACACATGAGAGTTCACACCGGAGTGAAGCCTTACACCTGCCTACAGTGTGGAAAGAGTTTCACTCGAAAAGGAAGCCTTGAAAAACACATGACAATTCACACTGGAGAGAAGCCTTACACCTGCCAAGAGTGTGGAAAGTGTTTCACTCATAAAGTGAGTCTTAAAATCCACATAAGAGTTCACACTGGAGAGGATTACACCTGCCAACAATGTGGAAAGAGTTTAATTAGAAAAGAAAATCTTGAAGCCCACATGAGAGTTCACACTGGAGAGAAGCCTTACACCTGCCAAGAGTGTGGAAAGAGTTTCACTTATACACAGAGTCTTAAAATCCACATGAGAATTCACACTGGAGAGAAGCCTTACACCTGCCAACAGTGTGGAAAGAGTTTCAATCATAAAGGAAGTCTTAAAGTCCACATGAGAATTCACACTGGAGAGAAGCCTTACACCTGCCAACAATGTGGAAAGAGTTTCAATCATAAAGGGAATCTGAAAACCCACATGATATTTCACACTGGAGAGAAGCCTTCTTCTGAATGAGTACAGAATCTCCTGATCAAAACACACATGAAGAAGATGGAGTAAAACAAGCGATAATATGTATGCAGATGCAAATGCAAACTAACATGATTATCAACATTAAACATCATATACAGTGAGGAAAATAAGTATTTTAACACCCTGCTATTTTGCAAGTTCTCCCACTTAGAAATCATGGAGGGGTCTGAAATTGTCATCGTAGGTGCATGTCCACTGTGAGAGACAATCTAAAAATAAACAAAATCCAGAATTCACAATGTATGATTTTTTTTAATGATTAATTTGTATGATACAGCTGCAAATAAGTATTTGAACACCTCAGAAAATCAATGTTAATATTTGGTACAGTAGCCCTTGTTTGCAATTACAGAGGTCAAACGTTTCCTGTAGTTTTTCACCAGGATTGCACACTGCAGGAGGGATTTTGGCCCACTCCTCCACACAGATCTTCTCTAGATCAGTCAGGTTTCTGGTCTGTTGCTAAGAAACACGGAATTTGAGCTCCCTCATAAGATTCTCTATTGGGTTTAGGTCTGGAGACTGGCTAGGCCACACCAGAACCTTGATATTTTACTTACAGAGCCACTCTTTGGTGATCCTGGCTGTGTGCCTCGGGTCATTGTCATGTTGGAAGACCCAGCCTCGACCCATCCTCAATGCTCTAATTGAGGGAAGGAAGTTGTTCCCCAAAATCTTGCAATACATGGCCCCGATCATCCTCTCCTTAATACAGTGTATTCGCCCTGTCCCATGTGCAGAAAAACCTCCTAAAGCATGATGCTACCACCCCCATGTTTCACAGTAGGGATGGTGTTCTTGGGATAGTACTCATCATTCTTCTTCCTCCAAACACGTTTAGTGGAATTATGACCAAAAAGTTATATTTTGGTCTCATCTGACCACATGACTTTCTCCCATGACTCCTCTGGATCATCCAAATGGTCACTGGCAAACTTAAGATAGGCCTGGACATGTGCTGGTTTAAGCAGGGAAACCTTCCGTGCCATGCATGATTTCAAACCATGATGTCTTAGTGTATTACCAACAGTAACCTTGGAAAAGGTGGTCCCAGCTCTTTTCAGGTCATTGACCAGCTCCTCCTGTGTAGTTCTGGGCTGATTTCTCACCTTTCTTAGGATCATTGAGACCCCACGAGGTGAGATCTTGCATGGAGCCCCAGTCCGAGGGAGATTGACAGTCATGTTTAGCTTCTTCCATTGTCTAATGATTGCTCCAACACTGGAGGTGTACAATTTTTTCTCTAGTGTCTTTTGACAGCTCTTTGGTCTTGGCCATGTTAATAATTGGATTCTTTTTGATTGTATGGGGTGGACAGGTGTCTTTATGCAGTTAACGGCTTTAAACCGGTGCATCTAATTTAGGATAATGAATGGAGTGGAGGTGGACATTTTAAAGGCACACTAACAGGTCTTTGAGGGTCAGAATTCTAGCTGATAGACAGGTGTTCAAATACTTATTTGCAGCTGTATCATACAAATAAATAGTTTAAAAAACATACATTTTGATTTCTCGATTATTTTTTTTTAGATTATGTCTGTAATGCGAGACTGGAAGAAAAAACAGAAGATCCAAGTGCAAGTGCAAAAGAAGTTTATTTAACAGATACTCAGAAACTCCAAGCTTCAAGCAACTTAAAGGCTATAAGCCGATAAACTCAGGTTGCTCTCAGACACTACAGGGAAAGTCACAGTCAGCCTTGGATCGCGCACTGGCGAATAGAGATGGTTGCTGACAGTCTTAGGATCGTCTATAGGCGAGTAGGGACAGGCAGGCTGGAATCGTGCACCTGCGAAAATAGACAGATACAGGCTGGCTGGAATCACGCACCGGCGAGAATAGACAGATACAGGCTGGCTGGTAAAGCAGTGACCGCAGTGGACAGGATGGTCAAGCAGAGAACGGAAACCTCCACAGACGGACTCAGGAAACTGAGAACACCGTCTAGGGAGACGGAGAGCAGAGAACCAGACCGGGACAGCGTCTGCAAGGAATCCAGACACTGCCATCATATTTATGTGAAAATTATCAAAAACTCTGGCTGTGGTTGGCAACTTTTTTTTAATGTAGTGTTGGCTGGGAAAGAGTTAATATGTCGTTCAGGTAAATATGTGAATATGTACTCTGATTATCTTTACTGTAATAAAATGAAATATGAGAAACACAACCCTCTTCATGTTAACCCTCTGGACCCAAAGAATGCGCCCACGCATTTTGCTGTATTTTTCCTCATGATAGTGTCAAACAACTTAAAATACATTTTTGGCCTCACAGACATAATCTGCCACTCAGACACGACATATATATCTTTATAAAGCTTGGAATGTCTACTTTTAAATTCAGTCATTTATATAAAAAACAAATATTCTCTGTTTATGTAATCCGTATGAAAACAGTGAGAGGTCCAGTTCCTCCGGTACAGCCTCATTATCTGTAATGTGACCACACCCACGCACATGCAAACGATTCATATCCAAATCGTCCACGAGGAAGGACCGCGAACCTTTAAACCATAGACATAATATACGTAGACTCCCCAAAGACTTACACTGCCTATTGGAGCGGACGTATCAGCGCGGCGCCATCTTGCATGGGTCTCCAATGTGCCGCCCCCTGCATTTATTTCTACTGAGGAAGATGTATTCTCAACTACAATGATCATAACTCCCCGAGTTTTTACCGGATTTTCACACGGTTTGGTTTGTTACAAACTACAGAGACTTATTTATGATACAGGGCACTGTCACACATTGAAAAATTCTGCTTTCATGTAGAAAGACTTTGTATTACGAGCTTTAACTAAGACATATGATAGACTATGACATTGATAAATGAATGAATTTTATATTTTAATAAAGAAACAAGTTTGATTGTTAATTTGAATTTATTTCTCTCATACACTCACACAGGCATATTGATAAATGTATAAATTTATGAATTTTATATTTTAATAAAGAAACAAGTTTGATTTTTCACTTGAATTTATTTCACACACACTCACACACACACTCACTCACTCACACTCTCACACACACACACACATACTGTACCAGCTCAGAATTATTATTTTTTGAAAGGCCTAAAGTAAACGTTATAATTCCAGGTCATTCCAGCATCTTACATTATCCTGTCAGGCTTGCAACTGGGACTGGGGAGCTAAAATCCTTTAAAAAGAACTGTTTTGCACAGCTTCTTGCATATGCTTGCACTCTGTAACTCCAGGGTAGTTAATTTTGCGATGTGGTGCAGCCTTACTTTGTGAAATACAGACACCACAAATGACACAAGCATGAAATGATGGTTCTCAATTCCAAATTGGGTGTCTGAAATGTGCTCCCCGAGTAAGAACACATCCTCTGAACCAGTCTCCGCCCGAACGAAACGGTTGACGAAGGATCCACGGACACCTTGTTCCTTTGAGTTTTGTCAAATCACACGCTCTGCTGCTCTGACCACCTTCACTGTTCCCTCTGAGGGGATCATCAGCCCACCACTGTTTTAAGTTCAAGCAGGTGGTAGCTCTTGTCAAAAGATGAGGGTACAGCAGCTGTGACGAGGCTTGCACGGCACACCTCACAGGACAGTTTTTTCAGAATTTTTCTGACAACAAACCCTGAAATGTAGACAAGGGCATTGTCCACAAGACCACCAAAGCGGGTGGGCAGGTAACTGTGGTCACATATGACTGCAGATATGTTTGCAAATGGAGACAGGAGCTCTTCCTCTACCATTAAAACAGAGTGCATGTCTTCAGCTGATAGGGACACAGTTTCATCTTGTGCTGCCACACTGCCTGACCCACTTGGTGCGACACCACAACGGACCATCAGACGACGGAAAATGCCTTGGAACTGCCCTGCAGTTGGATTGTTATTCCAGCCTCCTAAAAAAAACAACCTTTTACAGACTTAGATTGCAGAGATGTGTAATGAGGACAGTCAGAGTCGTAATAGATATATCTTCTGAGGTAAGGTAAGGAAACTGCTGTATAACCATTTTTCCCCCACAGGTAAGCTATAAAAGGTAAGTAAGGTAATAACTCTATAACCATGTTTTTTTCTAAAGGTAGGCTTTAAAAAAGATACACACTGGTGTCTGATGTGCTGTTTGCTTTAGGGGGTGGATTACTTCATGAAGTGATAGCCACCAATAAGTGACCAGTCTGAGAGGTCTATCACATCAAATCATACTGTAAACTAGGGATGTATAGGTACTGTATATATATAAAAACCTTCTACTGTAATTTGCCCACCCAGAAGGTACCAATATCCAGTCTGGCCCATTGACTAAAAAAACTAATTATAAATGTGAAAATTATACCTGATGCCCTGACAGAATTGAACAAAAGCTCCAAGTGATCCTGACTGAAGCGGCATGTGCAGACATAACGCTGAACTTGGAGCATGTCCGGAATAATCATCAACAATGTGTCCATGTTGATGACAAAGCCAATGACTGACAGATACCTTCAAAAGAAAACGTTTCATCAATAAGATCATGGCAAAACAAGACACCTCGAGAGCACCTAGTAATTTCAGTTATTGAAAGACATTGACTTTTCTACAAATATTCATAACATGTAGCACAACACATGGTGACAGAGATAGCAACGGCAATAAATGTTTTGCTTCAATAAAGTCCCTGAATGGTAAATGATTTAAGTGTAGTACAAATCTACTGGGTGCAAAATTACTGGGTGCTTCTTGAGAGTATAAGTTAGTGTCAGGAACAACTAGGAACTATATTAAAACTGAAAAGGAGAGCTTAAAAACAAGAACATGTCATACTGTACATACCATTTGGCACCTCTATGACCTGAAAAACACTGAACACAAGCAGATTCCAACATGCAGAGACAAACATCATAAACAAGAAGAAAAGGTGCAATACAAGATATGCTCCTTAAAGCAGGAAGGACTCACATTATCTCCGGCCTCTGGTTTTGCAAACAGCAACATCATATGAACATACACACCATATTTGACACCTTTCCTGTATCACCTGAAAAAGACTGAACAGAAGAGTCAACAGAAACAAAACTGCAGACAGCACAACCAGAGAAAGAGCATCTTATGAACTTGATGCATAGCAAGAGAACAGAGCATCATATTAACTTGTGATGTTGTGAACTTTTTGTGGAAACCATTCGATATTTAAAAAAAAACCTCTTTGTTTGGTGGAGGGGTGTGCCATCTTTCATCACCAAACTGAGCAAGTATTCCCTGCCTCTCAACAAGAGCTCTACTCTCTCTGTCCAATTCAAAGCACCCAGAGGAGCTTTGTAACCCTTGGCACGGGGATTGCGGTTGTTCAGGATGTCAAACAACCTGTCAATCATCTTTAAAAAAAGCACAAGGCTCTGTTAACTGATAGATCACCCATAACAGTAGTATCATATCATGGAAATCAAAATATAATCTAATTTCATTATACATTTTCCTCTACAGTTAAGTATAAACAGAGATGGGTTGTATGCAGAATATGCAGTTATTTAACAATATTTGTATGTTATGTTACCTCAATGAATTCTGCCGTTGATTCACAGTTTTTAAACTGTGAATAGCCAAGGTCTCTCAGTGTGCGCAGTGCTACCACTACAGAGTGACTCAGTGTTTGAGCAGCCAGGGACACCTTCATCTTCTGGCCATCAAATTGAACATGCTTGTTTGTTATCTTGTTGGCCGCATGCAGTCCATCTTTTGTTTGGACATTGTTGAGCTCAACGATGTATGAAAAGCTGATTTCTCCAGTGGCACTGGTTATCGGGCTGTAAGCCTGCAACATGTTGCGTGCCAGTTTCAACATGTGACAAGCGTCCATCAACACAAACACCCTGTCAGCGGTCACTGGATGTTCAAAGTAGGTTTTTAAAGGCTCATGGAGGTTTCCCTTTAACTGACACCCGAGCTGGTTGCACATGTTGACATTGGAGGCATGTCCATCCATTGTCATGCAGACCACTTTTATGCCACGCGCATGCAATTCCTCCAGAGCAGGAATCCTTGGTGAGATCCTTGGAAAGATCTGCTGTGACAACTTTTTGCATGAGTACTTCTGTCACTTCCTTCTCCTTAGTAACAAATGTGTTCTTAAATCTAGGATCAAAGAAGGTTGCTGCATTAGGAAGGATTTGTAGCTCCTCATTGCTATATCTCATTTCCAGATCTTTCCTGATCTCTGTTTTCATGTTGCAGGTCAGCACAGAGTCTGCAGCACTGTCCTGCAGATGTGACAGTATCTTCCACATCACAGGGATAACAGAAGAAAGGGTTGTCTCTTTTTCTCCACACAGGGCATCAGTGAAGGTCCTTAGTGGGCCCAGGACCTCTTGCACTGTATCCAGTGTGGAGATGTCTGTGTCAGAAAGCATTAGGCACCACTTATTTCTGAAGGACCTCCCTGATGTTCTCTCCTGTGTGATCTGAATGCATTGCTACACATCCAAGACACCAGGACTGCATTTCCCAAGAGTCACTAACAAACTGAATTGTAACAGCCATATACGTGTCTACAGTTCGACTCGTCCAAAGGTCTGTTGTACAAGCAAAGTAAGGCTGGTTGGACAGCTGTGATTCAAGAACAGACCGTGTTTCATTGTTCAAAGTGGGAATCTCTTTCTCAGAAAAGTATTTTCTCCTTGGCATCTCATACCTTCTGTCAAGCTGTTCAACAAGGTTTCTGAACCCTGTTTTATCAACAACAGAAATGGGGATTTGGTCCATGCAAATAAACTCTGCAACAGCTCTGTTAAGTCGTTTTGCTTCTTTGGAGTGCCTTTCATATTTTCTTGTTGTCGCTAGGATTTCTGAAATAGTAGGCTGGCTACCGGAGGCTGAAGGAGCTTTTCTTGTTCCTTTCTGTGGATATCAAAAGGAGCAATAATGAAATTACATGTAAAACATTAGCTGTCATGCATCAACAGAGAATGATCAACATTTATAGCATTTATTAATCTTGGTTTGGTCATTTTTTGGGTTTATATTATTTTAATGCATTGCATAAAGTAATGTTAACATGCTTAACATGAATTTGTATTTAATAAATAATAACTGATTGACCAAGATTAATAAATGCTATACTACTGTTAGGTCAGGTTACCTAAAAAATGTTGACGAACGTAGCTTTTTTATAAAGTGTTATTATAACTTTCATATCAGCAATGTTCATATTACTTTTGCGCTCTCTCTCTCTCTCTCTCTCTCTCTCTCTCTCTCTCTCTCGGCTGCTTTCTCTGAGGGTCGCCACAGAGACAGTAATATGCCATTCATAGTACTATCACTAACACTAAAATAAATATTACTAATCTCTTTAATCATTCAAATTCAATTAGTATATGATTGTTTCTAAGTAATTGGAAATAATATGAGACTAAAACGTCATTATTTCTAGCGTGTCATGCATGCACATTTGAGCTTTCGTGTTTACAGTATCATATTTAATTAATAAGCTTGTATGTGCGCTGACCAGTGTTGTGATTAAAAGACTAAATTATATCAGTTGAATGATGGACTCACCTGTCGATCTTTGAACTCTCTGAACAAGTCAGGATGAGCAAGAGACAAGTGCTTCGCCAGATTGGATGTGTTGCCTCCCGTGGCAACGCATGATTTAAAGCAGCGTTTGCAGAGTGGTGCTTTAAAGTCTGTTGCTTCACCTTTCTCATCACATTTGTAGGCAAAATAATGCCAAATTTCAGTTCTACTGCTCTCTTTATTTGTTAATTTCGGGTGTGTAGAATGAGCTTCATCTGTTTGATCCATCGTGTTCCTCCGTTGTCACATTTGCCGGTTTTGCGTCAGTTTGGGTAGCGCACTGACGCCTAGCGGTGAACTTCGGAACATCAGGGCATCAAATACCGAATTGAGCAAAATTATGATATCGTACCGTTTGAAATATAAAATATACCGGTATTTTTCCAGTACCGGTATACCGCGCATCCCATATATATATATATATAATGTATATATATATTAAAGGCTGTAAAGGAGCCAACGGAATTTTCCCAGTCTTTTGACAGGTATGACAAGGCCGTATATAGTTAATCACATCTCGCTTAATCAAGGCCAATAGAATTTTCTTAGAATTCTGTCATAGGTCTTTCTTACACCCATATGACCAGCGACGACCTCATGGGAGAGCTGCAGGACGGCTTGACGAAAAGTAAGAGGAATCACAATTTTAGGGCCCTATAAAATCTGTTTTATTTTTTCCCAAATTCCGTTTTTTCCGTTTTAATTTTTGCAATTTCCGTTTTTTTTGTTTTAATTTTGAGGAATTCATTTTTTTTTACCCTTTACTGTTATTTTGGTGAAAAAAGATTGTGCTTTTATTGTTAATATAATAGAACATTAAACAAAAAATAGGAATGACCTTAAATTTATTGAGGGAACAAACATCACATTTACTTTTTAGGACAAACTTTTTTTTTTTTTTACTTTTTGATGCAACTTAACACTGCACTTCAGGTATTTCAAATATTAATGGTTATTAGCTTTAAACGTTCTGCTAAAATACATTATATTAGATTATATAAGATAAAATGAAAGTGGTCCATTCGTTTTTTTTTTTCAAGTATTCTTGGTATTCTTTTTTCTCATGCACTTGTTACCACTGTTTTAATTAATTTCTATGTAAAGCACTTTGAATTCCCATTGGGTATGAAATGTGCTATACAAGTAAACTTGCCTTGCCTTGCCTTGCCAAGTAATTTTTTTTAAAAAGAACTAAAAAAAGAAGAATCACCTTTTACATAAAGTACTATTAAGTAAAACATTTAAAGCTGAAAATTAACATAAAAAAACACATTTCACCATGAAATCATAGTGAATTGTTCTGTGTGTTTAACAATAACCATTATGATATCCAGAGCTGTGAAAAATAAAATAAATGAAAACAAGTTTTTTTTCCCCAAATTCAAAGGCCCCTTCAAATTATTAAAACTAGATGCTTATCTTAACTTAAAGGTTAAGATAAGATTAAGTTAAGGTTTTTTTTATCATATAAACTACCCATATACCGCATGTTATATGCATGTGTTTAGAACAGGGAAACACGGCCGCATTTGCAAGAGATATGCTGCCTAATGTGCCTATCATAAATCAAAGCACGAGACTGACAGTGGTCGAGCAGACCACCAGAAAATTGGACAGAATGAACAATATTTGTCTGTATTTGCAATAAATGAGCCCCAGTTCAGCTGCGCGCGACCAATGCTGCCTGGGTAAAAGCACAACAGGCGCTGCGGCTCCCGCTCTCCATACGCAAAGCTTCTGCGCTGCCTGCGCGGGCAGTGTGAAACCGCCATTAGCGTCGAGTTTCTTAACTTTTTCGCTGACGAAAGCAGAGCCGTGGAGACCAACTTCGCCATACTTTCATTGTTTTGAAGGGGGAGCTGAAATGACGGGAGGGGTTGTGCCGCGAAGATTTGCTTCCCCCGGTCTGCATTTTCCTCAGATATACGTTCTCCTCCCACACAAAACAGAATTTCATTACAAATATGTACAAATTCCGGGAAAATCCGCGTTAACAATAGATTCCGCGCTAACATGCAGATTCCGCGTTAATATGCCAATTCCGCGATTCCGTGATCGCGGAAATTATAGGGCCCTACAATTTGAATCCTGGGATCTAGCAAAACATCAGAACACATAGGTTGTTTCCTACAGAGCAACCCATCTGTAACAAAGTAAAGAGGAAGTGATTTATCACTGTTTACATCATCCACCAAAGAATACAGATTTTGAAGGGTGCAGTCCGACTGCTGTTCTTTAATTAATTAATCTCGAGTGACACTATAAAGTGGAGATAAAAAACAAGCATTTACATGGTCATCACGTTAAAATGGACTTTCAGGTTTGAAATCCGACTTTTCCATGTTATCATCAAGCACAGGCAGTAAATCAGACACAGAGGTTTCATCTTCAAGACTAGTGCTCAATACATTACATTCTGGTTGAGAGGAATTAACAGAGCAAAGAAAAGTATCACTAAGAATACCTTTCCCTTCATTTATTACTTTCTTAGCCTTAGCATGAGTTATGCAGGGAATAAGTAAGGATAGTCACGGGAGTCATCCATTTTCCCTACAACAGGATCTACTATAGGCGGAACCCAACCATCGATTTTCCCCATACATTTCCACCTGCTAAGTCATTTCCAAGTATGAAAGCACTGAACGAACGCCTACAACAACATCACCTGAGACGAAGATGAATACGGTGTGTAAAGGAACTTCCATAAACCCCATCCCAAGCCCTCTCACTAGTACATGAGTTCCAGTAGCAGTACTACTGGACAAAGGCAGAAGTCCTTCCAATAAAAAGGACTGTGCAGCTCCAGTATCTCGGAGGACACAAACCGGAACAGTCTCCTCACATCCAGGCACAGACACAGCCCCTTCTGAAAGAAATGGTGCATAATCATTATGAGTCTCTACTTCTGAGATATCCCCATGCATGTTCACAAATTCGGCAGGACTAGGGGGTAGAAATTAAACCAAACCGTTTTAGCAGACCTCTTTTTTTTCTTAAGAATTACACAATCACAAATTTTATGTCCTGCCTTCTTACAATAAAAGCAAACAATTTCCCCTTTTAATCGTGTATGAACAACACAATCAGGGGAAGAATTAGGAGCATTATTCTGACGTACAACAGTCGCTTTGCTCTTTCCCAAAACACTCATCTTAGGTCAGTAAGAACAAATTTGTCGGCCATGAGAGCAGCGTCTGACAATTTGTTCACTTTATGCACCAACGATCAAACATGTTTTCTTTTTCTATGGCAAATTCAAGATAAGTGCATGTCTCAGGTTTTAAAAAACTTTGAAATCTCTGACGATATGCCTCAGGTGCTAATTTATATGCTTGCAATATTGCAGATTTAACAGTATTTGTTCAACCGCTTTGTTCAACAATCATCGCCGAGTACACTTCCTGTGCTCTCCCGGTTAAAACACATTGTAACAATAACGTCCAAAATTCTCGGGCCATTTTAACGACTCTGCAACATGTTCAAAATGAGAAAAATATTTCTCTACCTCCCTCTCAGAAAACAGCGGTACCATTGTAATGTTTCTAAAAACATCAAAAACAGGAGCAGCTGAGACTGACTGGTTCAGTCGATTTCGACTGGTTTTAGCTTCAGCTCCAGCTCAAGTTTCCTCAACTGAAACTGTCTTTCATCCTTCCTTCTCTCTCTCAAACTCTAACTCTCGCATCTCAAACTGCTGTTGTAATTTCTTTACTTCAACGTCCCTCTCGAACTCTCTTTCAAAGCACAAGCATCACGCTTGGCACGAAGCTTATCAGCATCAACAGATAACTGCTTTTCTTGTAAAGACATCTCACTAAACTTTACATTTCTGTCAGTATCATAAAAAGGAGACGTTAAAGACTCTTCAGGATCAGTAACTTGAGCTCTTACCTCTAAAACACCACGTTCAAAAAGTGCGTTTCACAGTGTTCGTCAGAGTTTCTTTAAGCTTTTTATCGTTACTGGTTAACTCCAACGTCAAAACGCTCAGCAATCTGTAACAACTCTTCCTTTGTGCAGCTCTCCAGTAATACTTCTGAAAGAAACGCAAAGAAATCTTCGACTACCGAATACATTTTTGCTTAAACGGGAGTAAGGCTAACGGTAAACAACACCAAAACACACGCATGTGTTAAGATGCCACTATAAACTACAATGTTTAGACTACAAATCCCATAGGCCACTTCACCAGGAATCGTCACAGCATAACACGCTCCTGTTGTAAACCCGCCTAGTTGCAAGATAGATGAAAACTTACCACGAGTTGTTCTCACATCTTATTCATAATCTTAGCAGGCATAACAAACAACATGGACATGAAAAGCAACAAAGTGTCACCTTAAATGAAAAACGAGAGAGTCAGTTTCTGACTAGAAACAAAACTAACTAAACCCTACCTAATCTTCAAAGGTGTACCGGACTCGAGGCAGCATTTAAAAACTAAACTCAAGACAATTGGTACATTTAAACCAAAAGCCTGAAGCATACTCCCGACAGAGATTTAAAACCTCCGCCCAGAATAACCTTCAGAAATAAGAAAGGCAAAAATAAACAAACAGTGCCTCGACGGAAGGATTGCAAACCCAGCTGAGGACACTCTACCGAACTGAAGTCTTCTCATTTACACAAGTGAACACTAAAATGTTTTACACTTACTTACACATATAGCAATTCAGGACGAGCCTCCAATTTTATGTTACGGCCAGCTCGTTTCAAGCTGCAACATAAAAGAGGGATCAAGCAATAACATTTAATCAATTCAAATTATACTTTTTTTGTATTAACAAATATAAACACAAGTAACAAACATAAGTCTAGGGAAAATAAAAATAAAAACAAAGATATAAACAAAATATTAAAGCTGCATGATATAAGAATGGTAAATTTCCACACGTTAGTTAATCTGATGCACGTCTCCATAGACATGTCATTTGTTGACGCTTTTACCCCGCAATTTGGCCCATAGTGACCTTCCAGATCTGGAGCAGGCGCCAGTTTGCTCAGAACAACAAGTCCACCCATCTCTTAGGGTGCCCATTGTACATTATTCTCAACACTGATCTGTAACATAGAATATTGCACACATACACAGATACACTCTCTCAAGGCTGGAGCTGATTAGGCTCTAGTTCTAACCAAAACATACTGATAACGTGCTTTCTCTCAGTGAGAGATACAGACAACGGTACAGGCAATGTTTCAGTAAAAGGAAATATAAAATGAATAAAATATAATAAATTAAATGAAAGAGACTTTAGAAAACAAGAAACGAAGCAAAATCGTAACTATAAAGAATCAATATAATAATATAGGAATATAAATATTGATTAAGGCTTTGATTATGAATTAATTAGGATATATATACAGGTATATTGATGCGGCAGTGGATTTCAGAATCTTTCACGATGTGCACATTATATATGCGTGAGCTCAATTTTGAATGGACTTCTGACAAAAGAGCTGCACAATGGGTGTATCTTGTATCACAGGGTGAAATCAGTATATTGAATGCCGCCACCGGCGTGCTTACGGCTTACCCTCAATTAAAACAACGTGTTAGAATGTTAAAGACGTGGCGCGGCACAGCGCGGCGCGTCCCGAAGCTCAGAGCCCTTAAAGGGGCCGCACACCGGACACGAAGCACAGCGCCGCACCACGTCTTTAAAATATTGAGCACCCCCATATTGCCAAAATGGTATGAACCCATTTTCATAACACCCACAAAGATTTAACTGTGAGATTGGTGGTCTAATCCGGCTCTGCAAATCGATGCATCAAATCTTGCATCAAATCTTTGACTATTTGGGGTCACCCCTATAGTGCTCTAGTAGCTACGATGATTAAATTAAATGGTCTAAATATATAAAGTTATGAAACTTCACTTTGCCCTCAGCCAAAATTATTTGCCCAGGAACAAATGATAGATTCATGAGACCAAAGATCGGCCGTTAGGTTTACACAAGACCATTTATATATCGAGTTTAACCTCTACAGAGACATCAGATCCAGTGCCAAATGTCAGAAGGACTAGCCAAGAAAAGACTGTTTTCAGTGAGGTACATGAGCGCTGAGCCTATTAGATGGCGTTTTAATTTAGATCAGTGGTTCTTAAACCTGTCCTGGAGTACCACCAGCCCTGCACATTTTGTATGTCTCCCTATTTCTGACACTCACATTTCAGGTCTTGCAGTCTCTACTAATGATCTCATGAGTTGAATCAGGTGTGTTAGATGAGGGAGACATATAAAATGTGCAGGGCTGGTGGTACTCCAGGATAGGTTTGAGAACTACTGCTTTAGATCAATGTTTGTATTTCTGAGGCTCTGAAGCATGCCTGCAGCTGTCACTTGTAGGTGGTCAAATCCAAATTCACGTTTGAGCACTTCTCTCGATAACAAGTCCTGCCCTTTTATCTTGCTCTAGCTTGCCCATTGGGAAGGATGGTGCCGCTCAGTCTGCGGGGGGCTCACATGACTTCTCTGTGGTCCCTGGTGGTGAAACGGGCTCTGGGTCTGGTAGTGCTCTGGATCGGGGTGCAACGCTCTCCAAACACCAGAAGACGGTCACTTTCCAGTTCAGTCCTGAGGTGTCTGGGAGGTTGATAGGATGGTGGAAGGCTACCCCGATCCAGAATAAGGTCTTCAGGGTCTCTGTCCTTATCCTATTTGATGACATCCCACCCACAGGTACCGGGATGACAAGATAATCAGTGTTATTCATGTCACCTGTCAACGTTCATAATGTAATGCCTGATTGGTGTATACATGACAGTAGTCACCCAGAGCTTAATATTTTAATAGATGTTTAACTTGCTTGAGTTCAGACATCTAAAAAGTGAAAACATGAACAGTGAAGGGCTGCTTTATAGTTGTACTACAGAAGTTGTACTTCTGATGAAAAAGCTTCCCTGTCCTTCCCACAGATGCCACTCCATATCAACCCTAGCAGCCATGAAATGGCCGTCTGCTTGATTGCATGGAGGGCAAGATCTGTGGCCAAGCAGAGTTCTTAAATCGCATCCGGCCCAAATCCCTCATCATGATCCTATTCTCTTAGCAGGTCAGCCTGATGTGTCTTGAACAGCCATGTTGTACAGGGACACACCAGTCTGAACTGCTTCTGCACACACTTTACCAACTATGCTAGTCAATCTCCATGGCTTAGTGGGCAAGCTAGGTTTCCTTCACTACAACGCTGGTGACGGGGAGAGATGGCCCACGAGCATCTGGCCCATCCTCGGGCTTCCCCATACCCAAGCTCTGGCATACCAATTACCATAGAATATGATTATGGCAATTGTGTATGAACACGAGTGGAGTATGAATTATTTTCAGGAATGTATGGCCTCTTGGCCCATACCGCTACTGAATCACAATAGCATGAAAGATACTCTTTTCTTCATTCCATGGTGTACACAGTGCCAATCTCCATGCATACTCCGAATTACAAACATATGACACATCGATACAGACATCACCAACAAGAACAAGATCACTCAAATATTTCTTGCACAGATCCTCATACAAAGAAAAATCATACAAAAAATGTTTTTCATCCTCTATCACAAAATAAGTCAAAGGTTAAATAGTTATAAGTTTTAATAATACCTTTAATAGTTATAAAGGTTAAATTACAATAATTACAAATTCTCTACTCCACTGGTGTGTTATCTTCTTGTTTCTATAGCCAAATTATGACCTAAGCATCTGAACAAGAACAATAATCATACCCGCTGTCTGTTTTACAGATGCAATGTAGCTCTCTTGTACAATCAGGGACTTGCACTGTGAATATACAGGTGCTGCTCATATAGTTAGAACATCATCAAAAAGTTTATTTATTTCTCTAATTCCATTCAAAAAGTGAAACTTGTATATTATTTTCATCAATTTCACACGGACTGATATATTTCAAAAGTTTATTTCTTTTAATTTTGATTATTTTATAACTGACAACTAAGGAAAATCTCTGAAAATTAGAATATTACTTAAGACCAATACAAAAGAAAGGATTTTAAGAAAAATTGGCCAACTGAAAAGTATGAACATAAAGTATGAGCATGTACAGCACTCATTACTTAGTTGGGGCTTCTTTTGCCTGAATGACTGCAGCAATGCGGCGTGGCTTGGAGTCGATCAGTCTGTGGCACTGCTCAGGTGTTATGAGAGCCCAAGTTGCTCTGATAGTGAAATTCAGCTCTTCTGCATTGATGGGTCTGGCATATCGCATCTTCCTCTTCACAATACTTCATTGATTTTCTATGGGGTTAAGGTCAGTCAACTTTGCTGGCCAATTAAGAACAGGGATACCATGGTCCTTAAAGGGTTAGTTCACCCAAAAATGAAAATGATGTCATTAATGACTCACCCTAATGTCGCTCCACACCCGTAAGACCTCCGTTCATCTTCGGAACACAGTTTAAGATATTTTATATTTAGTCCGAGAGTGTATGCAAGTGTTTGCACACTATACTGTCCATGTCCAGAAAGGTAATAAAAACATAATCAAAGTCCATATGTGACATCAGTTGGTTGATTAGAATCTCTTGAAGCATCAAAAATACATTTTGGTCCAAAAATAACAAAAACAATGACTTTATTCAGCATTGTCCTTCAGCACCTCCTTGTTTGTGTTCAATTCTCAAATAAAGATTCAAACGGTTGTGAATCAGCGTATTGATTCATGATTCGGATTCAAGTTTCGTAGTTTTTGTTATTTTTGGACCAAAATGTATTTTGGATGCTTCAAGAGATTCTAATTAAACCACTGATGTCACATATGGACTACTTTGATGATGATGTCAGAGAGGAATGTTCTTGGAGGAAAGCTACACTTTTTGACTGACAACTTATACCGGAGGTTTCAGCCGGTGGCGATCAGCCTGAGCCTTGGTGCACGCTCCCACCTGGAGAAAATTCTCACAGGCTCTTCTCTCTATGTGTTGACACCTCTAGACGAAGGCGTGAGCAGAGGGGACTGCTACTTCAGATTCCAGACTGGAAAAAATAGGTGGCTGGTATCCTATGCTACACTCAAAAGGCAAAAGGCCTGTGGATGACACTGGTAAAGAGTTGTGAGCGTAGTCCACCCATGAGAGTTGCTGGCTCCAGGAGGCAGGATTCTGAGTAACCCGACATCACAACACCCTCTCCAAGTCCTGGTTGGCTCTCTCAGCTTGCCTGTTACTCTGTTGATGAAAACCAGACTAAAGCCATGAAAGCCATACAGGGCCACCAGAATCCTTATTTGACCAAAAAGCTGGTATGACTAACTCCTGGATGAGAAGCCACATTGGAACCATAACCCCACTGAATTACTTCTGACCGTAATCCCTCTGGCACGAATAAACGACTCAGGGTGTGATGACTCCTGTGTTTAGTGGGGTTTAGTGTGTTTAGTGGGGCTGGCTCCGCCCTCAACTGGCTGTTCTCAGATAGTTTGATTAAGCACACCTGTTGCTGACTTCCTGTTGGGCCTTGTTAAAAGGAGTCTGAGGAAAAGGCCCAGGGAGGTCGGCAGGCTGGACTTGATTATTGTTTTGCAGTTTTTGAATTTGTTTCTTTGGTACATCCAACACTACAACAGCACATTACCCTTTCATGCATTCCTTACACAACACACTGATTCCTGACTGTTACACTTAATACTGTTTCTTTTCTGTATAGTTCTATTTTGTTAATAAATTTTGTATTTTATTTCGGCTTATGTGTGTGTCCCAATCTTTGTTGCGTCCCTTTGAGCCACGGGGCGTAACAGAGGGCAACCGTGCGGAGGCGTTACCCCTTCTAAGGCCGTGCAGACCCTCGATTCGACCTCCCATGAGAGTGAAGAAATGAAAAGTCTCTCAGCCAAAACGCACTCAGGAGTAGACAGGCGTTTGGAACAATCAAAAATAAAGCGTCGGGCTTGATGTTCTTAGACCCGGAACAATAAGAAAGGGAAAACCGAGCCTGCCTGGAGTTAAGTCGTTTGGCGGATCGGATGTATTCCAGGTTCTTATGATCGATCCAAATGATAAAAGGTACCCCCTACCCTTCTAACCAAGACGCCATTCCTCCAATGCTAACTTGACCGTCAACAGCTCTCTGAACCCACTGCGCAACCCACACCGCCAGTTTCTCACCCATCATCTAACTTCACGATCCAACCACAACCATTCATCCCAAAACCTGAGAGGTACACTGGTGGGCCGAATTTGTGTAGAGCATTTTTGACGAAGTGTTCTATCTTTTTCTCTCTCCAACCCTTAATATTTGCTACTGAAGAATCCAAGCTGGCGTTGGTTATGACACTGCTGTCTGGACATGCAGCACCGTGGGGAACGGCTGTGTGGGAGAACCACCATCCATGCTGCTCCTCGTTCCTTACCCTCTCCCAAAAGATGAAGAGGGTTTTTGACCGGACTGTTGCAGGTCACGAAGCGGCTCGCAAACTAGCCTATCTTCGTCATGGGAGTGGACCCGTCTCGGATTTAGCGATCGAGTTTTGCACGTTGGCGGCGGAGTGTAAATGGAACGAGGAGTCGCAGTGGGACATGTTCCTGCATGGGCTGGCTGACCATGTACAACAGGAGATTTACACCTTAGAACTCCCGAAGAACCTAGACAGATTGATTGAGCAGGCCCCAGGTAACGCTTAGCCTGTTACAATTTGTATTTAAAGAGCCCCCTCTTCTAAAAACCATAACTTTTGTTTGACTCAGATTCACTGTCATGCCATAAAGGTTACAGAATATTTCCAGCTGTTCAATTTCTTTCTGCAACCCTCCTGATATATTAGCCATATCATCAGCGTACAGCAGGGTCTGCACTTTTGTGATTCTCTCGATCTGAATACTTTTACAATTTTCCTTGAACATGTTATATATTAATTTAAGAAAATAACTAACATAAGTGAACTCATGCAGCCCTGTCATACACCAGTGCTTCAGCTAAGCACTGCTGCATGACAAGTTCACACTTGTCATGTTTGGTTTGATTAAAACGAACCTTGGTGCGATTATTCGTTTGGTTTGGTTCATTTGAACATATGTGAACGCTGCCATCCGAACCCTGGTGCACACCAAAAAAACGAACTCTTCCAAACGAACTCTGGTGCGGTTCGATTGATATATGAACGCAACACGGACCAAAGACATGTAAACGAACCAAAAACTGGATGTAATGTCACAAGATGCAACGCATAGTCAGCTTTTTTGACGACGTGGAAAGATCAGTGTATCCAAAATGAGTAACATACGTTAGAGGGCAAATGTAGAGCAACAAGGAAGTGCCTCATCAATATTTGGGGACCTATCTTGCACCCAGCGCAATTGACTTTGTACACCGACGCCTGTGTCATTCCTATTTTGCACCCGCGCAAAGCGCGCTTTTCCCTCCACAGAAGCACGTCGCTAAACTAGTGAATGAACTTGCGCTCCCTGGAAGGTTCAGCGCAAAAAAGGAGGCGTGTTCCGTTGCAAACAATCCCTGGTGCTATTTTGCTGTTCCATTAAACAACGCGTTGCGCGTTGTTCATTATGCTATTTTAAGGGCGCATGCTTGACCATAATGTATAGCGTGCACAACGCGCATTGACTTTGCTCATGTAATCTACACTAATGCAAGTTATTGTTGCAAATCATAAATTGTTAGACTAAAAAAATATTAACACATGAGATGACGGAAATCATTGTGGTGTGCCACGAAGATGTGAAAAAATAGGCAGAAATCTAGCTTACAAATTATTCAGGCTAATTGTAGTAATTAAGGATCAGACCAGTTTGCACAATAGTGGCAAGACATATCTGTATATAAGGACATCTGACAAATTGGTTTGTCCGTCAAGAACCAGGGGAAAAAATCGACTGAAAAACTGAAAGACTGAAAAAAAAGACTGTGAAATCACCTTTACCATAATGTAAGTACATTAAAAACCTTAGTCTTCAACTTACCAGTTAAGTTGAGCTTGCTCATATTTTTTTCTTTTGCACAGTGAGATGGAGTATGTCTTGGGACAACGAATTAGACGCCGGAGGGAGAGGGTATACAGGCCCAGACAGACCTATCTCTCCCTCAGTGAGGAGGAATGCATAAGAAAGCTACGCCTGACCTGACAGGCTGTGACAGACATCTGCCATCTCCTGGCAGATGAGTTGGGGACTGATGCACAATGTCCCTCTGTTGTTGTTCGCACACTGTGGGAGCGGGCACTGGAACGGATGGTAAGGTAGTGTAAAAATCAGCAAGTGGGACAGGTGAGTAATGATTACAACTGAAATGTTTGCGCAGTAGGCTATAGACAGAATTTGGGCTGACAGAGGTTGCAGAATCACAGTTCCTGATCTAGAATTTGACTACATCTTTAGCTTTACCACCCAGGTCCACAAGGATTTCCTCCAAATGTTCATCATCATTCATGTTGCTCTTTTTAAAAAATGTCCTCATTAGATCTTCCCATTCCTCAATTTCAACTGTGTCTGAACTATCCCCTCTGAATGAAGGTGGATCCTTGACTTTTCTGTGCTGGATTACTTGGTTTTGTGACTGATTTACTATGCCCGAAGGGCGTTTTATTCGTTTTATTTGACCTATTTGTCAGGCCAGTGTCCGAGACGTGACATTACGGGAAGGGCCCTGAAAACTTACGCCTGACATCTGACTGCTGCATCATACTCTCTTACAGGGCACACCCTTCCCGTAATGTCACGTCTATTATCAGTATTGGGGCTGTCCATTGAAAAGGGAATTGGAATACCTAAAACCCCTCTGCCTCTGCCCACTGGACTAGGAGTGAATCGGTTAGGCAAATATCTATGGCTGTTACTCATTATGAGCAAATAAGATGTGTTACAAATTCACACACACATACAGACATAAACTCAAAATCAATGATCAGTGCAATAGTCCCATAAATTGAAAAAGGATAAAGTAAAGGAGTCCCTTGACCGCAAAAGGAGGTGGACCAGAGACAAACTGTTCAACTGATGAAGGATGCTTCCAGTCCTTATGTAGCAGCACGGCGGTTTCTATCAACTTGCTTGAAGACACGGCCTATAGCAACACAGCGACATCACAACTTCACGGCACCAATGTGACGGTCTTGCCTGGGCGGTCTTTCTGCTGAGCGGAGCTGCACAATGAGGAAATAACACGTGGAAATGAAGGATCCAATCAAGAAAGAATAAATCAGTTCCACAGCATATCTCGTTAGCTCTGCTCTTTATTTAAAACTATTTTCCCTTTTAATCCTTTTAAACTCATGCTTTGTGATCATATAGTGGATTATTTTTGAAAGAGAGAGGTTATAATAAACATTTTCAATGAATTAATCACAAATCAACTCAATGAACAATTCAATTCCATATAAAGGAGAACATCTCCACCTAGTGGTGAACATGCGCAATACATGAATAAAACAAACAAACCTGCACAATGAGGAAATAACGTGGAAATGAAGGATCCAATCAAGAAAGAATAAATTAGTTCTACATAAAACACAAGACAATGCACAAATTAATTACAATTGTGCCATGTATTACAAAATCAAAATAAATCATTATAAAACAACACATGTTCCCTAAGGAGTTCATAGAAAGAAACATTCACAACAAAGGAAGCATTTATGCGTGTTACACACTTTTAACTGATCATTCTCTGCCTGCTCAAAACGCGTGACTTATGCTGCCTTCACGTGCTATCGGAATTATCGTAGATACGAGATTTTTTGAGGTAAAAATTGCACATGAACGTGACGTCGTGTTTACCACTGGGAAGTTCGGAGATAATTTTGATACCCAAGTTCCTGAGATGGGCGTGCCATAACCGTTAAAAATGGCAGATGGGAGACGAATTTCTGCTGTGGCAGGTGTTTTATTAGTTTTTTTGTCACAACAATTTCATTGTCTTGTCGTTAAAGTAGGACACATTTACATAAATTAATAATCATTTGAAACATATTGTGTATTTTAAACACATCGAAAATTGCATCTAGTTGACCATCATTCCAGAATAGTGAGCAAGCTGACTATCTAGATAATGTGGTAAAAGTAGCTTAGGATCATGTATGGCTGAAAACTATTGCCATTTCGTCTTTAAGCAGCCTTTATTGTCTACATTTTGCCTTTATTGTGAATGTGATTATAAACGATATGCTTTCGTGTTGTACTGCTGTGTTTGCCAGTGATTTTCTGGGACTGGGAAATGACTGAAATGGTTACAGTGTTAAAAAAACATTTTCCAAAGAACAAAATTATGAACCCGGCATCCTCCATTCTTTCCGACAACAAAACACCTGCACACAACAAGCTCGTAATCACGACTTCTGAAATGGGAAGTAGGAAACTTCTGATTTCACGTGAAGGCAGCATAACCCACAGCATATCTCGTTAGTTCTGCAGTGGGCGGTCCCCATTCCACACGCTAAATGCCATCACGTATTCCTGCAGATGGCGCTGTCCCCATTTATGCCTCATAAGTTTAGAATACATAGATTTCAATACCTCAAAAACTTTCCCTCCAATGCCATTCTTAATGAGTGAAATACAGAAGACTGAATGCTATCAAAAGCTTTGGAGAAATCACAAAATATTTGTTTGTTGAGTCTGTGGCACTATATTATAAAATTATAAAGACAAAATATATCGACAAATGTTTACTGGCTTTGATTAAACTCAATAAACTAAATAAGTTAAAAAATAAGTTTAAAGAAATTAAAAGTTCTCTGGCCCTTGTATAAATGATTTCTGCACACAAACATTTGTGTTTAGCATTGACTGAATCTCACATATTAGATGTGGTTCAAACTCTTTCGTTGGTAGTTATTTTTGGCACATCACTGACCAACACGCATTTAAATATGTATTGAAGAATTCAACTGAAATGTGTTTTATTTTTTGTATGTGAATGTCTCTACACATCTGTGACTTGAGTATGAGATCAGGACTTTTATTTTGTAGTGGAGATGTGACGTCATAAGGCTGCGCCGCGCTCCTGCATCTGTTGTGATTCTGCTGAAGAAAGGTTTGTGTTTTAAGCTTTTAAAGTGTTTAAATCAATAAAAACTGTTCGGTCAATGTTATAGTTTCAACAAGAACAGTTAAATGAATGTTTGATTATTGAACTTTACATTATAATGCGTTACCTAACATTAATGAACTTTATTTTTTATTCACACATTACAGAAAATATGTCTCATTTCTCTCTATATATCAGGAATCAGTTTATCATAAACATGGAGAGTAAATTATCACATGTAAATACAATATGCAATAAATTCACTATTGTCCACAAATAATAAAACATTTATCAAACACAAAGAATTGGTATCAAAGCATTATAGTACCAAATCACTGACACAGCACTCCTAGAGATGATAATAGGCTACAGTGATTAGGTAGGCTTTAACGTATTCAGCCTTTCAGTATATACCTACAGCAAAGTAGAAAGAGTTTGGCCTCATAAAATAATCCCCTAAACAACTGTCAAAATGGACCAAAAGCAATACATTTTATTCTGTCACTAATTGATATATTCATCACAATCAAAAATATTTTTGTTTTTGGATTTATTAGTGATGCATGATTACAGTACATCTATACATGATACTTGTTAAATATCCTCAATGTCCAGTGTTTGTGTTGTAAGTCTCAGATGAGCGGACTGCTGGAAGAGGATGGGGTGGGGTTTTTCTTTTTTTAAATGTGTGTGTTTTCATTTCAAATAAAATTAAACTTATATTGACCTCACACTGGTTATTCTACTTGTTGCATTTTACATATAGTTCTTCTTTGTGGTTTCCTATCATGTTTGAGCACTGGTTATCCAGCACTGGCTATCCAGATTTAGTGATCCTGAAAAGTTCCTATCCAGATCAGATTGATCCAATCCGATGTTGCTTTAAAAAACTGGCTCCAAAAGTAAGCTGGATTACGTGATCACGGATCGCACAAAAAGGATTACTAAATCCGGATCAATTTTATCCGAATTAAATCTTTTGAAAAAACGGGCCCTGATGAATAAATGTATCATAAAATGTCTAAATATGAACCTACTATACAAATTGTGTTCTTTTATTAATTTGTAGTTTTTAGAGAGTTTGTTGTTGTGGAATCAGGTCATTTAAGGCCATTAACTCTCACTCTGACTGACTCTCTTACCAGTGACTGAACTACTGATTTAGTTTGGATGTGTTTTTTATTTCTGTGATTATTCTTATCTCAAAGATGGCGTTTATTAAAGAGGAGAGTGAAGACGTGAAGATTGAAGAAACATTGAGAGTCAAACATGAAGAAACTGAGGAACAAACAAAGATGGCGTTTATTAAAGAGGAGAGTGAAGACGTGAAGACTGAAGAAACATTGAGAGTCAAACATGAAGAAACTGAGGAACAAACAGGTTGGTTTCATTCTCAAAGCTGAACTCAGTCATTTGATCAAATGTCAATTTTCAATTTCAAATGAGCTCATTAGACTGTGTATCACAATGTTGCCAAATCATCAACATATTTAAAAAAAAAATAATAATAATTATATATATATATATATATATATATATATATATATATATATATATATATATATATATATTTATATTTATATATATTAGGGCTGTCAATCTTCCTCCATTATTCCATTCGAATTTCATTCATTGTTTTTTTTTTAATATTCAAATTATATTCGAATATTACATGCTCAAATTTGACTTAATATTTACTATGTATCTATCTATACACACACACACACACACTATAAAAACGGGCTTAAGCATTGCCAATTCCACTATGAGCTCGTAGTTGACTTGTTTTACATAATGTCCACTAGAGGGCACTTCAGTATTATAAATAAACATGTAAATACCAACTGGTGATAGCTTTCTTGCTAAATAAGTAATGATTGAGCTTAGACATAAAATGAATGAAGTTGTCAACTCTAATTAAGGGGGGGGGGGTGAAATGCTGTTTCATGCACACTGAGCTTTCCACTGTTAAAGACTTGGATTCCCATCCTAAACATAGACAAAGTTTCAAAAACTAATGTTGGACGTTTGATGGAGTATTTCTGTGTCAAAAATACTCCTTCCGGTTTCTCACAAGTTTCGAGTATGGCTCGGCTTGACGTTAATAGAGCGGAAGGTCCTTGTATGGGCCGTACAGCTCTTCTCCCGGTAGGGTGCGCGAGCGCGTGACTATAGCGAGAGAGGAAATGCACGCCCATAAACACTCTCTCAGCTGCAGATCCAGTCGTCCGTGAACACTTCTCACTATGGTCGCGCCGCGCTCCACTTTATTCCTATGGGGGATATCCAGCGACTTCAACGCTTCAGCACAGCATTCTGGGAAGGCAGCGCCGCATTTGAACCGATTTGAACGCAGACATGACGGGAAGCGGCACAAGATCACGCTTCAGTCGTGCCGCAAAAGTCGATCTCCACAGTCACTGCTGTCACAGGACTTCACGAAATCAACAGTTACCAAAGAAGTGTGTTTTTGACGGAGCGGTCCCAACGATAAAGGTTCATGGTCCTGCTTTGGAAGCAGGCGGTGAGTAAAACTGCTTCAAATGTCTGTGCTGTTGGCTATCGTCGTGTAAGTAAACATCAGTAAACAACACGATCGTGTATAACGTTAGTTAATTTATCAATGGAGCAGTGATCTACGGTCTGTGTTTAAATACATTTGTTTAGCTGACCAATATAGGTGTCAGTTTGTTAATTGTAAAACCACCCAAATATAAACCTAGTGTTCTCACAAAGCGTGCTTCATCATTCAAATGCGCTAACGGTTACTCCATTGCTGTTGCTATGTATAACGTTACACTAGTCTGACGTGCAAAACCGCTTTGCTTGCTACTGCTAAGGTTTAGTCGCCTACAATAGTCCATAAACCAAATCATGTCATCATAAACCACGAGTAAACACACACAAATGTTGACAGGTCACTAAATACAGTCCATACCACAGAGACGGACGTCCTGCTGCTGCTGCTTCTCCTGTTCAATTTATTTCATCCTCCGGATCTGATTCTGGATCATATCTGTATTAGTTGAATCTGATTGATAGCCATGGTTTATTTAGGGTAGCGTTTTCATCTCCACGCTTGAGGACGTCACCCCTTTGTGTGCGCTCGTCCTTCTTTAGCTCCGCCCACTCAATACGCCTCCAGCCGCTCGTTTTTTTCCGGAAAGACTTGGTACAGCCTATATTTCTTTTATAAATATAACAAAACTAAAGACTTTTCGGAGATATGAAGGATGCAATACTAGTCTATAGGTACTCAAGATTGACATGAGATTGACTGAAACTGAGTGTTTCACCCCCCCTTTAACATTTTCATTGTCAACAGTTCTGATCATTGCTCTCGTATGAGGGCTGCGTAGATCGCATCATTAGTTACACATATCCCCGGCCTCAAATTTCACTCTTTCATTTAAACACATCTTAGAGGGATCTTGAACAAGTATTTTGTCACTGTTGCTCGAAAATACAAACTTATCCAAACAAATTAGCATTAAAGAAATGTAGAACAAAAGTAAACCAAAGTGAGCTGCTTAAGTGCGTAACATGTAACAGTGATACTAACATTAGGTTATACTAATCAACATGGCAAGATTAGGTCCTAAAGGTTGTTGGCCAAAAACACAAGGCGTTCTACGTTTTCTGGATCTAGTGCAGAGCGTTTTTTATTTACTATAATCCCCGCCGTGGAGAGAACCCTTTCTGCTCTAACCGAGGTGCCTGGGATGCTCAAGTAGCGTTGTGCCAGCTGGGCAATGTGAGAGTACTTAGACCCTGATGTCTTTCACCATGACAGTGGATTGCCGTCGGTGGGTAGCAGGGGTCTCACTCTCGTAGATCAGCATTTCTTGTTTCAACATTTTGCCAATGTCCAAGGTAGGCTTACCAACCCATGCGTCTGCGGCTGCGCCTTGGAGAAACATTCCCAAAAAGATCGCCCATAGCACTGAGAGTGGTTTTCTCCTTGCACTGTGTCCCCTTCGCCATTGGCTGCTCCCTCCTCATCTTCCTTATAGCTTTCTTCCGCAATCGCGATCAGCTCCGCTTTTACTTTCTCACATACTTCCTGCTGCTGGTCTCAATCCAAATGATTTAGCCGATGGAAACGCGGGTCGAGGTAGCTAGCTGTATTAAGCAGCATGAATGCGTCTTTGTTGTGACTATCGCTTCTCAAGATCCGTTGAGATTTTAGTTTTCATTTCATTGAGTGCTGCCGAATCGCAGATGGATGGCTTGAGATGTGACAAAAGCACATACTTTAAAGGGGAGAACACTGATGCTATTGGGAATCGGTCGGTTGATAACGCCTCAGTGGCTATTTTGAAAGGCTTGAGCACAGCTCTCACCTGAAAAACAAACATAGGCTACATTAGAATAACGTAATGGCTAGCTAGCTACAGGGGTAGTAGCCTAGCTAACAAGTGTACCATTATAAACTGTAATAATGTTAATGTTGTAGCTTTGCATAACGTCTCTTGTCTTATTAATTTCAACACTGTATCCCATTGTTAGGCCAATATCACCAGGACATTCACATTTCTGTTACTCGCCTGCTCCATAAGGGTCCACTCGCTGGTACTCAATTCGAGATGACATAGTTTCTTACATTATACATTTAATTATGACATAGTTACACTATACATTTTCTCAGTATCAGTGAATGATGGAGTCAGTGTGTCAAATCTGAAATCTGCCAGAAATGTTTCTTACATCATATTTAGTACAGATGAGTAGAAAGTGTTTCCTGTAGATCACAGTGTCTGCAGATCGTCTACTCTCTCTCTGTCCATGTTTGTCTAGGTCTTCCTCTCTCTATATCTAGATTCTAGATCATGGTCACTCAATCTGTATTTGGACAGGATTAGTCTTTCTTTCAATTGTTTAATAACTAGATAATTGTTCAGTTTTGTGGTTCTATTTATGGGTATTTTGAGGTCAAATGTGTTTTTAGTAATTCATCATAAGTGTCTTCGATTTTGTCAATTTCTTTAATAGTTTTGGGGTTGTAGCTGTGGTCAATCGGGAGTTGAGTTTGATGGACTAGATTGTAGATTCTTTACTGAAGTTTTATCCAAGTTTTCAGAACTGATCCCAAATTTCACATCACAGCAGAAAATGTACAGCAGATATCTGACCTCTGTGGTGTAGAGTGAGGTCGGGGACACTAGAGCGCTCCAGCACTGATGCTGATCATTAATGTAGATGTTGAATAGAATCGGATTTAGACTGCAGCCCTGCCTAACTCCACATCCCTGCCAGAATTTTTGCTTGAGCCATTGGAGGCTCTGGAGGTTCTGATGTTGTGATGGAGGTCCTGTGGTCGGTCTGGACTCTGCTGGAGGATGGAGGGTTCTTGCCGTTGTGTAGTTCTGGTGTTGTGATGGAGGTCCTGTGGCCAGTCTGGACTCTGCTGGAGGACGGAGGGTTCTTGCCATTGTGTAGCTCTGGTGTTGTTATAGAGGTCCTGTGGCCGGACTAGACTCTACTGAAGAACGGAGGGTTCTTGCCGTTGTGTAGCTCTGGTGTTGTGATGGAGGTCCTGTGGTCAGTCTGGACTCTGCTGGAGGATGGAGGATTCTTGCCGTTGTGTAGCTCTGGTGTTGTGATGAGGTCCTGTGGTCGGTCTGGGCTCTGCTGGAGGATGGAGGGTTCTTGCCGTTGTGTAGCTCTGGTGTTGTGATGGAGGTCCTGTGGTCGGTCTGAACTCTGCTGGAGGACGGAGGGTTCTTGCCGTTGTGTAGCTCTGGTGTTGTGTTGGAGGTCCTGTGGTCAGTCTGGAATCTGCTGGAGGACGGAGGGTTCTTGCCGTTGTGTAGCTCTGGTGTTGTGATGGAGGTCCTGTGGTCAGTCTGGACTCTGCTGAAGGACGGAGGGTTCTTGCCGTTGTGTAGCTCTGGTGTTGTGATGGAGGTCCTGTGGCCGGTCTGGACTCTGCTGGAGGACAGAGGATTCTTGGTGGCTGAGAGCTTCTTTTGCAATTGGTTTTCTGCTGTTTCTTGGTGTGTTTCCGAGGGCTGTCCTTTTTAGAAGACGTTCACTCCTTGAATGAATGAATGAATGAATGAATGAATGAATGAGGCATTTATATAGCGCTTTCAAATGTACTACTGTACACCCAAAGCACTTCACACTCATGTCAGGGGTCTCTCCTCAACCACCACCAGTGTGCAGCATCCACTTGGATGATGCGACGGCAGCCACAGTACAACGGCGCCAGTGTGCTCACCACACACCAGCGATAGGTGGAGAGGAAAGAGGGTGATAGAGCCAATTCAGTGGATGGGGATTATTAGGAGGCCATGATTGGTAAGGGTCAATCAAGGGAATTTGGTCAGGACACCGGGGTTACACCCCTACTCTTTTTTACGAGAAGTGCCATGGGATTTTTAATGACCACAGAGAGTCAGGACCTCGGTTTAACGTCTCATCCGAAGGACGGTGCTCTTTGACAGTATAGTGTCCCCATCACTATACTGGGGTGTTAGGACCCACACAGACCACAGGGTGAGCGCCCCCTGCTGGCCTCACTAACACCTCTACCAACAGCAACCTGGTTTTCCCAGTTGGTCTCCCATCCAGGTACTGACCAGGCTCAGCCCTGCTTAGCTTCAGTGGGAAACCAGTCTTGGGCTACAGGGTGATATGGCTGCTGGCTCCTTGCTTATTGAGATGTACATGCCATGGTCATACATATGATAAGCCTGTCTGTCTTTGTGATGGGTGAGATGTACATTAAGTATAAGGCTGCGGCTTCTGGAGAGTTCCACATTATTTTCACGGATTCCGTGGAATGGCGCATCAGCGCATGGCTTTAATGTAGACAAGGTTATTTTAGCCTCTGGGAAACCTTCATGGCCCCTAGATAGTTTGCCCCTGTCTGAATAAGGGCGTGCTTATAATTTTTATATTGGTTACTCTCAGATAGGATATGAAAAGTGCTTCGTCAATCAGTTCATATTTCGTTTGCTGATGTTCCTTTGTCATCCCTTCTATGTGTCTCTGCAGATTTCCAATTTCTTGTCTTAAATTATTTGTTGTCAACTGTTTCGTGGTGTTGTATTTTAGGTGGGACAGTAACAGTGGGGCTGTTTTCAGTGTAGAAGAGCAGGTTGGTCATGACACAGTGATGTTGTTCAGCAAACAGTGTTTCAGGCCTTTGATTCATCCTGTAATTATCTTCTTTTGAACTTCAGAAACCCGCCTTAATTCAACAAGAAAGGTGGATTCTGAAATAATATAATATATTTTATAATAATCTGTTCTCTGAATCAACGACCTTTGTGAGTGTACACAAATTAAAGTAGTCAATTTATAGTTTATAATTATGTCTTGAACATATCTGTATGGCTAAAATGTCTAATGTATTGTGAGTTATATCCACTGCCATAAAGGACAATGTCCATCAGAATGCACATTTGACTTCTTCTGCCATGGGTTAAAGAAAACGTATAGCCTATTTAATTAGGCTTTGTTTAAATATTAGGCTATAATATATTTTTTTAATTTTATATGTTGATTATATAAAAAAAACAGCATGAGTAAGATAGGTTTGAATGAAATTTGAATTGCCCCAATAAAGCTCTCTCTATGGGCCTGACATGCTATGCCGTGCTGAGTGACTCACACAAAGAAAAATATTGTTAACCTACTACATAATAAAATTTGAACAAGTAGATAATACAGAAGACAAACAGAATGTAGGACTGGACAGCCCGAATGACTTATTTCATTAGAGGCAGTGAGATCTGCAAAAATACTTCTGTTTCTTGTGGGGTGAGTTTCCATAAACATCAAAGTTTTTCGCTTTGTTTTCAAGAACACGTAGCCGACACGTTATCTCATGTTTAGACCTTCCCATACCTACCTATTGTTATTAACTGTCATTTTAATTGTAATTGTTAGCATCGTATCCCTTGCTAAAAAACCCCATTACTATAATGGGCTTTTAGATGGTTATATATACTTTATTGTTAATATGCAGTCCAATTTTATCCGTTGCGTCTGTCGTTACTACGCACTATGCAACCATGCAGCTTTACAAAGGGGGTATGGCTTATCTAAATGAGATGTAACTGAGCCCTATTGTCACTCCCAGCAGGTAAAAGCAGGTGAGAACTGCAAAACTTTGACCGTTTTGTCCAGTTTAAACTTTGTTAAATGCCTACATTCAAATGGCCACAACTTCTCCAAACATGCCCCAGAACTGACTTGAGTCCCTAATTTCCGTGACTGGTGAGCTGTCAAAATTAACGCAAATTCATTTTGAAATTAAGAGACCACTGCATTTTTTTCTTAAATCAGCATCTCTATGAGTGTGGAAGCCATTCCATTCCAATGCCCATTGAATTCCAACACAGGCACACCTCATTCTACTAAATGAGGTGCTGATTAGGTGATCATTTGAATCAAACTTATTTAATAAGGAAAAGTATAAAAAAAACAATTCTGTGGTCATCACTATCCTCTTGCAGTAGGACCAGCTGGATGGCAAAAACAGTGCTTGTAGTACGTCAAAAGTAATTGCCATCAAAAAAGTTGAAAAGGAAAGTTTTGAGTGGGGAAAAGAAGGGTTAAATTCTGGCTTTATTGGCAGAGGGATACAGTGAGCATCAAGTTGCTTCCATCCTTAAAACTTCAAAGATGGTGGTTCATAAAAAAAAAGGTCAAGTCAAGCAGCAGACATTGGGGACAGCAAAGCTACAGACCGGCAGAGGGTGAAAATGACTCTCCACTGACCGGCATGACCGCCAGCTCATTCGAATATCACTCAACAACCGTAGGATGACATCAAGTGACCTACAAAAAAAATGGCAAAAGGCAGCTGGGGTAAATTGAACTGCGAGGACGGTTCGAAACAGGCTCCTAGGGGCAGGGCTGAAGTTTTGCAAAGTTAGAGAAGCAAAGAAGAGCCAGACTGAGGTTTGCAAGAGACCATAAGGATTGGACTATAGAGGACTGGAGTAAGGTTATCTTCTCTGATAAGTCCAATTTTTGTTTGTCCAACTTTGTCCAACACCTGGTCGTCTAATTGTTAGACAGAGGCCTAGAGAGGCCTACAAGCCACTTTGTCTCGCACCTACTTTGAAATTTGGTGATGATCTGGGGGTGCTTCAGCAAGGCTGGAATCGGTGATTTGTCTTTGTGATGGATGCATTAATCAAACCACGTAGAAGGTTGTCCTGGAAGAAAACTTCTGCTCTGACAACGTTCCCCAACTCAGAGGACTGGTCACCATGCCACACAGACACTGTTCAAGATCAAGGTGTGGATGGAGGACCACCAGAGCAAGACCCTGATCAATCTCCAGACCTGAACCCCATTAAAAAACCTCTGGAATGTGATCAGGAGGAAGCTGGATGGCCACAAGCCATCAAACAAAATCCAAGCTGAGTGGATTTTTGCACCAGGAGTGGCATAAAGTCACCCAACATCAATCTGAAAGACTGGTGTAGAGCATGCCAAGATGCATGAAAGCTGTGATTAAAAATCAGGGTTATTCCACCAAATATTGATTTCTGAACTCTTCCTAAGTTAAAACATTAGTATTGTGTTGTTAAAAAATGAACATGAACTTATTTTTTTTCCATTATTCAAGGTCTGACAATACTGCATCTTTTTTGTTATTTTGACCAGTTGTTGCTTTTGGTAAAACCAGAGAAACTGATAAGTGGTCTTTTTGCAGTGCTCTTTTAATTTTTTCCAGAGCTGTACATATGTATATGTGTGTATATGCAGATGATGGCCAGGGAGGATGATGGGAAATGTAGTGGTGACATGGTGGATCTGTAACAGTACCGAGAAGATAGCCGCGTCCTCACGCCATATATAGACCACCTGTGGCGGGAGAGAGGGTGCTCAGGTGAAGGGTAGACAGACGACACAGGAACCAGGGCGGAGCTGATGGAGAGAGGACTCATGGAAGAGACAGGGCCGATAACTTCAGGGGGTCGACTAACAGATGGTGAAGCAGGTGACAGTGGAGGCCAAGGTCTTGGCGGGTCGATGAATGACCAAGACGAAATCGGAGGGACGAGGGAGCCCGGCGTAGCTGTTGGACTGCCGGGCCACGGTGGTGCTGAGGGAGGTAAGAGCCAGGGTAGCATCAATGGCTCGACGGGCTGAGATGGAGTCCTGGTTGTGAAGGCCAGAGGCAGCATTCATGGATCCACCAGCCCAAATGTAGCTGTGGACTGGCAGACAGAAGAAGGGCTGAAAGTGGGTGAGGGAGGCTGGGTGGGAGTCCAGGATTCTGGTGCTAGTGTCTTTACTGCGTACTCTGGATGTAAAACAGTTCCTTCTTTGGACTCTGGACAGAAGACAGAGTCCTCTCTGGACTTGGAATGGTAGACAGAGTCCTCTCTGGACTTGGTACGGGAGAAGGAGTCCTTTCTGGACTCTAGTTGTGGGGTGGATCCCTCACTAGACACTCGTCACGGGCTGGATCCCTCACTTTATACTCGTCGCGGGCTGGATCCCTAACTGGATACTCATTGCGGGGAGGCGGATCAGAACAAAAGTCTGTAAGACAGTGTTCCTTCACCGGGTTAAATTCTTGACCTGAAGACAAGCCTGTAGGTCTGCACTCTTCAAAGAACCGTCTTGAGGGTTGCATCATTCCAGGGCACCTGGTCTGCAAGTTTGAGGATTTTCTTGATATATTCATCGATGGGGCGGTGTTCCTGGGAGATGGAGAGAAGCAGATTAGCTGGTCTCTTTGGGATAAGAACCATGTCCATTGCACTGTGGTCTGTTATAGGTCCTGTTTTCTGTTACGGAAGCACACTCGGAGACCGAGAATGCAGTGCAAGGGTGAGAGTACGGTAAGTGTTACTTCACACAAACGAGACTGGACCCCTTACTGAGGGGAGGTGTGTGCTTAAGTAGTGGCGGGCTGGGTGTAAACAAGGTGCAGGTGTGATTATGAATTGCATGCAGGTGAGGGCCAGGGAGGATGATAGGAAATGTTGCAATGACATGGTGGATCTGAAACAGTTTGTTAGTTTTAGTTGCATACTTTGTGTTTTAGTCAATATAAGTGTAATAAAGTCACATTAGATGCCACCGCTGGGGAAGCAGCATTGGTACACACATATGCACAAACATACTGATTTCATTCATTACCTGTCTCGTTCCTCCCTGCCGTTGCCACTATCAGAGGGGTGGGTGCACACAGCAATACTGATAGCACATTGACAAACAACCATTTCTCCATTCTCTCCTCCATATCCCTTTCCTGGTCATTTCATACACTTAATAACTGCTGATATCAGGAAGTCTGGAGGAAAAGGCTGTAGTTCCCTACCAGACGTTTGCTGTAGTCCATTAAATGTATTTCTTTAAAAGCTAATATCTCCCTTTGCTTTAAACTTTAAATGTTGTAACTTTGAAGATGTTGTTTATGCTCAAACAGCTACATTACACACTAGCTAAAGTTAGAAAAGTGAAATTGTGTTTTACCACCGCTTTAAATGTTTTAATATCTTTATGTCTGTTGTTTTGTGCCATTAAACTGTTTTTTTTGTCTCTTTTAGATCTGATTGCACTGAAAGTGAAGAGTCAAGAACTAAATGAAATGGAAGAGAAAGATATGAATGGGCAACATCATGATTTCATAACTGGAGAAAAATCTTTTATTTGCTCACAGACTGAAAAAATTTCCTCAGAAAAAATCCCTCAAAAGCCTGGAAAGAGTTTAATTAAAACGCGATACCTTAAAGCCCACATGAGAGTTCACACTGGAGAGAAGACGTTCACCCGCCAAGAGTGTGGAAAGAGCTTTATTAAAAAAGAAAACCATGAAACTCACACAAGTATTCCCACTGGAGAGAAGCCTTATACCTGCCAGCAGTGTGGAAAGAGTTTCACTAAAACAGGGCATCTTAAAGTCCACTTGAGAATTCACACTGGGGAGAAGCCTTACACTTGCCAACAGTGTGGAAAGCGTTTCACACATAAAGTGACTCTTAATGTCCACATGAGAATTCACACTGGAGAGAAGCCTTTTACCTGCCAGCAGTGTGGAAAGTGTTTCACTCATAAAGGGAGTCTCAGAGTCCACATGAGAGTTCACACTGGAGAGAAACCATACACCTGCCAACAGTGTGGAAAGAGTTTCAATCATAAAGTAAGTTTTGATAAACACATGAGAATTCACTCTGGGGAGAAGCCTTTTACTTGCCAACAGTGTGGAAAGAATTTAACTCGAAAAGAGGATCTTAAAGCCCACATGAGAGTGCACACTGGAGAGAAGCCTTTCACCTGCCAACAATGTGGAAAGAGTTTCCCTCAAAAAGGAAGACTTGAGCAACACATGAGAGTGCATACTGGAGAAAATCCTTACACCTGCCAACAGTGTGGAAAGAGTTTCAATCATAAAGGAAACCTTGAGAAACACATGAAAATTCACACTGGAAATAAGCCTTACACCTGCCAACAGTGTGGAAAGAGTTTCACTTATAAAGTGAGTCTTAAAGTCCACATGAGAGTTCACACTGGAGAGAAGCCTTACACCTGCCAACAGTGTGGAAAGAGTTTCACTGAAAAAGGGACTCTCGGAGTCCACATGAGAATTCACACTGGTGAGAAGCCTTACACCTGCCAACAATGTGGAAAGAGTTTCAATCGAAAAGGAAACCTTGAGAAACACATGAGAGTTCACACTGGAGAGAAGCCTTACACCTGCCAACAGTGTGGAAAGAGTTTCACTTATAAAGTGAGTCTTAAAGTCCATATGAGAGTTCACACTGGAGAGAAGCCTTACACCTGCCTACAGTGTGGAAAGAGTTTCACTGAAAAAGGGACTCTCGGAGTCCACATGAGAATTCACACTGGGGAGAAGCCTTTCATCTGCCAACAGTGTGGAAAGAGTTTCAATCGAAAAGGAAACCTTGAGAAACACATGAGAGTTCACACTGGAGTGAAGCCTTACACCTGCCTACAGTGTGGAAAGAGTTTCACTCAAACAGGGCATCTTAATGTCCACATGAGAATTCACACTGGAGAGAAGCCTTCTTCTGAATGAGTACATCATCTTCTGATCAAAACACACATGAGGAAGATGGAGTAAAACAAGCGATCATATGTAAGCAGATGCAAAATAACAAAATCATCAACATTAAACATCATATAAATCAAAACAGCCCATAATGTTACTGAATGAAATGTGGACCCAGGACGAGCTCTGGGACTGTGAAGAATTAGGGGTGTTGATGGACTCCATATACTCCATCTGTGTTTGATCATCGCTCTGAATCGGACCTGAATGTAGTCTTAAGCCCTCTTCGCACGGTATTAATATGGCATGTTATGTTGTGGTCTGTAAACAAATAATAAAGGAAACCTATATGAATACAATATATCTGTACATATTCAATACAGAATACCTTACAAAGGATCAATAAATGAATCACAAATAAATACTCAAATTTTAGCTGTAGTTAAACTTTATACTGTATAACAATATTAACACCAATATTCGGCGGGATGCAGCATATAACAACAACAACAACTGCACATGATCATACTAATGCGGCTAACCAGATTAGCGTCTATCCGCGATTACACCTGTGATTGACCTCTGTGATATAGAAATTCATACTGACTTAACTCCCGGATATGATGTCATGGCTTGTAAATGTTTTTTCGTTATAGGTATAGCTGTATGAAATCATAAACAGTCATATGTATCGATATCTTTTTGATATTTGTAGGCTGGAGACACACTGCAAGCGTGAGTGTGGCATTTCTGTTGCGTGTCAACTGTGGCGTTTTCTATGCCTTTGCACACCAAAAGCTTGTCTGACGAGACACTGCTGTGCTAATGATGTACAGGGAAGCCCTATACTTCATTTTAAACATTGAAGATTGAAGATAACGTCGGCAGTAGCCTATTGACCATACATATCTATGGTATTGATGGCAAAATAGGCTACAAAATATTTCATTCTGTATTGACAGGTTTAAAGGGTTAGTTCACCCAAAAATGAAATTGATGTCATTAATGACTCACCCCAATGTCGTTCCACACCTGTAAGACCTCTGTTCATCCTCGGACACAGTTTAAGATATTTTAGATTTAGTCCGAGGCCTTTCTGTCCTTTGAATGCAAGTGTATGCCCACTTGCTGTCCACGTCCAGAAGGGAATGAAAACATCAAAGAAGTCCATATGTGACATCAGTGGGTTAGTAAGACTCTTTTGAAGCGTCGACAATACATTTTGGTCCAAAAATAACAAAAATACGACTTTATTCAGCATTTTTTTGTCTTCCGCTTTTGTTTTCAAACCTCAAATAAAGAATCAAACGGTCGCGAATCAGCATTTGTGACTCATATCGCCAATGTCACATGATTTCAGCAGTTTGCCCGTTTGACATGCGATCTGAATCTTGAATCATGACCGTTTGATTCTTTATTTGAGGAACACAGAAGAGAAGACAATGCTCAATAAAGTTTTTTTATATATATTTTTTGGACCAAAATGTATTGTCGATGCTTCAAAAGAGTCTAACTAACCAACTGATGTTACATATGGACTACTTTGATGATGTTTTCATTACCTTCTGGACGTGGACAGCAAGTGGGCATACACTTACATTCGAAACCGAAAGCCCTCAGACAAAATCTAAAATATCTTAAACTGTGTTTCGAGGATTAACAGAGGTCTTACGGGTGTGGAACGACATTGGGGTAGGTCATTAATGAAAGAAATTTCATTTTTGGGTGAACTAACCCTTTAATATTTCAAACCGATCATTTTGTTTTTTATCATTACAATTAGGCCTATATCTGCATTTATGTTAACCTACCGACTTTCAAACATGAAAATGTCCTTTATTAATATGTATTCATGCCAAAATGACATATAAACATCTTGTCCTATCCTATTTTGCCAGGAAACGCTTCCAACACGCTTGCGTGCAGCGTGAAAAATAGGCGTCTCTTCTATCTCTAGCATGCACGCAGTGAGCTGCGCGTCACGCAGGCAGTGTGCAAGCTCTAACCGGGTTAACATGGGAGCCGAAATAAAAACGGACATGCCACGCAGCCGAGATGTCCCCGGCCTTTGTTCAGTTAGAGAACAGACGCTACAATTAAAACTGAACTGAGCACAGACCAGCGGCAGGAGTCAGATTTCATTTATCACGAGTGAGAAGCTGACAATATATGGCGGAAGATTCAGTTTCAAAGTTAAATGTAAAAGCGTTCATTTAAGCGAGCTTATCATTGTACAGTTCTGTTATGTTTTTCATTAAGAATAGTATTGATTAATATTAAACACACCATTCAAGCAATTTGCTTACAAATTGGTACTCATTCTAAAGTGAAATTAAATAATCTGTGCGGGAATTCAAAACGGTGCGCATTATCAATGCATCCTTCATTCTTCGTGAAAGATAAAGATAGAAATGAGCACAGGAAACAAAAACCTTGCAAAAATTATATACGATCCGCCTAATCCTGGCCAAATCACAGAGATGCCGATTCACACGGGACTATTATCACAGACATTCTCTGCAATTATTACAACTCCCAGAGGTCCCCAGATAATATAAGTCCCGTGCGAAATAGGGCTTTTGACAAGAACTGAGGGTGCCTCTGGCGCGAGCTCACAACTCGAGGGTGCTTGAGCACCTGCCTCTTTGCCCCTTGATGCCCAAAAAATGTCCAAAAAAAAAAAGAAACGATTATATTTATATATAGGCCTATACATATAATTAAACGTTAAGTGTTGTTCTCAGTGAAGTGTTTGTTAAGTTAGTTATTATTTGTTATCATTTGACAAGAACGACGTGGAGAGAGCATGGAGCTGTTGTTTATATTGCTGTTTCCTGTGTGTGTAGCTTGTAGAAGTAACGTTAACGTTAGTTTGCTGTTAGAGGGAGAAAAGTTTCACAGGCGTAGAGTTACACACAGTCTTGTCTTAGTTATTTTACAAAAACTATTTATAATTTAACCTATTGTTTTTATTCCAGTATTTATTTAAAAAAAAAAAAAACACTGGTAAAGGCTTATATTGATTTTTCATCCTCTGAATTAGCCTATATCTGTTTTTTATTATCATTAAAAATATAACGTTAGGCCTATATAAATTCAGAACAGGTTTCAATCATGTTCATGTCAATAAAGTTCATCACAGAAAAAGTGTAGCTTTAATGATAATTAATCTGTATTTAATTTATTTGTGCAGTTCAGAAAGGTGTTACTATTACATTTTCTGTCTAAAAGGCCACCGTACCCTGGTGCGCACCAAACAAGCGGACCGAGAGCGCAATAAAGATGGGTCTCAGTCCGCTTCCAAACGAACTCTGGTGCGGTTCGATTGATATATGAACGCAACACGGACCAAAGACATGTAAACGGACCAAAAACCGGACGTAATGTCACAAGATGTGACGCATAGTCGGCTGACTTGACGACGCGGAAAGATCGGTGTATCCAAAATGAATAACGTTAACGTGGGGGCAAACGTAGAGCAACGAGGAAGTGCCTCATCAATATTTGGTCCGACGAGCATGTTTCGAAAATGCTAGAAAAACGCACAAAATGCACACCTGGCTCTTCTCATAAAGGACCCGTGTTTCCGATTATTATCCGGTACAGACGACAGAACGGCCGTCTCTTTTCTGCACAGCAGAGGAACTCCTGGAGCTGTTTTGAATGTTTTGAACATTTTATGAGCTCTTCAGGAGTTCTCAGCTGGTAAAAATAATGCCATATGTACACGCATAAATTACACATGCGTGTAATCAGCACACAGCGTTGTTCTGAATGTTCGGTAAGCAGCTCCTACGTCATACAAACCGACCAATCAGGTTGTGATCGTCCCCTGAGCCTTTAGTTTGGTAACTTTAGGTCCGCTGTTAAAAATGCCAGTGTGATCGTTAAGCGGACCAAGACTATATGTTTTGTTTTTGTTTTTTGGTCCGGACCAAACGGACCAAACTACAAGTGTGAACGCACCCTAAAGCTTTCCTGCAACACTGCCATCTGCTGCAGTATAAATGATTTTGCATCTTTTGTTTAGGCACAGCAGCATGTGAGAAATTTACAGAAATGGTGTTATTAAACGTCTTATTAAAGACATAATACAAAATAGTACAAAATTAGTCCGGAGTACCCCACCTCTGGAATCGAGTGTTTCCATAGCCTCGTTCTGAAATACTGCAGACCACAGGCATCTACTGCAGCTGGTGATCTGCGATATTCATTTGTTTTTCCGAAGTTTAAGCATGGAGCCAGTGAGCTGACACAGGTCGCGGTTCTTTAAGAACACATTAGGTGTGTGATAATCTCTTATTTTATTGTCATTAAAATTGTCTAATCTAAGAATGTGTGTGTATGGAACAGCACACACACACACACACACAAGTGTATATATTTGACCCACTTTTTAAATGGGATTAATCAACTTTTTGATGATATTCTAATTATATGAGCAGCACCTGTATAATGTGCACCATGTGCCTTTTCTCTCAAGCGCTGATTCAGAGTAGATGTAGGAGTTCTTATATCACCAACACTTTGAGTCTCCCAGACACTAGAAATACCATAAAAGAACAACACAACTCTAATACATGAGGCCCATGATTTTCTACATACTTCATCTAACTGATACAGCATGTTATAACAGTTTCTTGGATAAGGATGATTAGACATGGACAATGTTGTTGTTGACCACATGCCTGGATATTTATAACAGTTAACCTAAATCTGCTGACCAGCAAAGTACCATCTTTCATTTGTATTTAAAGAGCCTCCTCTTCTAAAAACCATAACTTTGTTTTACTCAGATTCACCGTCATGCCATAAAGGTTACAGAATATTTCCAGCTGTTCAATTTCTTTCTGCAACCCTCCTGATATATTAGCCATATCATCAGCGTACAGCAGGGTCTGCACTTCTGTGATTCTCTCGATCTGAATACTTTTACCATTTTCCTTGAGCATGTTATATATTCATTTAGGAAAATAATAAACAAAAGTGAACTCATGCAGCCCTGTCGTACACCAGTGCTTCAGCCAAAATATCCTGTTAAACCATCAGTTCCTTTCACACATGATTTAAGTTTAGAATACATAGATTTCAATACCTCAAAAACTTTTCCTCCAATGCCATTCTTAATGAGTGAAATACAGAAGACTGGATGCTATCAAAAGCTTTGGAGAAATCACAAAATACTTGTTTGAGTCTGTGGCACTATATTATAAAATTATCCCAGACAACAAATTAGCTCTTGTCGAGGTCGGGGCGTGTGTGCCTGCCCGACATAAACTGGCACGGTGAGATGTCTTATGGAGATCGGTAGCTAATCGGCAAGATGTCGGGAAGATGATCGCCGAACGTGAGCCAACGTAAACCCGATATAAACCCAATAATGACCTATGCGGCGCGATCCCACTAGATCGAGGAAAGCATTCGGTCACCTCACCTTTTCGACTGCAACGCCACATCATGCACATCAGCTGTTCCAGTGTTAAGTCAAAGGGATAGAGCGAGGCGTCCGAATGCTTTTTGCTCTCTAGTAGGATCCTACCGTTATATAGGTCTTATTGATTTGATTTATGCTAACTGCTGTCAGATTGTGTGGCCACAAGTTTCCTATTGTGTATCAACAACACTCAATAACAGTTTATGTGATGTGTTAATCATAACATGCAATAACAATTTGACAAGAGCTAGTTGAGAAGTAGGCAGCTAGCCCACTTGCATGCGAGACTCCGTGGCTGTGCGGTCTGCAGCCGCTTTTGAGTTGCCAGGTTTTAAATGACAAAAAAAGGTTTAAATGGAAAGTAAGTGATTGTTTATGTGAATGGTGTATTTCATATACAATCTGACAACCTGGGAAATGTCAGTCTAACAGAAAAATGAATGGGTAAGTGATTTTAAAATTAAGTTTGATGGTCATGCAAATTGCTATAAGAGGAGGGCACCGGGAGATGACCTTGAAAAATTATTTTACTTTTGTTTTTGCAAAATCAGTATCATTTATTTTAAAGGGGGGCTGAAATGCTGTTTCATGCATACTGATCTTTTTACACTGTTAAAGACTTGGATTCCCATCCTAAACATGGACAAAGTTTCAAAAGTTAAGGTGGACGTTTGATGGGAGTATGTTATGTAAAAGACTGTCTGATCATTTATCTGTGTTTACAACAGAGTTGGTGGGTGTTTTGTTGGCATTGAAGTGGGTAGAAGAAGTTAGACCAGATGAAGTTGTAATTTGCTCAGATTCTAGTGTAGTATTAAAGAGTTTGGAATCATTTACATCACAATCAAGGCAGGATATAATATATGAGGTACTAGAAGGTTACACACGCATTTGTCAGTTGGGTATAAGAGTAAAATTCACATGGGTTCCAGCACATGTTGGGGTTAAAGGAAATGAAATGGTAGATGGTTTGGCAAAGCAAGCCAGTAAAATTGAAGCTGTTGAAATAACAATTTTATTAAGTAAAGCAGAAGCTAAGGTCCATATTTGGATGAAAATTATGGAAAAGTGGCAGAGATGCTGGGATGCAGAGGTGAATGGGAGACATCTATACGGTATACAGCGAAAGGTCAATGGAAGGAATCGAAGGGAAGAAATAATCCTTACTAGACTGAGGGTTGGACATTTGGGTTAAATAAATATCTATGCATTATTGGTAAGCATATATCAGGAAGGTGTGAATTTTGTAATAATATTGAATCTATTGAGCATGTACTATTTGAATGTCAGAAATATGAGAGGGAAAGAGTAAAGATGAAAGAAGATAAAAGGAAAGTGGGGGTTCAAGCAAAATCACTTAATGATTTTGGGTAAAACATCAAAAGACATAAGTAAAAATTTGTTTAGTTTTTTAAAGGCCACAGGTTTAGCAGATAGGATATAGTTTACAGCTTGGAATAAGGTTTATATATATATATTTTTGGGTGTAGTTCATCTCTGCCTACGCTTTGGTCCACACTCCAGTACGGTAAGTGGCGGTAATGCACCATTGAAGTTGGATGCCAACCGCTGTTAAACATCAAAGAAGAAGAAGTGATCGGGACATTTATTTTGTAGTGGAGTTGTGACGTCATAAGGCTGCGCCGCGCTCCTGCATCTGTTGTGATTCTGCTGAAGAAAGGTTTGTGTTGTAAGCTTTTGAAGTGTTTAAATCAATAAAAATTGTTCTGGCAATGTTATAGTTTCAACAAGAACAGTTAAATGAATGTTTGATTATTGAACCTAACAATACAATGCGTTTTCTAACATTAATGAACTTATTCTTCCTTCACACGTGTAACAGAAAAGATGCGTCTCATTTCTCTCTATATATAATGAATTAGTTTATCATAAACATGGAGAGTAAATTATCACATGTAAATACAATATATGCATTAAATTCACCATCATCCACAAATAATAAAACATTTATCAAATAATTGGTATCAAAGTAATATAGTGCCAAATCACTGACACAGTAGCACTCCTAGAGATAATAATAATAGCAGAAACATTAAAAATATATAATTACATGTGATTACGAGTTTGGGTGGCTTTTAGCCATTCCTTTAGTGTCTATTTAAATGTTGAGTAATTTGTACTATCCGTTAATTGAGTTAGTAGAGTATTCCAGTAATGAATGGCTTTAACTGAAAAGACTGATCGCCCAAATGTTGTCCATCTAAACTGTTCAACACAGTCTCCTCTAGTAATTGCTCTCGTTGTTCGACATTATTTTCTTTCTACATTATAAACTGGCATAAAGGGGGATCAAAGGGATTAAAAAAATCAAGCGAGCATTAACAAAATGTTTAGTACTATCAAAACTCAATAGGTTATGTATTTGAACTGTATTGTAATGATGGTAATTATTAGAAATATTTGTAGTGTCTGTTTGTAAAGAGAGTCGATTGATTTTAAAGTTGTTGTGTTTGCTTGTGACCAGATAGTAAAGCATGAGCAAAAATCATAGAGTGCATAAATAGTTTTGCTGCCTCTGTTGTTAAATATGGTCTTATATGCCTAAAGTTAGCCAAATTAAATGTAATAAAGTTAAATGTGTAAATGTAACAAGAACAGCAAACACAAGTAATGAAAACTTCTGTAAAGCAACTGCTAATGTTCTCACTGAAGTGTAATCTATTAAATGTAATCTACAGATGAATACATTTATCATAACATGTCTAAATATGAACCTACTATATAAATCGTTATCTTTTATTAATTTGTAGTTTTTAGAGAGTTTGTTGTTGTGGAATCAGGTCATTTAAGGCCATTAACTCTCACTCTGACTGACTCTCTTACCAGTGACTGAACTACTGATTTAGTTTGGATGTGTTTTTTATTTCTGTGATTATTCTTATCTCAAAGATGGCGTTTATTAAAGAGGAGAGTGAAGACGTGAAGATTGAAGAAACATTGAGAGTGAAACATGAAGAAACTGAGGACCAAACAAAGATGGCGTTTATTAAAGAGGAGAGTGAAGACGTGAAGATTGAAGAAACATTGAGAGTCAAACATGAAGAAACTAAGGACCAAACAAAGATGGCGTTTATTAAAGAGGAGAGTGAAGACGTGAAGACTGAAGAAACATTGAGAGTCAAACATGAAGAAACTGAGGAACAAACAGGTTGGTTTCATTCTCAAAGCTGAACTCAGTTATTTGATCAAATGTCCATTTTCCATTTCAAATTAGCTCATTAGACTGTGTATCACAATTTTGCCAAATCATTAACATTATTATTTATAAATAATTAAAAAAAACTTGTGATTGTGTAAGAAAATGTGTGACCAAATATTCTACAAGTGAACTCTCATTGCATGGATTCACATGTTAATTCGCGGATGTGCAAAATTTGTCCGTGACTTCACATTTTTGATATGGGTGTGTGACGGTGTTTTGCACCATATGCACTGCAGCAACTGTAGCACAAACATGAGCGTATGAGTTTCTTCATGTGTGGTTCGTAGAGCAGGATTTGTGCACTGCAGTGAAGAATGTATCAGAGATATCAGAGGCTATATCGATAGTAATATTTGATGGGGATAAAGACAGAGAAATGGGGAAAATCCGTAACTTTCACTACATGAGGGGAAAAGAGAACTCTCTGTAGTCCTGTAGCCAGAAACTTTCCCCAGACATTATGTACAACATATGGCTGGATTCTTCAGCTGTTAAAAAAAGAGTGGCAGGACATGCAAATTATTGGACATTATTGGCCTGAATCCACTTGAATTAGTTTTGACTGCTCTCTCAGTAGCTGCGTTTCCATTACAGATTTGCACAAAACCTTTGCGATATTTAGGCTGCTAAATGTCGAAAAAAAAAAAAAAACTATTGCAAAATGACGGTGTTTCCATTAACTGCTGTTATGAGTCTAAATTGTTTTTTCCCCCTGGTAAGTCATTCCAAAAAGTATGCAACGTATGTTGGTAAGTTTGTGTAATTCCCAGCACCGCAATGGAAGGATAGGCGTGTTATCCACGCATTCATTCAAATTAAAAGAACTAAATGTTTGAATTTGCATGGTGGTAACTCAAATGTGTTTTGTTTTTTGTTTTGTTATTTTTGCTTGGAATATCTTTTGTTAGAAATATGAACTGAATTTAGAAATGTTTTTAAAGTTAAAAACTTTGCGTTAAATAAACAAAATATTTTTTTGAAATGAAGAATTTCAGAGGAATGTCCTGGCCAGAAAATGTAATACAGGTTATGGTGGATGATCTGATCTGATGAGGGGAACCAATGAGGATGGCTTCTGTCTAGAGCTGTTCAACTGGAGAAAGTTGTAGTTCATCCACGTCCTTATCTCTTCCAGACAGGCAGAAAGGGTGGATAACGATGACGATAATGATGAATGAGTGTCAATTTTCAGATATAATTGAGTGTCATCAGTGTAGCAATGAAATGAAATTCCCAAGCGAATGATGTCTTTACATAGAGGAAGCATGTAGAGATTGAATAAGAGAGGTACTCCGCAACCAACCGCATGGGAAAAGGACCTTGAGCTACCCATGGCCACAAATTCAGATCTGTCTGTGAGGTATGACTCAAACCATTGCAAGACAGTGTTATCAAGTCCAATAGAATGAGACAGTCGTTTGAGAAGTACATTGTTCTTCTGTTTACCCAACGACAGGAGCAATTTGAGGTTTTAGGAGATGATTTATAGTGGAGAACAGCCGTTTTGAATTGCAAGGACTATCTTGAATAATATTTTAATAATACTGTGACCGTGCTTCTTTGATGGACTTCAAATAAGCTTTTTGGTGGTCCCGGTAGGCCAGCTTGTGAACAGTTAGTTCTGAGTTTTTATACCGTTGTTCAAGGGAACGTCCAGTTGCCTTTCATTTCCACAAGTCAAGAATGGGTGTCTGTGTCTGTATTTATCTGTCAGGATTGTGTTAAGTGTGTTATGTGTGAATGGATTGCATTTATTATAATTATTAATGGGGAATGGATTATTTTTGATCACTTATAACGGATGGCAAGTAGATGAGGTACTTGTGTAGGTATTACATGTTATATATACCTGGAAATGGTGTGGCCCAAAAAGGAGCGGAGTTTGACCTATATTAACCCAGGCCAAACCTAAAGACAGAACCCAAAACCAAGTCGATGAGTGCCACTGTGATACCTCTGCAAAACCCAATTGTTTGAATACTGTGGAGACCTGTTTGTCTTTTTTGAGCTGTTACACCTATATTCTTTTGAGAATTTTTCTGATTTTATTTATTTTTGATTTTTGGATTGACAATTTTTGTTGACACTTGTACATATTTTCACTGTGGATGAACCTCTCTGACACTGTAATTGTCAGTAAGAAGCTAACCATCTATTTGATAGAAAGGCACACTGCATCTGCTAGACGACAAGGTAGTGGAGGGGTCTGCAGTTAAAGGCCTGTTGTACTCCTTTAATTTATAGGGTTTCCACACAGTATTAAGAATATTGAGCTATATCTTGACATTACGAAATTAAAATGCAAATCAAATTGCAATATCTGTTAGAAAAATCACAATTAGATATTTTCCCCAAACTGCACAGCCCTATATTCCAAACCACTTCAAAAACACCTGTGGCAGTGTCCTAAACACATAGAATCCAAACATAATGAGTTTGGAAAATGTCCTAAAGAACGGAAAAGGTTCTGAGATTAAATATAACCCCTCTTTCTGTAGGTTATTTGGTATAGGATCTAGCAAACATGTTTAAAAAATGGTAAAACACATTCTTTCGAAGGCCATATTGTGTTTGCGGGGTGCACCGCAATGTGTTCATGGTTAGTTTTTAAAGGGTTACTTCAGCGATTAGCATTAGGATTTGTATGAGTAAAAACGTCTCGGTTACATATGTAACCCTCGTTCCCTGAAGGAGGGAACGGAGACGTATGTCAGAACTGGGCTCATAGCGGAAGCACAGCACTTGGCGACGGGACCTATGTCTCCGTTCCCTCCTTCAGGGAACGAGTGTTACATACGTAACCAAGACGTTCCCTTTCAGTCGGTCACGTTCGATGTACGTCAGAACTGAACCAACGAATTGGGATCCCTCTGGAACACGCCAGGATGCTGGCCCTTCCAGCGTCCTGCTTGAGCGCACTGGACCGTCTATTATGGTACGGAAGTCAGGGCTCCAAGCAGGGAGGTCAGTCACTGCTGTTTCTGCAAGACCCACTTAGAGTGACCATAGACTGCTGGGAAGCGTGCTCTTCTCGGAGAAGGTACGCTGCGGGGCCACGTCCTTCAGGGAAGGAGTGGTGGCGGAATACACATAAGGACTAACCTGGCAGGGTAGTGCAACATATGGCAGTCTCTGGGGTGGTTCCAACCTAATTGTAGGGGGGAAAGAACACGCCCAGAGACGACAGAGCGGGTTCTGTCAAGGGAAAGACGCGGGGCTAGCCGTCAGGGTTGCTGGTACCATGGAGGAATACACATATGGGGTTGCCGTGAGGGAACCGCTTCATATGGAACCAAACCTACAACCACGTAAGTTGTAGCCGACACTTAAAACGGGCACTTAGCACTCCTGGCCACCAGGGGCGAGGATGCGGGAAGATACCGACTCTACTCGGAGGCTATAGAATCTAGCGAACGTGTTAGGTGTCGCCCAGCCCGCAGCTCTACAAATGTCTGTCAGCGAGGCGCCTTGAGCCAGCGCCCAGGAGGATGCTACACTCCTAGTGGAGTGAGCTCGCAACCCGAACGGGCAAGGCACGTCTTGGGACTGGTAAGCCAAGACTATAGCATCCACTATCCAGTGGGCTAACCTCTGCTTGGAGACAGCCTTTCCCTTCTGTTGGCCTCCGTAACAGACGAAGAGTTGCTCTGAGGTCCGAAAGCTTTGGGTCCAGTCAATGTAAGCGCGTAGAACGCGGACCGGACACAGCAAAGCCAGGGCTGGGTCTGCCTCCTCCGAAGGCAGTGCTTGCAGGTTCACCACCTGATCCCGGAAGGGAGTGGTTGGAACCTTGGGCACGTATCCGGGCCTGGGTCACAGGATAACGTGAGAGTTACCAGGCCCAAACTCTAGGCACGATTCGCTGACCGAAAGTGCATGCAGGTCCCCTACCCTCTTGATAGAGGCCAATGCAGTCAGGAGCACTGTCTTGATTGACAAGATTTTAAGCTCAATTGACTCCTAAGGCTCGAAGGGAGGGCTCTGAAGTGTTCTGAGCACTAGAGCCAAGTCCCAAGAGGGTATCAAGGTTGGACGAGGATGATTTAGTCTCCTCGCACCTCTGAGGAACCTGACGATTAGGCCGTGGTTTCCCACGGACTTACCTTCAACTGCGTTGTGGTACGCCGCTATTGCCGCGACGTACACTTTGAGGGTGGAGGGAAACAGCCTACGCTCCAACCCGTCTTGCTGGAAGGAAAGCACGACACCAATCGAACACCTTCGGGGGTCTTCCCGGCGGCAAGAACACCACTCAACGAACAGGTTCCACTTCACTACGTAGAGGCATCTCGTAGAGGGGGCTCTAGCTGAAGAGATGGTATCTACGACTGCTTGTGGTAGTCCATCTAGAACCTCCGCGTCCCGTCCAGGGACCAGACATGAAGATTCCAGAGGACTGGACGCGGGTGTCATAGAGTGCCCCATCCCTGAGAAAGAAGGTCCTTCCTCAGGGGAATGGGCCAAGGAGGGGCTGTCGCGAGGAGAGTAAGTTCTGGGAACCAGGTCCGGTTGGGCCAATAAGGCGCAACTAGCAAGACCTGCTCCTCGTCCTCCCTGACTTTGCACAGTGTCTGTGCAAGAAGGCTCACTGGGGCGAACGCATACTTGCGTAGGTCCCGGGGCCAGCTGTGCGCCAGTGCATCTGTGCCGAGGGTACCCCCGGCCAGGGAATAGTACCTACTGGCAATGGGTCGAGTCCGGAGAGGCAGACAGGTCTACCTGTGCTGCTCCGAACTGGTCCCATATCAGCTGGACCGCCTGGGGGTGGAGTCGCCACTCTCCCGAAGGTGCTGGCTGCCGAGAGAGCTCGCCGGCTGTCTGGTTGAGCGCACCAGGGACATGAATGGCCCGAAGTGACCTCAGCTGCTTCTGACTCCACAGGAGCAGGTGGCGGGCGTGTTGGAACATGCGACGGGAGCGTAGACCACCCTGACGGTTGATGTCCGCAACGGCCGCCATGCTGTCCGTACGGACCAGTACATGCTTGCAATGTAGCAGCCCCTTGAGGCGGCACAGTGCCAAGTGTACTGCTAGCAATGCCCATTGTACGTGGCCCCCCAGCCCGTGGATGAGGCATCCGTGAACAGCACAGCATGCCTGGACACTTGTTCTAAGGGCACCCCGGCCCGGTGAAACGTCGTGTTTGACCAAGGACTGAAGGTTTGGCGGCAGTACAGAGTCACTGGAACCTGGTACTGGCCGCTCTGCCACGCCCACCTCGGGACTCGGCCGTGAAGCCAGTGTTGGAGCGGTCTCATATGAAGCAATCCGAGCGGCGTCACCGCGGCTGCAGATGCCATATGCCCCAGGAGCCTCTGAAAAAGTTTCAGTGGGGTCGCTGTTCTGCCTTTGAACATATTCAAGCAGTTCAACACTGACCTGACTCTCTCCTCCGTGAGGCGCGCAGTCTGGTTGAACGAATTCAGCTCCATACCGAGGTAAGAGATTCTCTGAGTAGGACAGAGCTTGCTGTTCTCTCGGTTGACCCGAAGGCCCAACAGGCTGAGGTGACTGAACACCATGTCCCTGTGTTCCCACAACTGCTCCCGAGATTGGGCGAGAAAGTTGAGAATGAGAACGCCGCGTTCTCGGAGTGGAACAATGGCTGCGATCTTCATAAAGACGCAAGGCGACGGACAGCCCGAAGGGCAGGACCTTGTATTGGTATGTCCGTCCCTCGAACGCAAAACATAGGAACGGTCTGGGGCGAGGGAGAATAGAGACATGAAAGTATGCGTCCTTCAGGTCGATCGCTGCGAACCAATCCTGGGGACGGATGCATTGAAAAATGCGGTATCTGCGTTAACATCCGGAACGGGAGCTTGTGCAGGCCGATTCAGGACGCGCAGGTCCAGGATTGGCCGTAGCCCACCCCCTTTCTTGGGCACGATGAAGTAGGGACTGTAGAACCCTGTCTTCATCTCGGCTGGAGGAACCGGCTCGATCGCGTCCTTCGCCAGTAGGACCTCAATCTCTGACCGTAAAACTCGAGCGTCACTGCTTCGCACTGAGGTGAAGAGGACGCCCTTGTACTTGGATGGCCGGCGAGTGAACTGAATCGTGTAGCCGAGTCTGATGGTACTGATGAGCCAACGGGACGGTCGAGGGAGCCGTAGCCACACTCCCAGGGACTGTACCCGCGGGACCAATGGCACCACAGACATGCCCGGGGTGGGGCAGCGCAACGGAGTGCTCTGGCTCGACTCGGGAGGCCCGGAGGCGGCGCGAGTACTCCTGGTGCGGGCAGGGAGAACTGCTGGGCAAAGTTCTCGATGGCGTCTCTGAGGAGGCCAGCCCGACAGACAGGCTTTTCTTACGCATATATGCCAGGTTAGCCCCCTGTTCCTGGACCACTAGTGTGGACATCGCCTGACCCAGGGAGCGTGCAGTGATTTTCGTCGCCCCTAGGGCGAGGTCCAACACTGCACGAAGTTCCTGCACAACCCCTGGGCTGGGACTACCCTCGTGCGTGCAGGGCAGTGAGAGAGGGAAAACAATTATACTTTTTTTTTTTTTTTTGGCCCTTATGGCACTCCATATTTCCCTCTCTCGGATGCAGCAATTGACATCTGTCCTCTGCCAGAGCAAAAAATAAAACGCTAAGACCCTTTCTCTTCTAGGATCGGCGATTCCATCTCTCACTACAAGCAGGCATATAAGACAGTGAATGTGGCCGTCAGAACGGCACACAGCGCACTGAACGCTCAAGCCACTATGAAAAAAGGCAAGGCGAACAATGCCCTGACGTGGTCATGTTCTCATGAGAGAATCCGTACCACCCACGAGCAGAGTCTCAGCATGCTTTTGATGTGATAGAGGAGTGGGGGCCCGAAGGGATTTACCCGGCGGGGAATTCCCACTGTAATCCTCAGGCCACCAGCACTTATCAGCCAAAGTAGCCCTTTTCCAGTAACACCAGAAAATGGACTAGATTGGGGGATAGGCGAAGGGACTCGACCCCATCTGAGGTTTCATAGTCTCGACCGCGCATCTAGAGCGCCGACTGACGCGCGCTGGTTGTTGTGACAACCACCGCTGTGAGCCGGCCGCTCGACGGCACACGGCGCGCTGAACACTCAAGCCTTTTATGAGAAGGGTGAGACGAACAACGCGCCGACGTGACCATGTTCTTCTGCGAGAACATGAATCACCCACGATCGCAATCTCGCATGCGATCGTGGCCGTCAACGAGGACAGGAAACAGTTGCATTCCAGGAATGCACGGTTTGAATGACATCTTGAAAAAGACGCAGGGTCAAACCGTGTTGCTCTTTTAGAATGGAAAAACTGCTCTTTTTAGATGTGCACTCAGGGAGATGACCGCGGCCAGCACACAGTCCACAGTGCAAGCCTGTGTGTGGCACTCAAGTTTGGGAAAAAACGCCCAGCGAACCAACAAAAAGCTCTTTTTTTGAATGCAAGCAATTGCAACTGTCGATCACTCGTTGACGCGCCGTTTCACCTGCACTGGCAGTTCTCCTTCTCTCACGAGACTCAATTTTAACACTCTTCGTAGGAACAGCAAGCACTACTGTTCTGCTCCGAAGATGAAAGCATTGATCTGCCATTCCACTTCCTTATTTATACCCGCACTGCGGGGCGGAGCGTGGAATCTGTGGATCACATGCCAATCTCCGATTGGCTCGTTTTTATACACTCGAAGTGGATAGGTCTCTGAAGTCAGATCCCAATTCGTTGGTTCAGTTCTGACGTACGTCGAAAGTGACCGACTGAAAGGGAACCCTGGAGTATATTCGAAGGATTGTGCTCCCAAAGTGATCCAGTAATCTAGTTAGCTTGCTTTGGAAGTGGACTCGTAGGGCAGCGACGCATTCTGGGAATTGTTGTCTTTCATCCCCATGAGATAAAAATACATTTTCTGTCTTTTCTCAGTCTAGAAAGCACCATATAAAAAATTATTTCACATTTCTACTAGACATTAAATGAGCTCGGTGCTTATGGCTTAGTGCCAGTCAACGCGCTAAAACTAGATTTACATTTTTGAATTTGGCAGTTGATCACTGAATGTTCTAATCATATATGTGATCGTATGCTGCAGGGACCAGCCTAGAATGTGATCGTACATGTCAAAGGGTTAACAAACTGGTTTGCAGAGGCAAACAGCATTCTCATTTGTTTACTTCTTTGCTACAACATACAATAAAAACTATTACAGGAAAACACATAGACGAAAAATAAATCATACTTACAGGTTAAGGCCCGTAAACAGCTTTTATTTTTAAAGTTCGAACTGCTCCATCTTTCAGGACAAGCCGTTGTGCGAATCCTGCATTGAACTTGCAACGATTGGGAGCTTTCCTCCATGAAATTGTGCAGCACAGAGAGAGAGATTTATATCTGAACCATTGTTCCCTAACACCCCCGTCCCAAGGAAGGCTGAACAAAGTGGACCTACAATCCAGATGAAAATAACAGCCTTTCGTCGGCACACCCCTTATTTAATATTCTCGAAGGAGGGGGATATGTAAATATTGGAGCTGCTGATGTCAGCAAGTCTGGAGGAAAGGCTGTAGTTCCCTACCGGCCATTTGCTGTAGTCCTTAGAAATGTGTTTATTTAAAAGCAAATATCTCCCTTTGCTTTAAACTTTGAACGTTGTAACTTTGCAGATGTTGTTTATGCTCAAATAGCAACATTACACACTAGTTAAAGTTAGAAAAATGAAATTGTTTTTTACCACCCCTTTAAATGTTTTAATATCTTGATGTCTGTTGTTTTGTGCCATTAAACGAAAGAGTAGCAAGAAAAAGTTTTGTTTTCTTTTCCTCTCTTTTAGATCTGATGGCTCTGAAAGTGCAAAGTCAAGAACTAAATGAAATGGAAGAGAAAGATCAGTATCGGCAACATCATAATTTCATAACTGGAGAAAAATCTTTTATTTGCTCACAGACTGAAAATATTTCCTCAGAAAAAATCACTCAAAAGCCAGGAAAGAGTTTAAATAAAACGCGACACCTTAAAGTCCACATGAGAGTTCACACTGGAGAGAAGCCATTCACCTGCATACAATGTGGAAAGACTTTCAATCATAAAGGCCATCTTAAAGCCCACATGAGCATTCACACTGGAGAGAAGCCTTACACCTGCCAACAGTGTGGAAAGAGTTTCACTCAAAAAGGGAATCTCAGAGGCCACATGAGAGTTCACACTGGAGAGAAGCCTTTTACCTGCCAACATTGTGGAAAGAGTTTTAATCATAAAGCACATTTTGATGAACACATGAGAATTCACTCTGGAGAGAAGCCTTTTACCTGCCAAGAGTGTGGAAAGAGTTTCACTTATAAAGGAAGACTTGATGAACACATGAGAGTTCACACGGGAGAGAAGCCTCCCACCTGCCAGCAGTGTGGAAAGAGTTTTACTCAAACAGGGCATCTTAATGTCCACATGAGAATTCACACTGGAGAGAAGCCTTTTACCTGCCAACAGTGTAGAAAGAGTTTCTCTCATAAAGGAAGACTTGAGGAACACATGAGAATTCACACTGGAGAGAAGCCTTTCACCTGCCAACAATGTGGAAAGAGTTTCACTTATAAAGTGAGTCTTAAAGTCCACATGATAGTTCACACTGGAGAGAAGCCTTTCACCTGCCAACAGTGTGGAAAGAGTTTCAATTATAAAGTGAGTCTTAAAGTCCACATGAGAGTTCACACTGGAGAGAAGCCTTTCACCTGCCAACAGTGTGGAAAGAGTTTCACGCAAACTCAGCATCTTAATGTCCACATGAGAATTCACACTGGAGAGAAGCCTTACACCTGCCAAGAGTGTGGAAAGAGTTTCACTCATAAAGGAAGACTTGATGAACACATGAGAATTCACACTGGAGAGAAGCCTTACACTTGCCAACAGTGTGGAAAGAGTTTTACTCAAAATCAGCATCTTAATGTCCACATGAGAATTCACACTGGAGAGAAGCCTTACACCTGCCAACAGTGTGGAAAGAGTTTCACTCGAAAAGGAAGACTTGAGGAACACATGAGAATTCACACTGGAGAGAAGCTTTCAAGTATATAATCCTATGAGTACATAATCTTATGATCAAAACACACATGAGGAAGATGGAGTAAAAAAATGGCGGCGCTTCAAACTGCCGTGGTTAAAGTGTAATTGCAAATAGCTCACGTAATAAAATTATTAATAGAAAAATAAGTGCAAAATCGAAATGTCTCTTGCTTCCAGTAATTAATGCACTAAGCAATACAGCAAATACAGAGTATTTCAAAAACACTTACTTGCGACTCGTGCTTCTTCACTGACCGACGTGCTTCTCCTTACAACATTATGGACATATAAATCAAGACAGCCCATAATGTTACTGAATGAAATGTGGACCCAGGACGAGCTCTGGGACTGTGAAGAATTAGGGGTGTTGATGGACTCCATCTACTCCATCTGTGTTTGATCATCGCTCTGAATCGGATCTGAATGTAGTCTTTAGCCCTCTTCGCACGGGATTAGTATTTTCTAGGGACCTCTGTGATTTAGAAATTACTCCCTCACATCTAAATCTTGCGTGGCACATTTGCACGGGAAAAGCAAAGCCTGTGATTTTACTCGAATTTACTGACTTATCTCCCGGATATAATGCCAAGACTTGTAAATGTTTTTCGTCATAGATATAGCTGTATGAAATCATAAACGGTCATATGTATCGATATCGGTTTGATAGTTAATAAAAATAATTTTGTTCAATTAGAGAACAGACGCTGCAATTAAAACTGAACTGAGCACAGACCGGCGGCAGGAGTCAGATCTCATTTATAACGAGTGAAAAGCTGACAATATATGGCGGAAGATTAAGTTTCAAAGCTAAATGTAAAAGCGCCCATTTAAGCGAGCTTGTCATTGTACTGTTCTGTTATGTTTTTCATTAAGAATGGCATTGATATTAATAGTAAACACACCACTCAAGCAATTTGCTCCCAAATTGGTACTCACTCTAAAGTGAAAGTATATAATCTGTGCAGGAATTCAAAACAGTGCGCATTATCAATGCAGCCTCCATTCTTTGTGAAAGATAAAGATAGAAATGCTCACAGGCCAAATCACAGATTCGCACAGGACTAATATTATCACAGGACCTCGGTGTTTGGCGAAATATGGTAGGTAATTTGCAGGGGAATTTTTACTTTACCAATTACAGACATGGCCGATTCGCACGGCATTAAGATCACAGACATTAGCACTATTCGCACAGGATTAGTATTATCTAGGGACCTCTGTGATTTAGAAATTACTCTCCCACATCTGAGTTTTGCTGGAGACAAAAGCATGGACAAGTTTCTCTGCATCTGGAAAGGTTAAAAGGGGACGGAGTTTGGAGATGTTTCAAAGGTGGTGGAAGGAAGTTTTACAAATGTGCTTAATGTGGTCATTGAAGGTCTGCTGTGGATCAAACTGAAACCCTAGATTTGTTGAGTTGGGATAATGGTGAGGAGTGGATCCAACCAGTAGTGCCTCAGTTTTACTGGAGTTAAGCTGGAGGAAGTTAGTTCCCATCCATGCCTTAATCTCCTCAAGACATGTGGTGAGTCATGACAGAGCTGTGGAGGGGCTTGGGGCAGTTTTGATATAAAGTTGCGTGTCATCAGCATAACAATGAAAAGATAGTCTATGTCTGCTGATGACAGAACCGAGGGGAAGTATGTAGTGGATGAATAAGATTGGGCCGAGAACAGACCCCTGTGGAACACCACATGTAACAGGGAGCAGCCTGGACTCACATTCTCCCAATATAACATGCTCAGTCCTGTCAGAAAGGTAGGACTGAAACCACTGCAGTGGTGCTCCAGATAGTCCAACTGTACTATGGAGATGGTCCAGGGGGATGGTATGGTCCACGGTGTCGAATGCCGCTGATAGGTTGAGGAAAATGAGCAGTGATGGTGATCCTGAATCAACTGTCATTAGAAGGTCATTTGTCACCCTAAGCAGAGCTGTTTCAGTGCTGTAGGCCGAGCAAAAGCCTGATTGAAATATCTTGAATAATTTGTTGTTTTTTAGATGGTTGTGGAGCTGAGAGGTGGCTTCCTTCTCTGGAACCTTTGACAGGAAAGTGAGGTTGGAGATCGGCCTATAATTAGCAAGGACCTCCGGGTCTAGGGTTGGTTTCTTAAGTATAGGACGGATGACAGCAGTTTTAAGAGCAAGAGGGACATGACCAGTTTTAAGAGAGAGATTAACAAACTGAGTGATGATTGGGCTGACAATGGGAATGAACGACTTGAGCACAACAGTCGGGATGGGCTCCACGGTACAGGTGGACGACTTCATTTTTATGATGGTTTCTTCAACCTGGCTCTGCTGAACCTCAGTAAAGTGAGGAAGGCAATCTCCTGGGCGAGTGGTTGGAGGACGGTGGAGACAGGGAGGAAGAGCCAGATATTGAAGAGCGAATGTTATTGACTTTAGATCTAAAAAAGTCAATAAAGCTGTTGCATCACTCCACTGTGGTGTCAATGGATGAAGATGGCTTCAGCTTCAGGAGATAGTTAACTGTGGAAAAAAGCTGCTTAGAGTTTCCAGTTTTTTTTAATGGTCTAAATGTAGGCTCATCAACAGCGGGACAAAGATGATCAACCGGCACCGAAAGCGATTGTTCCTATGCACCAGGTCCGGTCCGAGGCAAAACCGCAGCGAGACAGATGAAAGGCTGTCCGGAAGAAAACACCATGTAGATTAAGCCTTATGGAGAACACCATTGAGCAGCCGACACCCAGAAGAGAGAGAGAGAGCAGCTGCAGTGAGTAACGTAAAATGTTCTTCAAACTAGAATATTGTAACAGTTCAAACAAAAACAGTAGAGAAGCGGTGAAGAACGGTGAACAGCAGTCTGAGTAGCCGCCAGTAGCAATAGTCCCAATTCTAGCTCTGTATAACTAGTCACTCACCGTCATAATAAAATAAATAAAATAAAATTGAAATCTTACAGTAAAATTTACTTGATTTTGAGTGGAGAAGCGGTTGAACAGACAACACCGGCGTCCTCTCCCCCTTGTTAATGTATAAATGTATAAATCTTAAATGTATAAGATCACAGACATTCTCTGCGATTACTACAAATCACCTGAGGTCCCTATATAATACTAGTCCTGTGCGAATAGGGCTTTTATCTGCAATTATTACAAATCCCCAGAGTTCCCCAGATATACTAGTCCAGGGTGAAATAGGGCTTTTGACAAAAACGGGATTTTTTTCCCCCCAGCTTTTTGTTCAAAGTTTCATGTTTATGAAACGTACCGATATTTAAGTGTTGATAAACAGGAATGCATGAAACTAGAATACAACTTCTTCTTTTTTTTAAGTAGAGGCCTCTTAATTTTCATATTGCATACTCAGATATTCATACAATAAAATATTCTATTGGCCATCATATTTTTCTGAAAAATATCAAAAACCCTGGCTGTGGCTGGCAACTTTTTATTGGTTTTGATATTTAACATATGAAAGTAAAATGGAATAAAAAAAAATAAAACAAAACAAAAACAAAACAACAACATTAGATACAGTTAGTACCAGATGACAGAATAATTTATAGAATAAATACACAAATACTTAATATAGGATCAAGTGTCTTGTCTGGTTCCGTACCAAAAAGATATCATATAGGCGTAATGTCTAAAGGAGTTTCCAAAACTTTAGCTGTCAGATCATGTACCTCTTTCCAAAAATACTAAAGTTTTCTACATTCCCAGAAGTTGTGCGTAATTGATCCTGTATATGTTTTGCATCGTCGACATCTATGTGATACATTAGGATATATTTTGCTCAGGTGTAGTGGGGTGAGGTACATCCTGTGCATAAATGTAAAGTTCTGTTCTGTGATTTTGTTGCAGGATAATGAAATAAAGACATCGTTACATATAGTCCCCCACTGGTTTACATCGCTGGTGTGACGGTCTTGCCTGGGCGGTCTTTCTGCTGAGCGGAGCTGCACAATGAGAAAATAACACGTGGAAATGAAGGATCCAATCAAGAAAGAATAAATCAGTTCCACAGCATATCTCGTTAGTTCTGCTCTTTATTTAAAACTATTTTCTCTTTTAATCCTTTTAGGCCCTGTCCACACGAACACGGGTGCGTGCGTGTGAGAGAGATTGTGTGTAAGTGTGTGAGAGTAGCTACAAAAGTGAGTTTTGTTTCTACCCCTGCCGTTCCCACACGAGGTTGCAATTCTTAAATGTGATCTAACAAAGGTAAAGAGAAAATATTAACCATATATGCTATTTATATCGTTTGTAATTGGGATGAAGTAAACATCTGTTGAGTATTTTAACATAACATTTTTTATTTTGTTGAATTAAAAACCCAAAAATGCAGCGGGTCCATCAGACCCATGAGCACTGGCTGAGTAACACAAATATGAACACCACACAAGGGTTAAGTTAAATTCTATATAAAGGAGAACATCTCCACCTAGTGCAGATGGCGCTGTCCCCATTTATGCCTCTTTTACCACTTTAACATTTACACTCCGTTACATTGGCAACTTAAAAAAAAAAAATCATGTTGGTGGGAAAAGAGTTAATATGTATGGAGACAAAAAAGACTCATAATTATATGAGCAGCACCTGTTTAATGTGTACCATGTGCTTTTTCTCTCAAGCGCTGATTCAGAGTAGATGAAGCAGTTCTTATATCACCAAGAGCCCCCTCTTCTAAAAACCATAACTTTGTTTTACTCAGATTCACCGTCATGCCATAAAGGTTACAGAATATTTCCAGCTGTTCAATTTCTTTCTGCAACCCTCCTGATATATTAGTGATATCTTCAGCGTACAGCATGTTATATATTCATTTAGGAAAATAATAAACAAAAGTGGACTCATGCAGCCCTGTCGTACACCAGTGCTTCAGCCCAAATATCCTGTTACACCATCAGTTCCTTTCACACATGATTTAAGTTTAGAATACATAGATTTCAATACCTCAGAAACTTTTCCTCCAATGCCATTCTTAATGAGTGAAATACAGAAGACTGGATGCTATCAAAAGCTTTGGAGAAATCACAAAATATTTGTTTGTTGAGTCTGTGGCACTATATTATAAAATTATAAAGACAAAATATATCGACAAACATTTACTGGCTTTGATTAAACTCAATTAACTAAATAAGTTAACAAGTTTAAACAAATTAAAAGTTCTCTGCCCCTTTTATAAATGATTTCTGCACACAAACATTTGTGTTTAGCATTGACTGAATCTCACATATTAGATGTGGTTCAAACTCTTTCTTTGGTAGTTATTTTTAGCACATCACTGACCAACACACATTTAAATATGTATTGAAGAATTAAACTAATGTGTGTTTTATTGTTTGTATGTGAATGTCTCTACACATCTGTGACTTGAGTATGTGATCAGGACTTTTATTTTGTAGTGGAGATGTGACGTCATAAGGCTGCGCCGCGCTCTTGCATCTGTTGTGATTCTGCTGAAGAAAGGTTTGTGTTTTAAGCTTTTAAAGTGTTTAAATCAATAAAAACTGTTCGGTCAATGTAATAGTTTCAACAAGAACAGTTAAATGAATGTTTGATTATTGAACTTTACATTTTAATGCGTTTTCTAACATTAATGAACTTATTTTTTATTCACACGTGTAACAGAAAAGATGCGTCTCATTTCTCTCTATATATCATGAATCAGTTTATCATAAACATGGAGAATGAATTATTACATGTAAATACAATATATGCATTAAATTCACTATCATCCACAAATAATAAAACATTTATCAAACACAAAGATTTGGTATCAAAGTAATATAGTGCCAAATCACGGACACAGTAGAACTCCTAGAGATGATAATAGCAGGAACATTAAAAATATATAATTACATGTGATAACGAGTTTGATTAGCTTTTAGCCATTCCTTTAGTGTCTATTTAAATGTTGAGTAATTTGTACTATCCGTTAATTGAGTTAGTAGAGTATTCCAGTAATGAATGGCTTTAACTGAAAAGACTGATCGCCCAAATGTTGTCCATCTAAACTGTTCAACACAGTCTCCTCTAGTAATTGCTCTCGTTGTTCGACATAATTTTCTTATAATGTAAACAAAATGTTTAGTACTATCAAAACTCAATAGGTTATGTATTTGAACAGTATTGTAATGATGGTAATTATTAGAAATATTTGTAGTGTCTGTTTGTAAAGAGAGTCGATTGATTTTAAAGTTGTTGTGTTTGCTTGTGACCAGATAGTAAAGCATGAGCAAAAATCATCGAGTGCATAAATAGTTTTGCTGCCTCTGTTGTTAAATATGGTCTTATATGCCTAAAGTTAGCCAAACTAAATGTAATAAAGTTAAATGTGTAAATGTAACAAGAACAGCAAACACAAGTAATGAAAACTTCTGTAAAGCAACTGCTAATGTTCTCACTGAAGTGCAATCTATTAAATGTAATCTACAGATGAATTAATAGTTTTGCTGCCTCTGTTGTTAAATGTGGTCTATATGCCTAAAGTTAGCCAAATTAAATTGAATAATGTGAAACGTGTAAATATAACAAGAACAGTTGATCTCACAGAAGTGTAATCTATTAAATGTAATTTACAGATGAATACATTTATCATAACATGTCTAAATATGAACCTACTATATAAATTGTGTTCTTTTATTAATTTGTAGTTTTTAGAGAGTTTGTTGTTGTGGAATCAGGTCATTTAAGGCCATTAACTCTCACTCTGACCGACTCTCTTACCAGTGACTGAACTACTGATTTAGTTTGGATGTGTTTTTTATTTCTGTGATTATTCTTATCTCAAAGATGGCGTTTATTAAAGAGGAGAGTGAAGACGTGAAGATTGAAGAAACATTGAAAGTCAAACATGAAGAAACTGAGGACCAAACAAAGATGGTGTTTATTAAAGAGGAGAGTGAAGACGTGAAGATTGAAGAAACATTGAGAGTCAAACATGAAGAAACTGAGGAACAAACAGGTTGGTTTCATTCTCAAAGCTGAACTCAGTCATTTTCAATTTCAAATTAGCTTTATTAGCCTGGCTGTACATCACAAAGGAGCACAGTGTTTATATTGGGACTATTTCAGGCCAGACTGGTCGGTACCGCTGCGGAGGAGCACAGTCCCTGCGTGATCGGCCATAGACATAAACAGACAGTAGCTCCGGCTGCAATTTTCTTCCTCAAGATGCAGTTCTGATTATTAACCACTAGAGTGCAAAAAGTTACGGATTGCAGCTTTAACTAAAGTACAGATATGTGAAAAATATACTTAAGTAAAGCAACAAAGTATTTGTACTTTGTTACATTCCACCACTATATATATAAGTCAATCAAATCCATCTAAAGAAGTGATTAAATGAAGCAGGTCTCTCTAGTGTTAACTGTCTCTAATATTGTGAATGGCTAACACATATTGTGCCCTGAGTGCGGCTTTGCTCGCATCTTCTCCAAGCATGAAGGACATTTTCTCAATATCAATGAATGATGGAGTTTCAAATCTGAAATCTGCCAGAAATGTTTCTCTTACATTGTGATATTTAGTACAGATGAGTAGACAGTGTTTGCTGTAGATCACAGTGTCTGCAGATCCTCTGCTCTCTCTCTGTCCATGTTTGTCTAGGTCTTCCTCTCTCTATATCTAGATTCTAGATCATGGTCACTCAATCTGTATTTGGACAGGATTAGTCTTTCTTTCAATTTTTTAATAACTAGATAATTGACAGGTATTTTGAGGTCAAATGTGTTTTTAGTGATTCATCATGAGTGTCTTCGGTTTTGTCAATTTCTTTGATAATGGTTTTGGGGTTGTAGCTGTGGTCAATCGGGAGTTGAGTTTGATGGACTAGTTGAAGAACAAGAGGAGTCAGAGGAAGAGACTCTGCTGAGGTTTCATTAGTGAGGAGACTTATATCTGACTGAATCAGAATCAGACTGATGTAGTTGATGCCAGAACTTGAACACATCTCTTCTGGATCTCAATGTTCAGCAGGTACAGGCCTAATTCAGCCCTACAGGCGGCGTTGGTCGTGCTTCTGTTTCCAATTGTAGATTCTCTACTGAAGTTTTATCCAAGTTTTTAAAAATCTCATATATATATATATATATATATATATATATATATATATATATATATATATATAGAGTCTGGACTCTGCTGAAAGACGGAGGGTTCTTGCCGTTGTGTAGCTCTGGTGTTGTGATGGAGGTTCTGTGGTCAGTTTGGACTCTGCTAGAGGACGGAGGGTTCTTGCCGTTGTGTAGCTCTGGTGTTGTGATGGAGGTCCTGTGGCCGGTCTGGACTCTGCTGGAGAACGGAGGGTTCTTGCCGTTGTGTAGTTCTGGTGTTGTGATGGAGGTACTGTGGCCGGTCTGGACTCTGCTGGAGAACGGAGGGTTCTTGCCGTTGTGTAGCTCTGGTGTTGTGATGGAGGTCCTGTGGTCAGTCTGGACTCTGCTAGAGGATGGAGGGTTCTTGCCGTTGTGTAGCTCTGGTGTTGTGATGGAGGTCCTGTGGCCAGTCTGGACTCTGCTAGAGGACAGAGGGTTCTTGCCGTTGTGTAGTTCTGGTGTTGTGATGGAGGTACTGTGGCCAGTCTGGACTCTGTTGGAGAACAGAGGGTTCTTGCCGTTGTGTAGCTCTGGTGTTGTGATGGAGGTCCTGTGGTCAGTCTAGACTCTGCTGGAGAACGGAGGGTTCTTGCCGTTGTGTAGCTCTGGTGTTGTGATGGAGTCCTGTGGCCAGTCTGGACTCTGCTGAAGGATGGAGGGTTTTTGCCGTTGTGTAGCTCTGGTGTTGTGATGGAGGTCCTGTGGTCAGTCTCGACTCTGCTGGAGGACGGAGGGTTCTTGCCGTTGCGTAGCTCTGGTGTTGTGATGGAGGTCCTGTGGTCAGTCTCGACTCTGCTGGAGAATGGAGGGTTCTTGCCGTTGTGTAGCTCTGGTGTTGTGATGGAGTCCTGTGGCCAGTCTGGACTCTGCTGAAGGATGGAGGGTTTTTGCCGTTGTGTAGCTCTGGTGTTGTGATGGAGGTCCTGTGGTCAGTCTCGACTCTGCTGGAGAACGGAGGGTTCTTGCCGTTGTGTAGCTCTGGTGTTGTGATGGTGTCCTGTGGCCAGTCTGGACTCTGCTGGAGAACAGAGGGTTCTTGCCGTTGTGTAGATCTGGTGTTGTGATGGAGGTCCTGTGGCCGGTTTGGACTCTTCTGGAGGACGGCGGGTTCTTGGTGGCTGAGAGCTTCTTTTGAAATTGGTTTTCTGCTGTTTCTTGGTGTGTTCCCAAGGGCTGTCCTTTTCAGCACTCTGGCGAAGACTTTCACTGCTTATTGAGATGTACATGGTCATACATATGAAGAGGCTGTATGTCTTTGTGATGGGTGAGATGAACTTTAGGAATAAGGATGCAGCTTCTGGAGAGTTCCGCATTATTTCCACGGATCACGTGGAATGGCACATCAGCGCGTGGCTTTAGTGTAGACAAGGTAATTTTAGCCTCTGGGAAACCTTCATGCCCCCTAGATAGTTTGCCCCGGTCTGGATAATGGTGTGCTTATAATTTTAATATGGGTTTCTCTCAGACAGGATATGAAAAGTGCTTCGTCACTCAGTTCATATTTAGTTTGCTGAAGTTCCTTTGTCATCCCTTCTCTGTGTCTCTGCAGATATACAATTTCTTGTCTTAAATTATTTGTTGGGTGTCAGCAAAATGAGCAAAATGAGAAAGAAGCGGGTTTTTCTCCGCATTTTTGCAGATTTTTAAATTTGAAATCACGAAGAAGCCTCTCCCTGTTTGAGAAAGCAGTATTGACATTTTGAGGTTAAAATCGGCTTGTTTTTCTGAGGTTTTAGCTCGCAGTAGGGGCGTGTTATTGTCTGTGTGTATAGGCCGGCTTGTTATTGCCCCAAGGGAAACGTGGCTACTTTCTTATGCTACAATGAAAGCGGCATAATAAAACTGAATAATATCCCTAATCTACAACTGAGCAAAGACGAGTTGAACCGTAAGATACCAGAGGCTATATCGATAGTAATATTTGATGGGGATAAAGACAGAGAAATGGGGAAAATCCGTAACTTTCACTACTAGGAGAAAAGAGAACTCTCAGCATGGAAGACAGTCCTGTAGCCAGAAAATTTCCCCAGACATTATGTACAACATATGGCTGGATTCTTCAGCTTTTAAAAAAGAGTGTCAGGACATGCAAATTATTGGACATTGAAAACTTGGAATACAGTATTTGTACTTTCTGAATAAATTGTGCCTGCAGTTGTATCTTCCTGTTATATCCTGTTTTTTCATAATACACAAATGGGTAGGTTTAGGGAAGAGTTTGAGTTACGCGTTCAAAATTTGTCTGAATATATGTGTGTGTGTGTGTGTGTGTGTCCACGAGGTAAATGCATTTATAAACATACTAAATTATGTTTTTTTGAAAATGTAAAAATGCAGAATGTTTCTTGTGATGGGTAGGTTTAGGGGCAGTGTGTGTGATGGGTAGGTTTAGGGGTAGGGGCAGTGTAGGGGGATAGAATGAAACGCATTGATAAAAATGCTAAAAGAGATCAGTCTTCAAAGACAGTGGTTCATAAGAACACGGTCATAAGAACAAACACATAGACGGAAAATAAATCATACTTACAGCTTAAGGCCCGTAAACAGCTTTTGTTTTTAAAGTTGGAACTGCTCCATCTTTCAGGACAAGCCGTTGTGGGAATCCTGCATTGAACTCCCAACGATTGTGAGCTTTCCTGCAGCACAGAGAGCGAGATTTAAATTTTAACCATTGAGCCCTAACACCCCCGTCCCAAGGAAGACTGAACAAAGTGAACAAACAGCGTTTCGTTGGCATTGCAAAATGGCCTCGCCCCCCTTATTTAATATTCTCGAAGGAGGGGTTTATGTAAATATTGGAGCTGCTGATGTCAGAAAGTCTAGAGGAAAAGGCTGTAGTTCCCTACCGGCCGTTTGCTGTAGTCATTAGAAATGTATTTCTTTAAAAGCAAATATCTCCCTTTGCTTTAAACTTTGAACGTTGTAACTTTGCAGATGCTGTTTATGCTCAAACAGCAATATTACACACTAGCTAAAGTTAGAAAAGTGAAATCGTGTTTTACCACCCCTTTAAATGTTTTAATATCTTGATGTCTGTTGTTTTGTGCCATTAAACTGGGTTTTTTGTCTCTTTTAGATCTGATGGCTCTGATAGTGGAGAGTAAAGAACTAAATGAAATGGAAGAGAACGATATGTATGGGCAACATCATGATTTCATAACTGGAGAAACATCTTTTATTTGCTCACAGACTGAAAAGATTTCCTCACAAAAAATCACTCAAAAGCCAGGAAAGAGTTTAATTAAAAACCAACACCTTAAAGTCCACATGAGAGTTCACATTGGAGAGAAGCCTTTTACCTGTCAACAGTGTGGAAAGAGTTTTAATCAAAAAGTACATTTTGATGAACACATGAGACTTCACTCTGGAGTAAAGCCTTTCACCTGCCAACAGTGTGGGAAGAGTTTCACTTATAAAGTGAGTCTTAAAGTCCACATGAGAGTTCACACTGGAGAGAAGCCTTACACCTGCCAACAGTGTGGAAAGAGTTTCACTGAAAAAGGGAGTCTCAGAGTCCACATGAGAATTCACACTGGAGAGAAGCCTTTCACCTGCCAACAGTGTGGAAAGAGTTTCACTCAAACAGGGCATCTTGATGTCCACATGAGAGTTCACACTGGAGAGAAGCCTTTCACCTGCCAACAGTGTGGAAAGTGTTTGACTCATAAAGGAAGATTTGAGGAACACATGAGAATCCACAGTGGAGAGAAGCCTTTCACCTGCCAACAGTGTGGAAAGAGTTTCACTCAAACAGGGCATCTTAATGTCCACATGAGAATTCACACTGGAGAGAAGCCTTTCACCTGCCAAGAGTGTGGGAAGAGTTTCACTCGAAAAGGATACCTTGAGGAACACAGGAAAATTCACAGTGGAGAGAAGCCTTACACCTGCCATGAGTGTGGAAAGTGTTTCACTCATAAAGGGCATCTTAATGTCCACTTGAGAATTCACACCGGAGAGAAGCCTTTCATCTGCCAAGAGTGTGGAAAGTGTTTCACACATAAAGTGAGTCTTAATGTCCACTTGAGAATTCACACTGGAGAGAAGCCTTTCACCTGTCAACAGTGTGGAAAGAGTTTCAATCACAAAGGAAACCTTGAGGAACACATGAGACTTCACACTGGAGAGAAGCCTTACACCTGCCAACAGTGTGGGAAGAGTTTCACTCGAAAAGGAAGACTTGAGGAACACATGAGAATTCACACTGGAGAGAAGCCTTCTTCTGAATGAGTACATCATCTTCTGATCAAAACACACATGAGGAAGATGGAGTAAAACAAGCGATCATATGTGAGCAGATGCATATGCAAAATAACGTAATCAACATTAAACATCATATAAATCAAAACAGCCCATAATGTTACTGAATGAAATGTGGACCCAGGACGAGCTCTGGGACTGTGAAGAATTAGGGGTGTTGATGGACTCCATCTACTCCATCTGTGTTTGATCATCGCTCTGAATCGGACCTAAATGTAGTCTTAAGCCCTCTTCGCACGGGATTAATATGGCATGTTATGTTGTGGTCTGTAAACAAATAATAAAGGAAACCTATATAAATACAATATATCTGTACATATTCAATACAAAATACCTCACAAAGGATCAATACATGTGTAAAACAGTCATCATAAATGAATACTCAAATGTTAGCTGTAGTTAATCATTATATAACAACATTAACACCAATATTCGTCAGCATATAACAATAACAACAACAACTGCACATGATCATACTAACGTGGCTAACCAAATTAGCGTCTATCCACAATTACGCCGCGATTGTCATTTGCATATCACAATAATTCGCCAAACATCTGACATTCACAATAACAGCTACAAAGTGTAGACCTCTGTGATATAGAAATTACTCTCCCACATCTGAGTTTTGCGTGGCACATTCGCACGGGAAAAGCAAAGCCTGTGATTTTACTCAAATTACTGACTTATGATGTCAAGACTTGTAAATGTTTTTTGTTATAGATATAGCTGTATGAAATCATAAACAGTCATATGTATCAATATTGTTTTGATAGTTTTATAGTAATAAAAATAATTTAGTTCAGTTAGAGATCAGACGCTGCAATTAAAACTGAACTGAGCACAGACCGGTGGCAGGAGTCAGATTTCATTTATAATAAGTGAAAAGTCATTGTACTGTTCTGTTGTTATGTTTTTCATTAAGAATAGTATTGATATTAATATTAAACACACCATTCAAGCAATTTGCTCCCAAATTGGTACTCATTCTTGAACTGCTGCTCGTTCATCAATCTGTATGGCCTCTGCATCATCTATAAGTGGTTCGTGAGCACGCCGGGATAGCCCATCCGCGTCTACATTAGTTTTGCCAGCTCTATACTTAATATCAAAATCATACATAGACAGAGCAGCAAGCAAATCTAGCAGATGTCTCAAGTCCTCAAAATCAGCTGTAGAGACACGATGAGTACGCTCTTTAAAAGGAACATGCTCAATTAACTCTATTCGATGTGCCACGCCTGACACTCATCCCACATCTTAATCATGCTTGGATGCACTTGAAGCTTCACAGTTTATTCTTTCAACAATGTGAGCTTTGAGCTCTTCAGAAATGGGAGAATCATCAAAATCCAGAAAAACGGATTCCTCTGTCTTTAACAAAAGATTTGCCATCAGGGAAGTGGTAGCTTGTAAAGAGCTAGTGTAGAGCAAGTATCAAAAATAGGCACAGACTTAATCCAGTCCACCACTGAACATTCAGCGAGCACTCCTTTTGGCTGCAAAGTTACACTGTGGTCTGAAAATTTTTGAATGACTACTTTGACTTTATTTTCGAGCTCTAGCCTCAGCTTTTATCAATTTATATTCCACCGCTAAGCCACCTGGAATGTGATGCATCAGTGGTCCATCAATATTCATCATATTGCTCTGGCCACAATCTTTAGCTCGATACACCCCAGTGACTTCACACTTTTCCCCTTTACTGATAGTTACAGATTTCTTGCCTGACAGTCTAACTAGGGTGTTGTGCTGTGCTCCTTTACAAGTTGTAAAACTAGCGTCACAATTATGATAAGCAGCTATCCAGTGAGAGCTGATGGGCATTTGCTGTAAGTATTCTTTTCCCTGTAACATCTTACAATCTGACGGAGGACATTTGTACCCACCAACAATGGCAAACGAGCATTGTAGGTCTGATCAGGGCAGACCAGCACTAATACGGCAACAGCTGCATCTGTCCCACAAGCAGTCTTGGGAAACTGCACATCTATTTCAATGTATCCAAGATAAGGAACTAATTGCCCTGCAGTTCCCGGAGTAGGTCTTCCATGGGGGAATACCCCTATTCTGTAAATACTGCCGGTAGAAAGATTCAGCTACACAAGTCACCTGGGACCCAGTATTGATTAGACAACAGCACTCAATTCCGTCCAACCTAGCTGTACTTTCCCAAGGTTCTCCAATTAAGCCCTCCGGAACATGGTTTGTCTTTTCTATGGATCTTTTTACAACCCCAGCCTCTGTTCGTTCCACAACAGAGGCTACTCCATGTTTAAATGAGCAGTGGGTGTTGTTGCTGTGGTTGAAGAACTCCTTTGCTCATGTCTCTGCATCAAAGCTGCATCACTTCATTAGTGCATTGTTGCAAATAATGAGTCCTCACCACAGTGATAACAAAACCCACTACAATGAAGTACATATAGTGGGTTCGTGGAAAAAAAAACATGCATTTAATTGTCCAAAGGGCGAAACATTACCCGGAGGGACTGTAGGGCACATTTGGATCACTTTTCTCTGTCAATTACCACGCCATATGACCTTTCGTACTTACTCCCGCTGACCGCTCCTTTGATTCCCCCGGATAGTGCCGCATGGACGCAGATAGGGGGTGACCAAGGGCTAAACGTCCACTCCTCATCTTCACACAGGTAAAAGGGGTAAGTCGCTCCCTCGAGACTGCTAAACGTCCGATCCCCTGTTAAGGGATGGGCCGCCGTTGACCGCAGCCCGCCTGCCCATTATTCGTCCGATTGACTATCGGTTTGACAGAGCGGTCAGCGAGGGTGAGGTCAGGGTCCCGCCAACCAACTATTTGCCCGATTACCTGCTATTTTCGATTTCCGTGCCTTTACATTGGACCAATCCTCGGGTGGGCGGTTGCGGCCACGCCCCCATCCCACGGACCGGTTATTCGTCCGATATCCCGCAAGATTTTCGATTCGCTCCCGTTCGGATGCGGAAGGCCGCGGCTCCTCGAGATTCGGGTTCCCGGCCCCCCGGGGGCCCCCTCCGGGTGTGCCGTTCGGGGGCCCCCCGTGTGCCAGGGTGCCAAATCTGGGGCCCACGGGACCCCCATAGCAAAATCCCTCTCTGCCATTTTCGCAAGAGGGCTTGCCAGAGCGGGTTCGCGGAGGCCGCTTCGAGAGGGCCAACCGGCCAGGGGGCACCATTTTCCTTCTCAGCACGGTCCCCCGAGTCTGACGGGATAGTCGGACGGGCCCGCGGCCTCTTCCCGGGGTCGAAAGGTCAAAAAAAAGAGGCAGCGCGTAAATCCGGCTTCGAGCGGCTCCCGTTCGGAGACGAAAGGTTGCGCCGCCTCGAACTCGCGGAATGCGACTCTGCGGGGGCCCCCAGCTCACGTCCCCTAATCGTGAAACGCCAGGACCTCGTGGGCCTTCAGGCCTAAACCTAACACTATCCCACCAGAGCACTACTCGCGTAAATCAGCATACGGACGGCTCCCGTTCGGAGACGAAAGGTCGCGCCACCCCGAGTGGCGACGTTTTTCTTCTCGCCGCGGCCCCCCCGATTTAGACGGAAAAGTTTGGTGGGCCTTCGGCCTCTTTCAGGGGTCAAAAGGTCAAAAAAGGGAACGAGCACGTTTTTGGAATATTTTGTTAATATTTTTGCTGATTTTTTTAAAAGGCACTTCCCAAAACCCGAGGAATTTGAAACTTTGACACGTGGTACCCGAGCATCCCACTTACCAGCATTCAACGGCACTAGCGACTCGGGGCCTTTCGGTACGAACGGGAGCGGAAAACGCAAAAACGTCCTTTTCACATTTACGTTGGGGCAGTCAGATAGCGGTCCAACGTACGCTGCCTTTTCTATGCAAATTAAGGAATTTCGGGACATTTTTGGAATGGAAACGCAGCCGGCTTAGTGCACCGAGTGCGGTCGATGTGTTTTTTTTTGTGGAAAAAGTGTGCACAAAAAAGAATGCGGGGCCCCTGCTAATGCTTTTTTGTGTTTCATCTATGGCTCGAGTCTCAGAAATGCCCTGGGGAAAAACTCTGAATCTCTGGTTTAGGCAAGGCCTCAAGGGCCTCTAATGAACGCACCCTCCCCCGAGGCCCTGGGCCCCACGGTTCGGGAGTCACGGGGGGTTAAAGTTTTAGATTGTCGGCCCTATATCTCGTAAACGCAGGGGCCCCGGGCCTCGTGTGAGGTCTCGTTGGAAAGGTCTCGAGGACCTCTAACAGAGTTCCTGGGCCCCGTGGTTCGGGAGTCACGGGCAGTTAAAATTTTAGATTCTCTGCCTTATTTCTCCTGAAGGCAGGGGTCCCTGGCCTCGTGTGAGGTCTCGTTGGAAAGGTCTCAACGGCCTCTAACGAATGAGCCCTCCCCCGAGTTCCTGGGCCCCGTGATTCGGGAGTACCGGGTGGTTAAAAATGTTGGATTCTCTGCCTTATTTCTCCCGAACGCAGGGGCCCCGGGCCTCGTGTGAGGTCTCGTTGGAAAGGTCTCGAGGACCTCTAACAAACGAGCCCTCCCTGAGTTCCTGGGCCCCGCGGTTCGGGAGTCACGGGCAGTTAAAGTTGTAGATTCTCTGCCTTATTTCTCCTGAACGCTGGGGCCTCGTGTGAGGTCTCGTTGGAAAGGTCTCGAGGGCCTATAACGAACGAGTGCCGTAGAGATTTGCAATTTGGGGCCCCGTGATGGGGCCCCCCCGAGGGCCGGAATCCCGAGTCAAGGACCTTTCGTCTCCGAACGGGAGCGCCACATAAAAATAGCGGGTAATCTGTCAAATAACGGTTCTGTGGGACGGGGGTTTGGCCTGGGAGCGGTCAGGGGGGGTCACCTGATCATTGGCCCGGAATAGCGGGTAATCGGGTGAATGACGGGTCCGTGCTACGGGGGCGTGGCTTAGGAGCGGTCAGGAAGGTCCGGAACAAAGGGGTAATCGAGAAACGTCCGAACCCGAATTATACGAATGGCGTAGAAGCCCCTTCGGAGTAATACGGGACTGGGACGGTGTGTTCAGCCACACCCTGGGCGAAGGCGGTATTGCATCTGGGGCCCTCAAACTAGGGGGCGTTCCCGTCCGACCCCCGGCGGGGTCAGGGGCGCCGGACCTGGCCGCTTCGGCCGGCCAGGGAGGGCCGGGGGAGTGCATCGGCCGCCCCCCCCAAAAATTTTCGCTGACCGACGCGCAGCGACCGCAAACCCGCGTCCACGAACCCGCCCGCCGTTGACCGTCCGGACACTACCGGCCCGATTCTGAGCTTTCGGGACTACCTAGAGGAAGTGAAGAAATTGAGTGGTTAGGTAACAGCTTCTTAGGAGAGATCCTTTGTGAATTTCAGGACATTACTACCCCATTGATAGCACAAGACGAGTATTTGAAGGCAGATGGTCATTTGTATCGGGCGTTGTGCCACTAGAGGGTAGACAGTTCGAAAATGTGAGACATCACACTAGCTCACCTACTCATCTACAGGGTGAATATTCAGGTCAAACCTTGGATGATATGGCTGATCCGTTGTTGGCGCAAATAGAGAGTTTGGCACAACTTCACTGTGTAAATGTAGATGATCTAAGCCAGCAGGTTGCGACTAAGCTTTCACACAAAGCCAATTATGTTGGCGAGGGCCCTTCCACTTCAACCCTTGCTTCAAGAAAATCTTGCAATGTAATGCCAGCAGCTGTGCCGACCACAGCTGCAAATTCAGCATCGAAAGTGTCTTTTGCGATTCGAGCAGATTTCTGTGACGGGCAATGTAACGCATGAAACTCCTATCATTTTCACTATCCCATAGGAGGTACAGCGTGTAGTGTTGGAACATGTGGTGAAACATGAGCCAGATTTACAGGGGCATTTCTCCTCACCCCCTAAGTTGCGAATGTTTTCTTGGCATTGCCCCAAACCTAATGGGGAAGTTGATTACACCACTTGGCAGTTGTATGCTAGGCAGTTACTCTCAGACACTTCTCTGATGGAGAGGCATAAGAGAAGGCACATTTTGGATAGCCTCCTCCCCCCTGCTCTTAATGTCACTTGGGGTAGGTACAAATGCGCCACCAGAAGTGTATGCTGGAGCTAGAAAAGGCTTATGATAGTGTTACGGGTGGAGACAAACTGTACATCCAGTTTATAGAGTCGCACCAAAACCGTGGTGAGAAGTCCTGATTATTTGAGGTGACTCCATTCTCTGATGCAGGAGGTGGTTGAAAAGAAGGGAGAGGTTGGTAAACATTCTGACACTCTGCTTCTCAAGCAGTTCATCAGAGGGTGCTGGGATGAAGTCCTGATAACCCAGTTGCGTCTTAAAGAGCTGCTAACAGATTCGTCACATCCAGATTTTAGCTTGCTTTTCAAACTGAGGTCTTACGAGCATGAAGAGCTTGAAGCCGAGGAGGCTAAAGCAAAGGCGCATAAACCATCATCAGTGAAGAAACTAGCTTATGAGCAACACCAGGCAAGTGTGGCTAAGAAACAGGGTAAAGAAGGTAAGTAATCATGTTCTGTGCCTCACTCAAGTCGCTACCTCTAGATAATCAAAGAATCTTCTCACATCCAAGAGAGTAGTATTTCGATCTACTTTTGTAAACAATACAGATCTTTCAGGATCGAAATTATGCCGTTTGCACAAGTCCATTGTGATAGAAAAGAAGAAAAAATATATATAGAAAAAAAAATAAAGACAAATATTTAGAACAGTTTGGACTGAAACAAGATTGTCCCACGTTGGGTGGCAAATTTTTCACTCTATTCTTGGACATAACCCATTCGCCGGATTTAACATCAGAAAGGAAAAGGAGAAAAATATCTACTTGGGTCTGGGCTCACCAAATACAGCTAAATTCTATTTATACTAATATTTTAAGTCTCGGGTTCGGGGTCTCACACCATGCACCGAATAGTGTCTAATGTGTCTGCACTTGTATGAGATTAGTAGTTTTCACTACAACCTAAATAATAATACATAAAAAAATTAAACAAAGTTTGAGTAAATACCGTGAAGAGATTAGATAAAGAAAAATTGAAATGAATGAAGGAAACAAATCAATTTACTGAACGGTAACTGTATTGCCTTGAATTTAATGTTTCTTTTTCTTCTTTCATTTAGTTCCAGGTTCAATATGCAGTTAGCACTTATTTTGCACAAATCAGGAGAATATAAATTTCCCCCTTTTGAATCACAATTGAACAGCAGCTAATTTGTTCAGCAATGACAAAAAAAAACAAAAAAACAACAACAACAAATGTGTACAGCAGTCCTGAAGGAAATATGAGTGGATGTGGCTCAGTTCAGTTTATGTGGATATGTGTGCACACCTACAGTAATTGCAGGAATGGATGAGAAAAAAGCTTTGCTTCCTTAAAACGTAATCCTCCTTAAATCGAAGTCCTGGGATGACGCAATCTCTCCATAGTGAAATCCAGCGCGGATCTCTCACTGTGCACATCCGACACGATCCCGAACGCTGAGACAGTCCAACCACTAATGCAATAAAACATTATGGGTTGGTTACACTTTCACACATGATTTAAGTTTAGAATACATAGATTTTCAATACCTCAAAAACTTTTCCTCCAATGCCATTCTTAATGAGTGAAATACAGAAGACTGGACACTATCAAAAGCTTTGGAGAAATCACAAAATATTTGTTTGTTGAGTCTGTGGCACTATATTATAAAATGATATAGACAAAATATATTGACAAACGTTTACTGGCTTTGATTTAACTCAATAAACTAAATAAGTTAAAAAAATAAAAATAAATTAAAAGTTCTCTGCCCCTTGTATAAATGATTTCTGCACACAAACATTTGTTTAGCATTGACTGAATCTCACATATTAGGTGTGGTTCAAACTCTTTCTTTGGTAGTTATTTTTGGCACATCACTGACCAACACGCATTTAAATATGTATTCAAGAATTAAACTGTGTTTTATTGTTTGTATGTGAATGTCTCTACACATCTGTGACTTGAGCGTGAGATCAGGACTTTTATTTTGTAGTGGAGATGTGACGTCATAAGGCTGCGCCGCGCTCCTGCATCTGTTGTGATTCTGCTGAAGAAAGGTTTGTGTTTTAAGCTTTTAAAGTGTTTAAATCAATAAAAACTGTTCGGTCAATGTTATAGTTTCAACAAGAACAGTTAAATGAATGTTTGATTATCGAACATTACATTTTAATGCGTTTTCTAACATTAATGAACTTTATTTTTCATTCACACATGTGTAACAGAAAAGATGCGTCTCATTTCTCTCTATATATCATGAATTAGTTTATCATAAACATGGAGAGTAAATTATCACATATATCACAATAATCACAGACACAGTAGCACTCCTAGAGATGATAATAATAGCAGAAACATTCAAAATATATAATTACATGTGATTACGAGTTTGATCAGCTTTAAGCCATTCCTTTAGTGTCTATTTAAATGTTGAGTAATTTGTGCTATCCGTTAATTGAGTTAGTAGAGTATTCCAGTAATGAATGGCTTTAACTGAAAAGACTGATCGCCCAAATGTTGTCCATCTAAACTGTTCAACACAGTCTCCTCTAGTAATTGCTCTCGTTGTTCGACATTATTTTCTTATAATGTAAACAAAATGTTTAGTACTATCAAAACTCAATAGGTTATGTATTTGAACAGTATTGTAATGATGGTAATTATTAGAAATATTTGTAGTGTCTGTTTGTAAAGAGAGTCGATTGATTTTAAAGTTGTTGTGTTTGCTTGTGACCAGATAGTAAAGCATGAGCAAAAATCATCGAGTGCATAAATAGTTTTGCTGCCTCTGTTGTTAAATATGGTCTTATATGCCTAAAGTTAGCCAAACTAAATGTAATAAAGTTAAATGTGTAAATGTAACAAGAACAGCAAACACACGTAATGAAAACTTCTGTAAAGCAACCGCTAATGTTCTCACTGAAGTGTAATCTATTAAATGTAATCTACAGATGAATACGTTTATCATAACATGTCTAAATATGAACCTACTATATAAATTGTTCTTTTATTAATTTGTAGTTTTTAGAGAGTTTGTTGTTGTCGAATCAGGTCATTTAAGGCCATTAACTCTCACTCTGACTGACTCTCTTACCAGTGACTGAACTACTGATTTAGTTTGGATGTGTTTTTTATTTCTGTGATTATTCTTATCTCAAAGATGGCGTTTATTAAAGAGGAGAGTGAAGACGTGAAGATTGAAGAAACATTGAGAGTCAAACATGAAGAAACTGAGGACCAAACAAAGATGGCGTTTATTAAAGAGGAGAGTGAAGACGTGAAGATTGAAGAAACATTGAGAGTCAAACATGAAGAAACTGAAGAGCAAACAGGTTGGTTTCATTCTCAAAGCTGAACTCAGTCATTTGATCAAATGTCAATTTTTCAATTTCAAATTAGCTGTGCATCACAATGTTGCCAAATCATTAACATATTATGTATAAATAATTGTGTGTGTAATATGTAAGCGATAATGTCCACCCAGCCGGTTGTTATCGCAGAATAAACCCCTTCAGAGTGATCAGGACCCCGAGGCGAAGCGGAGCGTCACTCTGAAGGGGTTTATTCTGCGATAACAACCGGCTGGGTCGACATTATCCCGCTTATTACACGGCTACTAGTCTCAAATAAATTACACACTAAATATTGTCTTGAGATTAAATATTTTATTAGCTCTTACGCAAAGCTTCCGCGAAGAAAAACCGTTCCAACCTGCTTTAAGCCTTTATCTATTGCTGCTAAATGTTGAGAATGAATGCTGAAAGGGTTAGTTCACCCAAAAATGAAACCAAGCCTATGATTTACTCACCCTCAGGTCATTATAGGTGTTTATGACATTCTTCTGTCAGACAAATACAATCAGAGTTATATTTAAAAAGTCCAGGCTAACGTTAATCCCAGCAGTAGTTGGAGTTGTGTTTGAAGTCCATAAAAAAAATGCAGCTGTCCGTCAAATAACGTGCTCCACACGGCTCCGATGGGTTAATAGAGCCTTCTGATTCCAATCGATGCGTTTGTGTCAGAAAAATATCCATATTTAAAACGTTATAAAGGAAACCTGCCTTGAAGTCTTCCATTGTAACTCATGGCTGTTACAAGATGGCGCCAGCGTTAAGCACAGAAGTAGTACCGGTCAAGATAACTCGTAGTACCCGGATGAGCGGGTGTTATCTCGAAATAATATACCGCTGGAATGCGCGATTGACCAATCAGAATCAAGTATTTCACAGAGCTGTGTAATAAAAAAAAAAAAAAAAAAAAAAAAAAAAAAATATATATATATATATATATATATATATATATATATATATATATATATATATAGGGCTGGGCAAGTTAATGCATTATTATCACGTTAACGCATTAATTAATTAACGCAGACAATTATTTTATCGCGCATTAACGTAGTTATTTACTATTATATTGGAAGCCCAATGCTCACTGCCTCTGAATACACACACAGACAAAATATTGGTCACAGGAGAATACAGCGCTGTCTGTAGCCTAAGCCAAGGGCTGACATTCTTTGTCTGGGACAAATAAAATATTAAATAACCAGAAACGCGAGAATGATTCAGATTTTTTTTTGTGTTGTTTTTATTATATTCAATGTAAACAGCGATTGATAATGGAGTGTATCTCTGCCTCTGGTACCTTAAGAAGTCGCGTTGAGGCTCGCGCTGCCTGAACAAATGAGCAGCAATATAAACTCACAGAAGAAACATACTGGGGTAATGATATTTATGATTTATGATATTGTTAATAAGTCGACTTTGTAATCGTGAATTGTGTAGCATGAATGGTGTAGCCTAGTTCAATAAACAAGTAGCCTAATTAATATTAAGTTACTTAAATTTTAGATCCAAACTACATTTTTGTTCCATTTCACCCATGATTTCACAGATGAAAAATAGTTCCAGAGGAAAGCAGCACTCAGTGCGGTGTTTTGTTACTGAATGATTCAGCGTTTTGAATGAATCATTTGAATGAACGACTCAATGACTCACTCATGAAGACGATCACTTGCTGCCCCCTATTGGCGGTTATGTTTAAAAGTATGATTGCATGTTTTATTGAGAACATCAATCTTATAACATTAATTATTGCAGCTGTATTTTTTGCAGTTTAAATTATTTAATTTGATTGGTAACAGCCTATAGGGTCTTTACTATTATAACTGAATTTATTAATCAAATGGAAGAATTTAACATGAAAGATGATGCATAAATTTAATACGATTTTAAAAAATGACCTTCATGACCATCATGCTTCAGTCGTGTCGCAAAAGTGGATCTCCACGGTCACTTCTGTCACAGGACATCACGAAATCAACAAGAAGTGTGTTTTTGACGGAGCGGTCCCAACGATAAAGGTTCATGGTCGTGCTTTGGAAGCAGGCGGTGAGTAAAACTGCTTCAAATGTCTGTGCTGTTGGCTATCGTCGCGTAAGTAAACATCAGTAAACAACACGATCGTGTATAATGTTAGTTAAATGGAGCATGTGATCTATGGTGTGTGTTTAAATTAGGGCTGTCCTCGACTAAGGATTTAGACAATCAAATCAGAATTGTCGAATCTCTCTATGATAGTCGAATCATCTGTGTGTGTGAATGGGTTGAAAATTATTTTTATTTTCCTTTACACACTGCACACAGCAACAACTTTTAATAAAGCGACCAAAACTGCCGGCCAACTGACAGACGAACTGACAATGGCTTTCTTATTCAGGTTTAAATAGAAGGTAATGTGGTGGATAAACATTAATAAACCGTTTTCTCATAACATGTTAAAGCCGCGATCGAAATACAGAACATCACACAAATATATAAAAGAACATTTTGATAAATAAACCTAAAAAAAATACCTGCCTAGAGAGGAAAAGAACACTTTGAGTGTGTTTACATGCACGTTCTGAAGCCGATTGTGCCTAATTAAGCGGGTGAAGACCCTATGGTGAAGACGAACGCGAAGCTCCGCCCCGCGCCTCAGGATCTCACACTGCCACCCGACGAGCACATTATAAGTTATACACGCGAGCTCAATTTTGAGTTGACTGACAGATGAGCTGCACGAAAGCGCTCTGTGGTGCAGCAGGATTTTAAACAACTTCCTGAGTGGCCGCGGACAGGCGCTGAATGCTGCCGCCGGTGTGTGGACACTCATTGAACGTGTTCTAATATTAAAGGTGCGGTGCGAAGCTCAGCGCCCTTAAAGGGGTCGCACACCGATGCTCAGCTCAGCGCCGCGACACATCTTTAAAATATTGGATCATATTGCCAAAATGGTATGATCCTCGTTTCATAAAACCCGCGAAGATTCGAGCGTGAGATCGGTGGTCAAATCAGGCTCTGCATATCGATGCATCGAATCTTCGACTATTCGGGGTCACCCCTAGTTTAAATACATTTGTTTAGCTGACCACTATGTCAGTTTGTTTATTGTTAAACCACCCAAACATAAAGCTAGGCTAGGGGACGTTCTCACAAAGCGTGCTTCTTCATTCAAATGCGCTAACGTTACTCCATTGTTTTTTTATGCACTATCTGACATGCAATGCTTGCTACTACTAATGTTTAGTCAAAAACAATAGTCCATAAACCAAATCATGTCCTCATAAACTGCGAGTAAACACACAAATGTTGACAGTCCACTAAATACAGTCCATACCACAGAGACGGACGTCCTGCTGCTGCTGTTTCTCCTGTTCAATTTATTTCATCCTCTGGATCTGATTCTGGATCATATTAGTTGTAACAATACTACTCTATAGGTACTCAAGATTGACATGAGATTGACTGAAACTGAGTGTTTCACCCCCCCTTTAAGTCGGCCTATGTAAAAGCTGACGGAACACTGATGAGAATATTACTACAGAATCAATATGTATACCACCAATTTAATTTAATTTGATTAAATGAATGTTTAAGTTGATATTTACAAGAAATATTGTAACTGTTACTAACTTTTAACTGCTGTAAAAAGCACCGTATTTGTTTAAAGTGTTTGCAAACCATATGTTATAGCACTTTTGTTAATATAGCAGCACTTTTGTTATTTAAATCTTCATATTTGATATTTTTACCTTTTATAAAGGACATTTCCCCCTAATCTTATTAAATATAGGCTATGCTTCAGCTTTCCCTTTACATTCTTACATTTGATCAATAAATTAAATTAGAATAAGATACTATTTGGGTTGTTACCAATCAAATTAAATAATTAACACTGAAAAACTACAACTGCATTAAATAATGTTATGAGATTGTTTTAACTAAAAAAAGTTAACTAAACCACCAGTAGGTGGCGGCAGGTGAGTACTAATGAGAGAGTCATTGAGTCGATTCGTTCAAACGGCTGATTCGTTCATGAATGAGGCAGTGGTTTATGAATAGGGCATTGAATCTTTGATTCAACCGATTCATTCAAACACTGAATCAGTCAAACACTGAATCATTCAGTAACGCACTGTTGCTGTGCGATATGTTATGGTTCTGATGTGGACATATGATATGATCTTGGAAATATTTTCGCTGCTGAAATAAATAATAAAGCAGTCAATAAAATGTAAGTCACTTGATGTTAATTACTTGTTTATGGAAAGGTCATATGAAATCAGTGTCACATTTTCTGTCGTGATGGTATTCAGGAAAACAACACTCTAGATCGTGTCATGTGAGATTTTTCAAAACTGTTTTAAAATATAAAAACTTCACATTTAGAATTTTTACTGCAGTTTGTTTCTTTGTGTACGCTGGGCTGATCTGTTTCCATTTCTCCTCGAGAGGCTGCGCGAGCCTCAACCGCACAACCGTCAGTTCATTAGTCTTATTATCCGGACAAGCCTTAATCGAGCCTTAAAACTGATCAGAAAATGTAGCGAAACGTTGTAGAGATGTAGTGGAGTAGAAAGTATAATAATTGCTCCAAAATCTAACGAAGTAATGCACTCTTTATTCTACTTAAGTAAAGTACAGATATGTGTAAAATGTACTTAAGTAAAGTAGCAAAGTATTTGTCCATTCCATATATATATATATATATATATATATATATATAATACAGGTCCTTCTCAAACAATTAGCATATTGTGATAAAGTTCATTATTTTCCATAATATAATGATAAAAATTAAACTTTCATATATTTATAGATTCATTGCTCACCAACTGAAATATTTCAGGTCTTTTATTGTTTTAATATTAGGTTAGTAGCTCCTTTAGAGAAACTTTTCATGATATGCTAATTTTTTGAGATAGGAATTTTGGGTTTTCATGAGCTGTATGCCAAAATCATCAGTATTAAAACAATAAAAGATATATAGCATAGTGAATAAGTCAATCAAATCCATCTAAAGAAGTGATTAAATGAAGCAGGTCTCTCTAGAGTTAACTGTCTCTAACATTGTGAATGGCTAACACATATTGTGCCCTGAGGCTTTGCTCGCATCTTCTCCAAGCATGAAAAACATTTTCTCAGTATCAGTGAATGATGGAGTTTCAAATCTGAAATCTGCCAGAAATGTTTCTCTTACATTGTGATATTTAGTACAGATGAGTAGAAAGTGTTTGCTGTAGATCACAGTGTCTGCAGATCCTCTGCTCTCTCTCTGTCCATGTTTGTCTAGGTCTTCCTCTCTCTATATCTAGATTCTAGATCATGGTCACTCAATCTGTATTTAGACAGGATTAGTCTTTCTTTTAGGGATGCACCGATCATGATTTTACATGGGCGATTCCGATACCGATTTTTTTCAAGCAAAGTGGCCGATTCCGGTACCGATTTCCGATTTTATTTTAAGCAACAAACAATAAAGAAAGAAAGTATATATGAACAAGATGTTTATTTGTTATTTAATAGGCCAATTTGGCTTTTGGCCAATGAAAATGCAGTGTGCAATCTGAAATTAATAGGAAATTAAATTAGGTTGAACCTATTTTAAAAATTAACATTACCTATTAACTTTAACATATGCCCATTCTGCAATCCAAACAACACAATCAACACACATTGAACAATCCAAACAAAGAATTAACTTAAATCAGCATTTGTTTTTAAATTCAGTTTAAAGGGGAAAAAAGTCTTTACCAGTTAAATTAAAATAAATAATTAAATTAAATAATTTTAAAAAGTTTATAATTGTTCCAAAAATGTTAAATCAAATAATGTTTAGTGCAACAAAAAAACAAGGAAAACAAAGCTACAGCAAAAAAAAAACATTTGCTACAGCAAATTAATTCGATGTAATTAAGGTAAGGTAAAATAAAAAATAAAATAAAAATGATCATCCTTAACTGATAGTATTTCACTTCAAAAGTGCATGGATGTTCTTTTTTACAAACAGAAGCATTTCGGCTCTCACAAGTTAGTCTGTTTTGTTTCTCTTCCAACACGTGAGAAGCTGAGCTGAACAAGTGCTCACTATCTATCTACGCTTGTGCACGGTGCAGAGAGGAGCAACTTCAGCGAGTGCAGGAAAGCGGCTCTTACCGTATTTGTGTGCCAGTAAACCAACGGCTGTTGCTTCTTGGTATCTGTGCTTCAGACAGGTAGCTCTGCATTTCCAGTCGTGATCGCATATTGCAAAATACTTCCACACAAGTGACGTTCGCGAATGATTGTATTTGTAATATAAGCGTATGTGGATTGCGCAAGTGGGCACACTTCCGGAAAAATCGGCGGAAAGAAAAAAAACCCCCGCCGGTTGCCGGTCGCGCGCTAGAAGCAAAAACCGGCCGGTTCCAATTTTGGGCCGGTCAACCGGTGCATCCCTACTTTCTTTCAGTTGTTTAATAACTAGATAATTGGCCAGTTTTGTGATTCATCTTGATTTCTAGTGTCTTCGATTTTGTCAATTTCTTTAATAATAGTTTTGGGTTGTAGCTGTGGTCTATCTGGAGTTTAGTTTGATGGACTAGTTGAAGAGCTAGAGGAGTCAGAGGATGAGACTCTGCTGAGGTTTCATTAGTGAGGAGGGATTTATATCTGACTCATTCAGAATCAGACTGATGTTGTTGATGCCAGAACTTGAATACATCTCTTCTAGATCTCAATGTTAAGCAGGTACAGGCCTAATTCAGCCCTGCAGGCGGCGTTGGTCGTGCTTCTGTTTCCAATTGTAGATTCTCTACTGAAGTTTTATCTAAGTTTTTAAAATTCAGTACTGATCCCAAATTTCATATCACAGCAGGCGATGTACAGCAGATATCTGACCTCTGTGTGGTGTAGAGTGAGGTCGGGGACTCTATAGCGCTCCAGCACTGATGCTGGAATGTAGATGTTGAATAGAGTCTGACTGCAGCCCTGCCGGAAAAATGCGGTTCTTGCCGTTGCGTAGCTCTGGTGTTGTTATGGAGCTCCTGCAGCTCTGGTGTTGTGATGGAGGTCCTGTGGCTGGTCCTGTGGTCAGGCTGGACTCTGCTGGAGAACGGAGGGTTCTTGCCGTTGTGTAGCTCTGGTGTTGTGATGGAGGTCCTGTGGTCAGGCTGGACTCTGCTGGAGAACGGAGGGTTCTTGCCGTTGTGTAGTTCTGGTGTTGTGATGGAGGTCCTGTGGTCAGGCTGGACTCTGCTGGAGAACGGAGGGTTCTTGCCGTTGTGTAGTTCTGGTGTTGTGATGGAGGTCCTGTGGTCAGTCTGAACTCTGCTGGAGGACGGAGGGTTCTTGGCGTTGCGTAGCTCTGGTGTTGTGATGGAGGTCCTGTGGTCAGTCTGGACTCTGCTGGAGGACGGAGGGTTCTTGCCGTTGTGTAGCTCTGGTGTTGTAATGGAGGTCCTGTGGTCAGTCTGAACTCTGCTGGAGAACGGAGGGTTCTTGCCGTTGCGTAGCTCTGGTGTGCTGATGGAGGTCCTGTGTTCAGTCTGGACTCTGCTGGAGGACGGAGGGTTCTTGCCGTTGTGTAGCTCTGGTGTTGTAATGGAGGTCCTGTGGTCAGTCTGAACTCTGCTGGAGAACGGAGGGTTCTTGCCGTTGCGTAGCTCTGGTGTTGTGATGGAGGTCCTGTGGTCAGTCTGGACTCTGCTAGAGGATGAAGGGTTCTTGCCGTTGTGTTGCTCTGGTGTTGTGATGGAGGTCCTGTGGTCAGTCTGAACTCTGCTGGAGGACGGAGGGTTCTTGCTGTTGTGTAGCTCTGGTGTTGTGATGGAGGTCCTGTGGCCGGTCTGGACTCTGCTGGGGGACGGAGGGTTCTTGGTTCTTTAGTTTGATGTCCCTTCTCTGTGTCACTGCAGATATTCAATTTCTTGTCTTAAATTATATGTTGGGTGTCAGCTGTTTCATGGTGTTGTCTTTCAGGTGGGACCGTATCAGTGGGGCATTTTTCAGTGTAGAAGAGCAGGTTGGTCATGACACAGTGGTGTTGTTCAGCAAACAGTGTTTCAGGCCTTTGATTCATCCTGTAATTATCTTCTTTTGAATTTCAAAAACCTGCCCTAATTCAACAAGAAAGGTGGATTCTGAAAACCACTGCCACTTCACAAAAAAATAAAAAATAAAAATAATATATCTTTTTTTTTTTTTTTTGTATATACAGTCCCTGACAAAAGTCTTGTCGCGTATCTATTTTCTAGAAATGCTTGATGTTAACCTGACTTTTAGTTAATTAATTGGTGTTAGAAATAGCCCATATGAAAAGCTAAAACCCTCCCAAATGATGTTTAATGCACTGAAATAAATAATTTTCACAGAAAAAATATTTATCATTTAATCAAGACAGAAAGGTCCAATTTTGGCAAGACAAAAGTTTTGTCGCCTATACAGAAATGGCACAAATTTACTGCAAATACAAAAATATGTCAGCAAATTAAGTTGTGGTGCTGTGAGATCCAAATGTAATATCTTGTATGACTTCCATGAGCTTGAAGGACTGCATCCATGCGGTTTGGCAAGGATTCATACAATTTATTGATGAAGTCATCAGGAATAGCTAAGAAAGCAGTCTTGCATGCCTCCCAGAGTTCATCAATATTCTTTAGTTTCGTCTTCCATGCATCCTCTTTCATCCTACCCCACATATGCTCAATGATGTTCATGTCTGGTGACTGGGCTGGCCAATCCTGGAGCATCTTGATCTTCTTCGCCTTGAGGAACTTTGATGTGGAGATGGAAGTATGCGATGGAGCACCGTCCTGCTGCAGAATTTGGCCTCTTTTATGGTTGGGAATATAAGAGGTAGCTAAGATTTCTTGGTATTTTAGACTATTGATGTTGCCTTCCACCCTGCAGATCTCTCGCACACCCCCATACTGGATGTAACCCCAGACCATGATTTTTCCGCCACCAAACTTCACTGTTTTCTGGGTGAATCTCGGATCCATTCTGGCTCCAGTAGGTCTCCTGCAATATTTGCGGCGACTGTGGTGTAATTCAACAGAAGAATCATCGGAAAAATCCACCTTCTGCCACTTTTCCAGGGTCCATCTTTTAGCAGGCGGTGGGCCTTGGCAAATGCCACACAGTTTTTCAATTGTCTTTTGTTTAGTGCTGGCTTCTAGGCACTGATTCGACCATGGATGCCATTTCGAGACAGAATCCGACAAACTGTTCTGGTTGACACAGGGACTTCAGGTGACCAGGTCTCGTGGAGCTCTGCTGCAGTGGAAAATGGGCTGGCCTTGGATTTTCGAGCCAACAAACGGTCCTCTTGAGCAGTTGTCTTGCGGGGTCTGCCTGACCTGGGCTTGTCAAAAACGTCTCCAGTCTCTTCAAATCTTTTTTTTATCCTCTGTACTTGACGCTGAGACACATTGAAGGTGTCTGCCACATCAGTAGTGGATCTGGTCTTCAGCCTCTTGATAATCAAAACTTTAGTCTCAGGGTGAATCTTAGGCATGTTTGCAGAGGTCTAGTTGCAGTTGATGTGAAGGTCTAGTGTACTTGAGACCTAATTGATCCAATATTAGTCACAGGGGAAGCTCATATGACAAGGTGACAACACTTATGTCTTTGCAAAAATTGACTCAATGGGCTTTACCAAGCTGTGAATGTTAGAATACTTTTTGAAAGTTTAGTTTTTCACTGAAACATTATCACAAAAGCTGGTGGGATTAAAATGAGCCATTTCTTGTAAAAATATCTTGATTAGAAATATATTTCAGCGCACTTTAGGTCAATTTGTGCACAAGCGACAAGACTTTTGTCAGGGACTGTACATATGACCCGTAACGTAACTGACACCAGGGACACAAGTCAGCAGCACTACTTTCGAGCAAAATGAGAAAGAAGCGGGGGGGGGTTTCTGAATAGGTGATTTTCGCTTTTTTGAAGAATCTGTTATTTGAAATCACGAAGAAGCCTCTCCGTTTTTGAGAAAGCAGTATTGGTATATTCAAAAGACATTTTGAGGTTGAAATCGGCTTGTTTTTCGGAGGTTCTAGCTCGCAGTAGGGGCGTCATTGTCTGTGTGTATTTGCATACTGGATACGCTGGCTTGTTATTGCCCCAAGGGAAGCGTGGCTACGTTCTTATGCTACGATGAAAGCGGCATAATAAAACTGAATATTATTCTTAATCTACAACTAAGCAAAGATGAAGAAGAGGAGGAATGTATCTGACTGGCATCAGACTAGTTGAACCGTAAGATATCAGAGGCTATATCGATAGTAACATAAAGACAGAGAAATGGGGAAAATCCGTAACTTTCACTACGATGAGAAAAGAGAACTCTCTGCAGTCCTGTAGCCAGAAACTTTCTCCAGATATTATGTACAACATATGGCTGAATTCAATTCAATTCAATTTCAAATTAGCTTTTTTAGCATGACTGTGTATCACAATGTTGCCAAAGCATTGACATATTATATATAAATAATAAAAACAAACATATATTATATATATATATGTGTATAGATCGTGTAATATGTAGCTCAGTAAATAAGTCAATCAAGTCCATCTCAGTAGATGAGTAGCTGAAGCTCTAGAGCGTTAACTGTTTCTAACATTGTGAATGGCTAACACATATTGTGCAGCGAGTGTGGCTGTGCTCATCTTCTCCAAGCATGAAGCGCATCTTCAGAAATGTTTCTCTCACATGCTGATATTTAAGTACAGATTAGCAGAAAGTGTTTCTCATCCTCTATTTGCTGTAGATCACAGTGTCTACAGATCCTCTGCTCTCTCTCTGTTCATGTTTGTCTATGTCTTCCTCTCTCTATTTCTAGGTCATGGTCACTCAATCTGTATTTGGAGAGGATTTGTCTTCTCTTTCTTTAAATTGTTTAATTACTAGATAATTGGCCAATGTAGTGGTTCTATTTAGGGTCGAACAGCATTGGAGTTTATTTTTTAGGTCAAAATGTGTTTTTAGTGATTCATCATGGGTGTCTTAGATTTTTGTCGATTTCTTTAATAATAGTTCTGTGGTTGTAGCTGTGGTCTGTCAGGGGTTGAGTTTGATGGACTAGTTGAAGAGCGAGTGTGTTTAGAGGATGAGACTCTGCTGATGTTTCATTGGCGAGGAGGGCTTTATACCGGACTGACTCTGGGTCAGACTGATGCAGGTGATGCCAAAACTGAACACGTCTCTTCTGAATCTCGATGTTCAGGGGGTACAGGCCTAATTCAGCCCTGCATTATTACTGAAGTTTTATCCCAATTTTTAAAATTCAATACTGATCCCCAAATTTCACATCCATATAAAATAATTGGTTTAATTATTGAATTATATAATTTTATCCAAGTTTTTATAGGTATTTTTAAGTGACCGCATCGATTCTTTACCTGCGAAAAAAGAGTGGCAGGACATGCAAATTATTGGACATTATTGGCCTGAATCCACTTGAAGAAGTTTGGACTGCTCTCTCAGTAGCTGCGTTTCCATTACAGATTTGCACAAAACCTGCGATATTTAGGCTGCTAAATGTCAATAAAGAACTATTGCGAAATGACAGCGTTTCCATTAACCGCTGTTATGCGTCTAAAATGTGTTTTTCCCCCCTGATAAGTAATTCCAAAATGTATGCAACGTATGTTGGTAAGTTTGTGTATATCCCAGCACCACAATAGCCACTATTTTAGGCGTTATCCACGCATTCATTCAAATTAAAAGAACTAAATGTTTGAATTTGCATGGTGGTAACTTTTTTTTGTTATTTTGGCTTGGAATATCTTTTGATAGAAATATTAACTGAATTTAGAAATGTTTTAAAAGTTAAAAACTTTGCGTTAAATAAACAAAATATTTTTTTGAAATGAAGACAGCATTTAAAGTGCATATTTTGAGTGCATTCAAAATAATCTGTTCTCTGAATCAACGACCTTTGTGAGTGTACACAAATTAAAGTAGACAATTTTTAGTTTATAATTATGTATTGAACATATCAGTTTGTCTGCCATGAGTTAAAGAAAACGTATAGCCTATTTAATTAGGTTTTGTTTAAATATTAGGCTATAATATATATTTTTTAAATTTCATGTGTTGATTATTAAAAAAAACAGCATACTACATAATTATTACATACAAACATAATTAGCCAACTACATACCATATTTTCCGGACTATTAGTCACACTTTTTTTCATAGTTTGGCTGGTCCTGCGACTTATAGTCAAGTGCGACTTGTATATCAAATTTAATTCATACTGACTGACTAGAACAAGCCACTACCTGTCCAAAGTTTCACTCATGTTTATGCTTATAACTTTTGACTCCTAAGAGCTAGAAACAAAATACTTTTTCCTCTGATTCCTTGGCTCAAGCCGATTCGATTGCTATGATGTCATTTTCCGGTATGCAAATTTTCCCGCCATTTTGAATTTTTCCTGAAAAACCTACTTTTTCGAACTCCTCCTAGGCCGTTGTTCCGATTTTCACGAAAAGTGAAACAGATCATCTTCAGACCATGCTGATAAAAATTTATGAAATTCAAGTTGATTCGTTAAATCGTTTTCAATAAACGCGCAAACAAATTTTACGTAGTGGTTGCAAAAGCACATTCAAGGCTATATCTCTGTAACGCTTTATCAAACCAAACTTGGTAACTGTCATCACAAGCATGACTTGAGGCAACATGCAGTGTTTCGGCGCAGCGCCATCTACTGGTACGGAGATACAAAAAATGCCTATTTTTGCTTATAACTTCTGAACCATTTGTTCAAAAATCATAAAATTTGGTTTCGTTAGATTCAGGGTGTCATGCCAAGTCGACTGATATCCAATTTTACCATGTCTGCCATTTTGAATTATGTGCTAAAATGCTGTATTTTATGAACGCATGAACGGATTGTCAAAGCTGTCAAAATTAACGTGTTAACGCAAATTCATTTTAAAATTAAGAGACCCCTGCAATATTTTCTTAAATCAGCATCTCTACAAGTATGGAAGCCATTCCATTCCAATGTCTGTTGAATTCCAACACAGGCACACCTCATTCTACTGAATGAGGTGCTGATTAGGTGATCACTTGAACCAAAACTTATTTAATAAGGAAAAGTATTAAAAAACAATTCTGTGGTCATCACTATCCTCTTGCAGTAGGACCAGCTGGATGGCAAAACAGTGCTTGTAGTACATCAAAAGTAATTGGAATAAAAAAATAACTATTGACCATGCCAAAACTTTTTAAATTCTGTTAAATTCTGGCTTTATTGGCAGAGGGATACAGTGAGCGTAGAGTTGATTCCATCCTTAACTTCAAAGATGGTGGTTCATAAGAACAAGGTCAAGTCAAGCAGCAGACATTTGGGACAACAAAGCTACAGACCGGCAGAGGTCGAAAACGACTCTACATTGACCGGCATGACCGGCAACTCATTCGAATATCACTCAACAACCGTAGGATGACATTAAGTGACCTACAAAAAATGGCAAAAGGCAGCTGGGGTGAATTGCACAGCGCGGATGGTTCGAAACAGGCTCCAGGGCTGAAGCTAGAAAAAGGCCCTTCATCAATGAGAAGCAAAGAAGAGCCAGGCTGAGGTTTGCAAGAGACCATAAGGATTGGGCTGTAGAGGACAGGAGTAAGGTGATCTTCTCTGATAAGTCAAATTTTCAACTTTGTCCAACACCTGGTCGTCTAATGGTTAGACGGAGGCCTAGAGAGGCCTACAAGCCACAGTGTCTCGTACCTACTTTGAAATTTGGTGGAGGATCTGTGATGATCTGGGGATGCTTCAGCAAGGCTGTTGTCCTGGAAGAAAACTTGCTGCTCTGACAGTGTTCCCCAACTCAGAGGACTGGTTTTTCCAGCAGGACAATGCTCCATGCCACACAGACAGGTCAATCAAGGTGCATATGGAGGACCACCAGATCAAGACATTGACCCTGATCAATCTCCAGACCTAAACCCCATTGAAAACCTCTGCAATGTGATCAAGAGGAAGCTGGATGGTCACAAGCTATCAAACTAAATCCGAGCTGCGTCAATTTTTTTACCAGGAGTGGCATAAAGTCACCCAACATCAATGTGAAAGACTGGTGGAGAGCATGCCAAGATGCATGAAAGCTGTGATTCAAAATCAGGGTTATTCCACCAAATATTGATTTCTGAACTCTTCCTAAGTTAAAACATTAGTATTGTGTTGTTTAAAAATGAATTTTAACTTATTTTCTTTCCATTATTTGAGGTCTGACAATACTGCATCTTTTTTGTTATTTTGACCAGTTGTTGCTTTTGGTAAAACCAGAGAAACTGATAATTTGTCTCTTTGCAGTGGTCTCTTAATTTTTTCCAGAGCTGTACGTATGTGTGTGTATATATATGCAGATGATGGCCAGGGAGGATGATGGGAAATGTAGTGGTGACATGGTGGATCTGTAACAGTACCAGGAAGGTAGGCGTGTCCTCACCCCATATATAGACCAACTGTGGCGGGAGGGAGGGTGCTCAGGTGAAGGGTAGGCAGACGACACAGGAACCAGGGCGGAGCTGATGGAGAGAGGACTCATGGAGGAGGCAGGACCGATGACTTCAGGGGGCCGACTAACAGGTGCTGGAGCAGGTGCTAGTGGAGGCCACGGTCTTGCTGCAGAGCCAGAGAAATGAAGAAACAAGGCGAGGGCGGGTCGATCAATGACCAAGATGAAATCGGAGGGACGAAAGAATTATCTTGAGGGTCGCATTGTTCCACGGCACCTGGTCTGCAAGTTCGAGGAACTTCTTGATATATTCATCGATGGGTGGTGGTCCTGGGAGATGGAGAGAAGCAGATTGGCTGGGCTCTGTGGGATAAGGAACATGTCCATTGCACTGTGTTCTGTTATGGGTCCAGTCTTCTGTTACAGAAGCACACTCGGAGACAGAGAGAATGCAGTGCAACGGTGATTTATTGACAAATCAGATGGTAAAGGCAGGTAAGTCATGAGAATCTTGCAAACGGTTGGAGTGAGGAAGGGACTAAGCAGTCCAATCTTAAGAATCTTTCAATGATGTGAGAGCATGGATGGAGAGGGATCAGTCAAGAAGCACAAACCTTGTTGCAACTATCTGGAACACTCAGAATGTCTGGAGAAGGGAGATCGCTGGAAGTAAACTTAGTTTGCACAGTTTGGTCACTTAGAACATCGTCTGGAGAGTACGATAAATGTCACTACACACAAACGAGACCGGACCCCTGACTGTGTGTGCTTAAGTAGTGGCGGGCTGGGTATGTAAACAAGGTGCAGGTATGAGTGATTATGAATTGCATGCAGGTGAGGGCCAGGGAGGATGATGGGAAATGTTGCAATGACATGGTGGATCTGAAACAGTTTGTCCATTTTAGTTGCAAACTTTGTGTTTTAGTCAATATAAGTGTGATAAAGTCACATTAGTTGCCACCGCTGGGGAAGCAGCACTGGTACACACATGCGCACATACATACTGATTTCATTCATTACCTGTCTCGTTCCTCCCTGCCGTTGCCACTATCAGAGGGACGGGTGCACACAGCATTACTGATAGCACATTGACAAACACCCATTTCTCCATTCTCTCCTCCATATCCCTTTCCTGGTCATTTCATACACTTACACTGCCCATTCTTATTGTTTAGTCTCTGTGGTATTTGTCTGTGTGCAGTGTAGTCAGTCTTCCTGCGGGAAGCTGCGCTGGCCAAACCGAACAAGTGAGTGGCGGCCGCTTATGAGATTACGGCCTGGGTCGCGCTAGCGCGGTTCCACCGGAAGCTGGCGAAACCACTGTCTAGTGTGAATAGGTGTTTGTGTCTGTATTTAACTGTCAGGATAATGTGTTAAGTGTGTTATGTGTGAATGGATTGTGTTTATTTTAATTATAAATGGGGAATGGATTATTATTGATCACTTATAACGGATGGCAAGTAGATGAGGTAATTGCTTAGGTATTAAATGTTATATGTACCTGGAAATGGTATAGCCGAAAAAGGGGCGGAGTTTGGCCTATATAAACCCAGGCCAAACCTTAAGACAGGACTTGTTTTACCAAATCAATGTGTGCTACTGTGATGCCTCAGCAAAACCCAGAAGTTTGTATACTGGATACCTGTTTGGCCTGTATGTAGACCTATATTCTTGTATTATAAAGAGTATTTTTCTGATTTTATTTATTTATTTATTTATTTTGGATTGACAATTTTTTTGGACACTTGTTCATATTCTTCACTGTGGATGAACCTCTCTGACACTGTAAATAAATAGCACCTTGCACAAAAGTGCTTTTGCGAGTGCGCCATCATCTTTACATTCCTTTACGGACTCACATTTCCTCCCAGAAGACGAGCTGGTGGGCTTGTTTTCATCACATTAACCTTACCTTGTTTGAAAGTCAGAAAGAGCTTGTTTACAGAAAGGTATGGTCATTATTTCATTTTACTGGATTTTTTTTTTGCAATAGAAAAAACTAGTTTGCACTACAGAAAAGTGATACTGTTTAATCACTGGGTATTTAAAAAGAAATCATAATAAAGATTGAAATCAGTTAATATCTTTTCAGTTCTTTTTTCTGTAGGCAGCACTAACTGCATTTAAGAAGCAAGAAGCTAACCATCTATTTGATAGAAATTCAGTCTTGTTCAAAAACAAATAACAGTCACACGTGTGTGTGTGTGTGCAAAACTCAGTTTCTCCACGATATGGATCGCTCCTTCTCTATTTAACTTTCTTTCTCAGTTTCTCTTAGTTTCTCTGCTATGCACGCGAAGTCCCAGTCCAGGTCTCTCTCTCTCTCTCTCTCTCTCTCTCTCTCTCTCTCTCTCTCTCTCTCTCTCTCTCTCTCTCTCTCTCTCTCTCTCTCTCTGTACTGCTGGGGTTTAAATGCTGTCTCTCCACGCCAATTACTGCAAACAGACACAGGTGTTAGTGATCTGCACTTGACCTACTTACTCACCGCTCGGCTCCGCCTCCTCTCTCCCGCTACAGACCTCGCGAAACCACGCCCCTCCTGCCACATACCCCCACCGCCCGACTCAGGCCGGGGAGCCATGGCCACAACCATCTGAACACCCGGCCTGTGGACCACCTTGAACTTAAACGGCTGTAAAGCGAGATACCAACGGGTGATTCGCGCGTTATCATCTTTCATGCGGTGGAGCCACTGCAAGGGGGCGTGATCCGAGCAGAGGGTGAACTCCCGCCCCAGTAGGTAATAGCAAAGGGTGAGGACGGCCCATCTGATGGCCAAACACTCCTTCTCTATGGTGCTGTACATCGTCTCTCTCTTAGAGAGCTTATGACTGATGTACAGCACAGGCCACTCCTCCCCCTCCACCTCCTGAGACAGGACTGCGCCCACGCCCCTGTCTGAGGCGTCGGTCTGTAGGTAAAAAGGGAGAGAAAAATTAGGAGCTTGTAAGAGCGGCCCACCACACAGAGCAGCGTTTATCTGGGTGAAAGCCTGCTGGCACCGCTCCGTCCACTGGACCGTATCTGGTACTTCCTTTTTAGTTAAATCAGTCAGCGGGCTAGCGAGGTCCGAATAGTTAGGCACAAACCTTCTGTAATATCCCGCTAGCCCCAGGAACTGTCTAACCTCCTTTTTGGTCTTGGGCCTTGGACAGGTTGCAATCGCTGCCGTCTTATCAATTTGGGGACGCACCTGTCCATGACCCAAGTGGAAGCCCAGATATCTTACTTCCACCCGCCCAATCACACATTTCTTAGGGTTTGCCGTGAGTCCCGCCCTTCTCAGCGACTTCAGGACAGCCCGCAAATGCTGCATATGTCGCTGCCAGTCTGTACTGTAGATGATGATATCATCCAAGTACGCAGCGGCATATGCAGCATGCGGCTGGAGAATTCTGTCCATCAGACGCTGGAAGGTTGCGGGCGCCCCGAACAAGCCGAAAGGAAGAGTGACGAATTGGTGTAATCCGAACGGCGTGGTGAAAGCGTTTTTTTCTTTAGACATTGGAGACAAGGGGATCTGCCAATAGCCCTTTGTTAAGTCTGGTGTCGAATAAAAGCGAGCGGTTCCTAGCCGATCAAGCAGTTCGTCAATCCTCGGCATTGGGTACGCATCAAATTTTGACACCGCGTTCACCTATCTGTAGTCTACACAGAACCGGACCAAGCCGTCAGGCTTTGGAACCAAAACTATCAGGCTTGCCCAATCACTGCTAGACTCTTCTATTACGCCCATATCCAACATAGCCTCTAATTCTGCCTGAACTACTTTTTTTTGTGTTCTGGCAAACGATATGGCCGGCTGCGAATGACCACGCCCGGCTCCGTCTCAACGTGGTGCTGAATGAGGTAGGGGCGAGAACACGTCCGCAAAAGCTGCCTGTAACGTTCGTATGTTGGTGAGCTGCGAGGGTGAGAGGTGATTCCCCCCCACCCCCCCCCCCCCCCGGGGCCAGAACGAAAGATTGAGGTTTTTGAACCGCTTCTGGCCCGAGATCCTCCTCTCCGCTCACTACCGTTGCTAGCATCACCGACTCCGCCTCTGACCACTTTTTTAACAAGGTGAGGCGGTAAATTTGACATGCCCCGTCCCTATCAGATCGTACGACCTCATAGTTGAGGTCTCCCACTCGTCCTGTAACCTCAAAAGGTCCTTGCCACTTCGCGAGTAATTTCGAACTGGAAGTGGGGAGTAATACCAACACTTTATCTCCCGGTGCGAATTGACGTAACCTAGCTCCCCTGTTGTACGGCTGCCTTTGTCTGTCCTGGGCCTGTAACAAATTCTCCATTGATAGCCGCCCCAACGTGTGGAGTTTTGTTCTCAGGTCCAGGACATACTGAATTTCATTTTTCGCCGCGGAAGGTCCGTCCTCCCAAGCCTCTCTAAGGACATCTAGCACCCCACGAGGCTGGCGCCCATAGAGAAGCTCGAAGGGGGAAAACCCCGTGGGGGCTTGCGGGACCTCGCGTACAGCAAACAACAAAGGTCTAGCCACTTATCCCAATTTTTTGCGTCCTCGTGAACGAACTTACGAATCATGGTCTTCAACGTGCGATTAAAACGTTCCACCAGACCATCTGTTTGTGGGTGGTAGACACTGGTGCGAATCGATTTAATGCCCAATAATTCGTATAGTTCGCGGACCGTCCATGACATGAACGCCATGCCTTGGTCAGTGAGAATCTCTTTCGGGATTCCCACCCGGGAGATTAAAGAAAACAGTGCGCCCGCCACACTCTTCGCCGAAATAGTGTGGAGGGGCACTGCTTCCGGGTATCGCGTTGCATAGTCCACTAGGACCAATGCAAAGCGATGCCCTCGTGCAGATCGCTCTAATGGCCCGATGAGGTCCATACCAATTCTTTCGAAGGGGACCTGCACTAGTGGAAGGGGGCACAATGGTGCTTTTGGGGTGGCCGGTGGATTCACCAACTGACATTCACGACAAGACGTGCACCACCTGCGCACGTTCTCGTGAATGCCCGGCCAAAAGAAGAGGGCCATTAGACGGTTAAGTGTTGCTTTTTGTCCTAAATGCGCTGCCATCGGATTACAATGAGCTGCCTGGAATAGCATTTCCCGACGGCTTTTAGGTATTAACAACTGGGTTGCATGCATTTTTGTCTGGGTATCTTGGGTCACCCGATACAACCTATCTTTCAAAACTGCAAAATCCGGATAGGTGAGCGGTTGTCCCGGTTGGAGGAGGTGGCCGTCGATGGAACGGACCTGCTCAAATGCATGTTTAAGCGATTCATCTTGGGACTGTTCCAGGGGAAAGTCATCGCGATCTGTGAGAGGAGCCATCTCCAGACCACTCGGTTCCCCTGAAACAGCTTCCCGAGGTCCCGAATCCACCTCTCCCAACTGAGCGACCGCCTCCCTCCGCTGCATATCCTTCCCCCAAGAGGCATCCGCACTTAACTGCCCTAATAATTTATGGAATGCTGGCCAATTGGTTCCCAGAATCAACGGATGCTGGAGATGCGGGTTAACTGCAGCCTCCACACTATGCTTTTGTCCCCGGAATTGAATAACGACCGGCACTAAAGGATACTTCACCACTTCCCCATGTACACACCTCACCGTAACTGAGCGGCTGTTACCCAATGCCTTGGGCTGTATCAGGCTTTGGTGGATGGAGGTCTGGTTACAACCTGAATCCACCAAAGCCTGATAAGAACCCCCCTTGATACTCACAGGTATTAGGTACAATCCAGCTTGATCGAGGGCAGCTTGCGGCGCGTCGGGGACCCGGACCAGCGTGCCCACCTCCATGATGGGCACTGATCAATGAAATGTCCCGGATCCCCGCAGCGCCAACAAGCTGGCCCAGGCCTCACCGCCGCCCTAGTGGCTGGAAGCAGGTCAACAGATTGGCGTGGAGAGAGAGCGGGATTGGAGGGAGAAGAGACAGTGTCCGCCCCTGTCGCCCCTCCCCTCGGTGCCGGGCGGGGAGGTGGCCGAGGCTCCCCAGATCCGCCCGTCCGCCATCTTGGGGCCGGTTTGGGCGGCACTCCCCCGCGAGACCTGGGAAAAGGGATAGGGCGAGAGAGAGGGGGATTTTTAGCAGGAGAGAGAGAAGCAGATGGTAAGTGTTCGCCGACCCCGAGGCACGCCACCAGCTGATCCTCCGCCAATTGCATGGCCTGGTTCAGCGACGTCGGGCGGTGGCACTGGACCCATTGCGCGGTCTGTTTGGGAAGCCGCGCGACGAACTGCTCCAGTACCACTCGATCTATGATGCCATCGACGTCGCTTCCACCAGCCATCAGCCACTTGCGGCAGGAGTCCCGGAGCTGGTGTGCGAAGGCGAAGGGCCGGCCGGAGTCTTCGAGGGTCAGGCCCGAATCTCCCGGTTGATCCAGCTCCGGAACAGCTCCTGGTCTTCATGGTGAGCGCGAAGGAGGACTTCAAAGCGCTTTTCGTGGTCCTCCCTCACGGCCAGCAGGTTTTGGTGTTGCTCTTGGTGAAGACCGGCGAGCGACTGGACGATGTCCGCAAATGGCGTCTTCGGTGGGGTCTGCATGGCGGCGGCGATCTTCTTCCTTCCCAGGTTTCGCCACCAGTGTAACGAATGTTCGTGGGGGTGTGAAGGAAGAAGACTGGGTCGGCTTTGACTGGGACTCGCTCTCTTTATTCAGTCTTGTTCAAAAACAAATAACAGTCACACGTGTGTGTGTGCAAAACTCAGTTTCTCCACGATATGGATTGCTCCTTCTCTATTTAACTTTCTTTCTCAGTTTCTCTCAGTTTCTCTGCTGTGCACGCGAAGTCCCAGTCCAGGTCTCTCTCTCTCTCTCTCGCTCTCTCTCTCTCTCTCTCTCTCTCTCTCTCTCTCTCTGTACTGCTGGGGTTTAAATGCTGTCTCTCCACGCCAATTACTGCAAACAGACACAGGTGTTAGTGATCTGCACTTGACCTACTTACTCACCGCTCGGCTCCGCCTCCTCTCTCCCGCTACAAACCTCGCAAAACCATGCCCCTCCTGCCACAGATATTTTTTCCCAAAAGGGGTGGTAAAACGCATTCTTTCGAAGGCCTGATTTGAGGGGTGCACAGTAACATGTTCTTACTTTGTTTTTAAACAGCTGCATTATTTATCATATATTTTATATAAAAATAAATTTTTATATTTATAAAGTTTTGAATGTTTTCAACACTGACAGGGAGTCGGAGCCTGCTGGATTTACAACACAAGATCTTCCACTTCACCTGATATATGTAATGTGACATTACGTGAGGGAATAGGGTCGAAAATGGTTGTTTGTTGATCGGTAAAATTATCACGGTCTGTGGGTGTCCGTGCCACCATTATATGTTTAAACACTAAGGAGCCTCCTGGATTCACAACACAAGATCATCCACTTCTGATATAGGGTGAATTTGAGGTGATTGGGAAACCTTTTGGAATTGAGATGACTTGGGAAGTGTCCCAATCACCCTGAATTCACCTTGTGACATTACGTGAGGGAACAGGGCAGAAAATGATTGTGTTAGTTGATCGGTAAAGTTATCACAGGCTGTGGGCGTCCGGTAGCCGGTATATGAATAAACACTGACGGAGATGGGGCCTGCTGGATTTACAACCGAAGATCATCCACTTCTCCTGATATGACATTTTTGTGATTGTGTAATGTAATTTGAAGTGTACCGGACGTTTGCTGTAGTCCATCAAATTTATTTCTTTAAAAACAAATATCTCCCTTTGCTTTAAACTTTGAACGTTGTAACTTTGCAAATGCTGTTTATGCTCAAACAGCAACATTACACACTAGCTAAAGTTAGAAAAAAGTTAGAATGTTTTACCACCGCTTTAAATGTTTTAATATCTTGATGTCTGTTGTTTTGTGCCATTAAACTGGGTTTTTTGTCTCTTTTAGATCTGATGGCTCTGAAAGTGGAGAGTCAAGAACTAAATGAAATGGAAGAGAAAGATATGTATGGGCAACATCATGATTTCATAACTGGAGAAAAATATTTTAGCTGCTCAAAGACTGAAAAGATTTCCTCAGAAAAATTCACTCAAAAGCCAGGAAAGAGTTTAATTAAAAAGCGACACCCTAAAGTCCACATGAGAGTTCACACTGGAGAGAAGCCGTTCACCCGCCAAGAGTGTGGAAAGAGCTTTATTAAAAAAGAAAACCATAAAAAACACTCAAGTATTCCCGCTGGAGGGAAGCCTTACACCTGCCAGCAGTGTGGGAAGAGTTTCACTAAAACAGGGAGTCTCAGAGTCCACATGAGAGTTCACACTGGAGAGAAGCCTTACACCTGCCAACAGTGTGGAAAGAGTTTCACTGAAACAGGGCATCTTAAAGTCCACATGAGAGTTCACACTGGAGAGAAGCCTTACACCTGCCAACAGTGTGGAAAGAGTTTCACTCAAAAAGGGAGTCTCAAAGTCCACATGAGAGATCACACTGGGGAGAAGCCTTTTTCCTGCCAACAGTGTGGAAAGAGATTTAATCATCAAATACATTTTGATGAACACATGAGAATTCACACTGGAGAGAAGCCTTACACCTGCCAAGAGTGTGGGAAGAGTTTCACTCGAAAAGGAAACCTTGAGGGACACATGCAAGTTCACAGTGGAGAGAAGCCTTACACCTGCCAAGAGTGTGGGAAGAATTTCACTTTTAAAGTGAGTCTGAAAGTCCACATGAGAGTTCACACTGGAGAGAAGCCTTACACCTGCCAACAGTGTGGAAAGAGTTTCACTGAAAAAGGGAGTCTCGGAGTCCACATGAGAATTCACACTGGAGAGAAGCCTTATACCTGCCAACAGTGTGGAAAGAGTTTCACTCAAACAGGGCATCTTAATATCCATATGAGATTTCACAGTGGAGAGAAGCCTTACACCTGCCAACAGTGTGGAAAGAGCTTCAGTGAAAAAGGAAGACTTGAGGAACACATGAGAGTTCACACTGGAGTGAAGCCTTACACCTGCCTACAGTGTGGAAAGAGTTTCACTCAAACAGGGAATCTTAAAGTCCACATGAGAATTCACACTAGAGAGAAGCCTTACACCTTCTAAATGAGTACATCATCTGATCAAAACACACGTGGACACAGGACGAGCTCTGGGACTGTGAAGAATTAGGGGTGTTGATGGACTCCATCTACTTCATCTGTGTTTGATCATCGCTCTGAATCGGACCTGAATGTAGTCTTAAGCCCTCTTCGCACGGGATTAATATGGCATGTTATGTTGTGGTCTGTAAACAAATAATAAAGGAAACCAATATGAATACAATATATATGTACATATTCAATACAAAATACCTCACAAAGGATCAATAACTGTGTATAACAGTCATCACAAATGAATACTCAAATGTTAGCTGTAGTTAATCATTATATAACAATATTAACACCAATATTCGGCAGCATATAACAACAACAACAACTGCACATACTGATCATACTAACGCGGCTAACCAGATTAGCGTCTATCCACAATTACGCCGCGATTGTCATTTGCATATCACAATAATTCGCCAAACATCTGACATTCACAATAACAGCTACAAAGTGTAGACCTCTGTGATTTAGAAATTACTCTCCCACATCTGAGTTTTGCGTGGCACATTCACACGGGAAAAGCAAAGCCTGTGATTTTACTCAAATTACTGACTTATGATGTCAAGACTTGTAAATGTTTTTTCGTTATAGATATAGCTGTATGAAATAATAAACGGTCATATGTATCGATATCGGTTTGATAGTATTAAAGTAATAAAAATAATTTCGTTCAGTTAGAGGACAGACGCTCCAATTAAAACCAAACTGAGCACAGACCGGCGGCAGGAGTCATATTTCATTTATAATAAGTGAAAAGTCATTGTACTGTTCTGTTATGTTTTTCATTAAGAATAGTATTGATATTAATATTAAGCACACCATTCAAGCAATTTGCTCCCAAATTGGTACTCATTCTAAAGTGAAAGTATATAATCTGTGCGGGAATTCATAACGGTGCGTGAAACATTAGGATATATTTTGCTCAGGTGTAGTGGGGTGAGGTACATCCTGTGCATAAATGTAAAGTTCTGTTCTGTGATTTTGTTGCAGGATAATGAAATAAAGACATATAGTTACATATAGTCTCCCACTGGTTTACATCGCTGGCAAAATAAAAAAAAAAATTTTATGCTGGTGGGGAAAGAGTTAATATGTATGGAGACAGAAAAGACTCATTAATAATTCACGCAAAAAACACGATTCACACGTGTAGCCAATTTGACATGCATGAAACCATTCATAAAATACATTTCACAAGTGCAAAAGACAATTCTTAGAATGTGAATGTGCAAATCGTCATTCGCATGTGAATTGCCCTGGATTTAGGGTTGGGCATCGAGAACTGGTTCTAACTTGGAACCGTTTAAAAAATAACGATTCCATTAGAATAGTTTATAGAAAATTTGTTTTTTGGTTCCGATCATCGGTTCCAAACGCGCAAGTTTTGGTTTCCATGGCCACCTGATTTCCAGTGCTTGCACGCCCGCTTGTTCTTTTAGCCATGGAAGCCCGGTAAGCGGCTCTAAAGTGTGGATTTATTTCACTTTTAAAAAGCCTAGTTCGGCACAGTGCAACTAGTGTTGTCAAAAATATCGATACTGAAATATCTGAAAAGATACGATAGCCTGCTCAGTTTCTACAATATCGATCACAGCTGTGCTCTCCTCTCCTCTCTGACCGACAGCGAGTTGACACGCAGCCGCATATTCTCATTCAGCCGGTTAACCCTCTGAACACGACGGACGCTCGTTCTGCTGGACTTTTCCTACGACAGCGTGTTAGTGTGAGTGATTGGTCTGCATTTTGCGCGGGATTGCACATAATTCTACAAATCCCCGCAGATTTCGCGCTCACATCTGGAGCACAAACACACATACCGTAATAAAGCCCCCTCTGACATAGGCCTACAAGTGCAAATATTTGCTTCTTTTTCCAGCTTATTATTGGTCAAATATACTCAAACACAATCTCAGTGCACATCTTGAAGAGTATTAATGTAAACACAGTCGTAAACAATTCAGGAAGAAATGAAGAATGAGTAACAGGAACAGTGTTCAGGGTCCATGAGTGCGACAGTTCTTAAAGGGACAGCAGTTATTCAAAGTCAAACTACAAAAAGACAAATGATCACACTGCTCAAAAAACATATTTACCATTCAAAATCAAGCTTACTTGTGCTGTGTAAGCTATTGCAACACAATTACCCCATTGTAAAAAATACATTGAGTTAGCAAATATTTGTGAGATAATTTTAATAGTAATTGATCAATGTTTATATATGAGAAAACGCTTAAAAGCTTTATCATATAAAGTGATCTCTTCAGAAGAAATTTCCTAGACGATTGCCTAGACTTTCAAAAGACAAAAAAAAAATTATATAAAAAATATCTAATTGACAGTATATGCAGCGTCGTCGCCCCCCCCCCCATATTTAAAATAGCCGTGGTATTGAAAATAACATTGAATATCGATGTGACGTTTTGACTCTTCACCCCTCAAAGATTCCGAATCGAAAAGAACCGGAATCGAAAGTAAGAATCGGAATCAGAATTTTTGTGAACATTAGCCGTAGTTAGCACATGCACTAATGGATTGTAGTCTGTTAACACCATAGACAGTAAAAGAAATGGACGGAGCGTTCCCATTGACTTCTACGGCGTTCAGTGAAGTCAACCTAGGGGCACTCACTTCCTGATGGCTGAGCGAACTGCGCAGGCTCAGACTGAGCTTGACGACGTAGATGTGACGTGAGCCTCCTGTCTGACAGCTGTAGGTCTTCTAGTAGATGTGGAAAGTGAAAGCTGAATCACGTTGTTTAAATATTTTCTCCCGTTGCTTTTGGCTCACTATGGGCTTCTCCCCATTCTTCTCCCTTAACTTTATCAGACTTTATGTCTCCACGTCCCCCCGACTGTCTCATAGACAGTAAAAGATTGCCTGCGAGCGTCTCCTCAGGTCTATACGGTAATTTCTCAACTGTGCGACAGAGTCGCGTTGGTTATGACGCAATCGTTAGCCTATTTTTACAAAAACAGCTTCTGCGGGGCGATAGTGTAAGATACAAGGTAATGGAGCCTTTTATGCATTGTCGTGTTTCTTTAGAAATAAACAATAGACAAATGGAGTCTTTAAACGCCTCAGATGTAAAGTTATTCACTGTCAAAGTGACTCAAAAATGAATGGGAGTCAATGGGATGCTAACAGCAGGTGATGGCTTGGTTAGCAATGGCAGCCCCTATGGGTGGAACGCTTTCCGAGCGCTAGATTACCCCCTTGGTTAACACTGTAAACTTTGTGCCATGCAGGAAATCATGAATTTTTTCACACACAGCACATTTGAGTGCTAAGTAGCTTGTGTACTGGTTAGTTTTTCTCACTCATAGTAAGAGAAAATGATTGTCATCCAGAAAAGCTTGATGACTTCCTGCAAATTCAAACCAGCCATGACTATCTCCATGGTTCTTTGAAACGTTGCACGTTCCTTGTGGGAAGTGCCTAAATTGCCAGTTTCCAAATGGCGTAGTAAATGCAGTTTCGGGACGATCACTCTCTTCCACCTGCAGCTGATAATATCCACTCTTTAAATCTAGGACTTTGAACCACTTTGAACCTGACAGAAAGGTAAAGGTCTCCTCAGTCCTGGAGAGAGGGTACGCATCTCTCTTCGTCAACTTATTGAGCTTGCGGTAATCAACCACCATTCGCAAGTCAGCATTTTTCTTTCTCACCAATACTACTGGTGAAGCATAAGGACTATTAGATTCTTCTGTAATTTCACTAGCAAGCAAATCTAACAGATGTTTCCTCAAGTCCTCAAAATGAGTTGGAGAGACACGACGAGTATGCTCTTTAAAAGGAACATGCTCAATTAACTCTATTCGATGTGCCACGCCTTAAATCATGCTTGGATGCACTTGAAGCTTCACATTTTAGTCTTTCAACAATGTGAGCTTTGAGCTCTTCAGAAATGGGCGAATCATCAAAATCCAGAATAACGGATTCCTCCGTCTTTAACAACAAATTTGCAATCAGGGAAATGGTAGCTTGTGAAGAGCTAGTGTTATCAAAAATAGGCACAGACTTAATCCAGTCCACCACTGAACATTCAGCGAGCACTCCTTTTGGCTGCAAAGTTACACTGTGGTCTGAACATTTTTGGGGTGTACTCACTTTCGTTAGATTTTGTATGTTGGAGGCAACAACACTATACACACTAGGCGGCCAAGGTCAGTTGAGTGATGCACCTGCTAAGCAGGAAACTGTATTTTAACTCCCATAACATTCAGAATTACAGTGATGCTTTGTTGTTTGTTTGTGTGTGTGTGCGTGCGTGTGTGTGTGTGTGTACACTTTCATGTATAAATAAAATAGGCTGTGAAATTAAGCTTTTTTTTAAAGGAATTGACATTTGATTTGACCACTGTAGCATTACATGTTCCTGATTTTTATTAGTTTTACACCTGAATTTGCTGAAATAAATGTTTTGTATTTAGCACATCGCAGAAGAAAGGGGTGAAAAACACAGATAATGGAGGCAATGGAAAAGGGTCTGGACCGTCTCCTGCAAAATGAGAACACCCATGACCACGACAGGGAGTGGTTTGAATGGGAGAAAGAGATGGAGAGAAATAGAAGAGCTGGAAAGGAAACGCCTTGATTTTAAAATTAAGAAGATGGAAGTTGATGAAAAGAGAGCAGAAGAGAACAGGAGGTTAATGCTCCAGATGTTTCAGTGCTTTAGGCCCCAGTCCCACCCTTCACCTTTTTCAGCCCCTCATTTCTACCCTTATACACCACCTCCCCAACGTCCATCAGCTGAGATCATGGACTTTCCATCTCAACCTGATCACACATAAATGCGTATAAATAGTACGAGTGTGCAGTGTCGTGGAATGTATATGCCAAAACTCATTTTGCCGTGCATATAATACGCTGTTCTTCGCATGCATATGATACGCACTTTATGGGGTGGGGTGGGGGGTTCGTATGTATAATATGTGCGCTATAAAATGCGTATCATATGCACGCAAAAAACTGCGTATCATGTGCACGCCAAAATGAGTTTTGGCATATACATTCCACGACATTGCACACTCGTAGTATTTATATGCATTTTTCGTGAGATCCGGCTGTCCATCTACAACCCCTGGACCCCCTGCCCCAGCAGCATTTCAAATGCATTACTACAATGATCCTCCAAAAGAGGTTTTTGTGCTTTGGAATTTTACAGGAAAGCATTATTTGTTCTTAGGCCTTTGTTTACATGTTCACTATTTAGTTATTTCATTTACTATTTTGTTATTAACTATTTTGGTTTTGGTGCATCCCTACAGAAAGCAGTGTTTTCTATGTTATGTAGGGGGAAAGGTCAAAGAAAACTGGACAATTTCTGAACATCCTATTTTTTTTTACGAAAGCAATATTTGCACATCTTTTATATTTTGTAACAAAAAGCATTTATTTTATATTCAAAAACTAAAAAAGTTATAACCTTTTTTTTATGCAAACTGGAAAAATACCTAAAAACTTATGTGATGTGAATTGTCAAGTTGAAAAACAAATGTTTCTCTGCACTATAAATAAATGTTTGATTTCAACATTTTCAGCAGTAACTTCCGGGAATGGCTTCATTATGTTGCTAGTCAAGCTGTAGGCAGAATCAGCCACAATCAGGACAGGTATTTCAACCCTTTGGATGTTCCTGCTGACTGTAGGGAAAAAACTGCCATCCTCCCGCTTGCGGCACAGACGAGAACACTCAAAAACGTATGCATCATGGCACTTTCCAGGCCAGCCACAATCGAAATCAAGGAAGCTGGAAGTGTGGTCTACAAGTCCTTGAAGAAGAACACTGTACCATCCTTTTCTATTATAGTAGTCAGTGGGATACCTCTCTGGGGCAATGATTGGGATGTGCGTGCCATCCAAAGCACCAGCACACATGGGGAATCCTGTCTTCCTCTCAAATCCTGTGATGATCTCTTGGACTTCAGTGACAGTTTTTGGCCTCTTCACAAAAACCCTCCTGAGTTTGCTTAGTGCCTCACACACCTCCCAGATGTTACAGGCAGTGCTGGTTCCAATACCAAACAAGTTGGCAACATCATGGAACTCAACGTTACTGGCAAGCTTGTAGATTGACACTGCTACCCTCTTCTCTAGAGGTACTGGATCCAACATGTTTGTGGTTTGGGGGTTGATGTATGGGTGCAGATGGTCACAAAGAATACTGAAGGCCTCTTTGGGCATTCTGAAGTTAAGGTACCAATCACTGTCTTGAAAATTCTGAAGCACCTCTGTTTCCCAGAAGGAAGGGCCTCGCTCCCGCCGTGTTCTCTCGTTGTACCATGAGGTTGCTATAAAAAAAGAACACAGTCAGTACGTATTGTGAGTTTGCAGTTTTAATATTCAACACAGATGTTAAAATAATTAAAAGCAGGGGAAAGCCTACATTTTATTAAAAATTTAAAAACCTAAACTACAGAAAATGATTTGCATGAGAACAGTGGTGAAAAATGTTAAGGAATTTAAGGATGACATTTTTATTTGAAGGTCATCTCAAGTTAATAACTAAAACTAAAACAAAATACTGACTTTTAAAGAAGACCAGCAGAAAACACAACTTGCAAATTGGATTGCTTTTGTGTAACACAATTGTACTGCACATCTTTATTGAGATTCATATATTTATTAAAATAATTATAGTTAGGCTATTATCATTCAAATGTTGACTACATGGGGTAGCAATAATAAATACACAAAAAACGTTAAGGGTTACTTCACCGCTTTTTCATATTAAACTATGTTATTCCCTTAACTAAAACGAGTTGATACATCCCTCTCTCGTCTCAGTGCGTGCACTTAATCTCTCTGACGCGCGGTGACGATCTGATAGCATGTAGCTTAGCCCACTAAGCCCAGTTCATTCACTATGGTACCCAACAGAGATCAAGTTAGAAGTACCAAACACCTCCACGTTTGCCCTATTTAAATACAGTTACACGAATAGTTGAATGATCAAGTATGGTGACAAAATAAAACGTGGTACTTCTCTAATCGGATTAAAAAGGAGAACTATAATGTATGGCGGATTAGCACTTCTGAGAGTACTTCGGCTCAGCGCAGTAAAAAGTCCCGGCCGAAACATCTTTCCTCACATCTCCCCCTCACTCTCTCATTTCTGTCAATCCGCTTGTTAAGTCGTGACGTAAGGAACGCCGTTTCTGGGTCCAAGCCTCAACTCGTTTCACTTGAGAATGCCATTGACGCCCGTTTATGAGCGCTATTTATTCATATTAAACATCAAACGTTTAAAAAAGTTTAACATTTTAAATACTTACAGTCTACACAATAGTGTCTGTGCTCACAGCGTCACATACATTAATATTTTAATGATTTAAAAAAGATGAATCACTGTCTGGCCACCGGGACTTTTTACACTCTCTCATTTCTGTCAATAGGGAGATGTGAGGGAAGATGTTTCGGCCGGGACTTTTTACTGCGCCGAGCCGAAGTACTCTCAGAAGTGCTAATCCGCCATACATTATAGTTCCACATACACTCCTATTACCTTTTTTTTTTTCTTTTTTTTTTTTTGCATACTTTTACTTTTACTGAATACTTTTACCATTTTCCTTGAGCATGTTATATATTCATTTAGGAAAATAATAAACAAAAGTGAACTCATGCAGCCCTGTCGTACACCAGTGCTTCAGCCCAAATATCCTGTTACACCATCAGTTCCTTTCACACACGATTTAAGTTTAGAATACATAGATTTCAATACCTCAAAAACTTTTCCTCCAATGCCATTCTTAATGAGTGAAATACAGAAGACTGGATGCTATCAAAAGCTTTGGAGAAATCACAAAATACTTGTTTGTTGAGTCTGTGGCACTATATTATAAAATTATATAGATAAAATATATCGACAAACGTTTACTGGCTTTGATTAAACTTAATAAACTAAATAAGTTTAAAAAATAAGTTTAAGTTATCTGCCCCTTGTATAAATGATTTCTGCACACAAACATTTGTGTTTAGCATTGACTGAATCTCACATATTAGATGTGGTTCAAACTCTTTCTTTGGTAGTTATTTTTAGCACATCACTGACCAACACGCATTTAAATATGTATTGAAGAATTAAACTGAAATGTGTTTTATTGTTTGTATGTGAATGTCTCTACACTCATCTGTGACTTGAGCATGTGATCAGGACTTTTATTTTGTAGTGGAGATGTGACGTCATAAGGCTGCGCCGCGCTCCTGCATCTGTTGTGATTCTGCTGAAGAAAGGTTTGTGTTTTAAGCTTTTAAAGTGTTTAAATCAATAAAAACTGTTCGGTCAATGTTATAGTTTCAACAAGAACAGTTAAATGAATGTTTGATGATTGAACTTTACATTTTAATGCGTTTTCTAACATTAGTGAACTTTATTTTTCATTCACACGTGTAACAGAAAAGATGCGTCTCATTTCTCTCTATATATCATAAATCAGTTTATCATAAACACGGAGAGTAAATTATCACATGTAAATACAATATATGCATTAAATTCACTATCATCCACAAATAATAAAACATTTATCAAACACAAAGAATTGCTATCAAAGCAGTATAGTGCCAAATCACGGACACAGTAGAACTCCTAGAGATGATAATAGCAGGAACATTAAAAATATATAATTACATGTGATAACGAGTTTGATTAGCTTTTAGCCGTTCCTTTAGTGTCTATTTAAATGTTGAGTAATTTGTGCTATCCGTTAATTGAGTTAGTAGAGTATTCCAGTAATGAATGGCTTTAACTGAAAAGACTGATCGGCCAAATGTTGTCCATCTAAACTGTTCAACACAGTCTCCTCTAGTAATTGCTCTCGTTGTTCTGACATTATTTTCTTTCTGCATTATAAACTGGCATAAAGGGGGATGTGCAAACACATTTAAAATCTTAAAAAAATCAAGCAAGCATTAACAAAATGTTTAGTACTATCAAAACTCAATAACTTATGTATTTAAACTGTATTGTAATGATGGTAATCTGAGTGTCTGTTTGTAAAGAGAGTCGATTGATTTTAAAGTTGTTGTGTTTGCTTGTGACCGGATAGTAAAGCATGAGGAAAAATCATTGAGTGCATTAATAGTTTTACTGCCTCTGTTGTTAAATATGGTCTTATATGCCTAAAGTTAGCCAAATTAAATGTAATAAAGTTAAATGTGTTAATGTAACAAGAACAGCAAACACAAGTAATGAAAACTTCTGTAAAGCAACCGCTAATGTTCTCACTGAAGTGTAATCTATTAAATGTAATCTACAGATGAATTAATAGTTTTGCTGCCTCTGTTGTTAAATATGGTCTTATATGCCTAAAGTTAGCCAAATTAAATTGAATAATGTTAAACGTGTAAATATATCAAGAACAGTTGATCTCACAGAAGTGTAATCTATTAAATGTAATCTACAGATGAATACATTTATCATAAAATGTCTAAATATGAACCTACTATATAAATTGTGTTCTTTTATTAATTTGTAGTGTTTAGAGAGTTTGTTGTTGTCGAATCAGGTCATTTAAGGCAATTAACTCTCACTCTGACTGACTCTCTTACCAGTGACTGAACTACTGATTTAGTTTGGATGTGTTTTTTATTTCTGTGATTATTCTTATCTCAAAGATGGAGTTTATTAAAGAGGAGAGTGAAGACGTGAAGATTGAAGAAACATTGAGAGTCAAACATGAAGAAACTGAGGAGCAAACAAAGATGGCGTTTATTAAAGAGGAGAGTGAAGACGTGAAGATTGAAGAAACATTGAGAGTCAAACATGAAGAAACTGAGGAACAAACAGGTTGGTTTCATTCTCAAAGCTGAACTCAGTCATTTTCAATTTCAAATTAGCTTTATTAGCCTGGCTGTGCATCACAATGTTGCCAAATATATATATGTATAATCTGGAAAGAAAATCCTGAAATCACAATGTATGATTTTTTTCTTATTTATTTGTATGATACAGCTGCAAATAAGCATTTGACCACCTGAGAAATCAATGTTAATATTTGGTACAGTAGCCTTAGTTTGCAATTACAGAGGTCAAACATTTCCTGTAGTTTTTCACCAGGTTTGCACACACTGCAGGAGAGATTCATATTTGATATTTTTACCTTTTATAAAGGACATTTCCCCCTAATCTTATTAAATATAGGCTATGCTTCAGTTTTCCCTTTATATTCTTACATTTGATCAATTACATTTTTACTGCAGTTTGTTTCTTTGTGTACACTGGGCTGATCTGTTTCCATTTCTCCTCAAGGCTGCGCGAGCCTCAACTGCACAACCGTCAGTTCGTTAGTCTTACTATCTGGAGAAGCCTTAATCGAGCCTTAAAACTGATCAGAAAATGTAACGAAACGTTGTAGAAATGTAGTGGAGTAGAAAGTATAATAATTGCTCCAAAATACATATGATATAAAATATAGCCAGACTACGCCACCCTGAAACTCTCCTCAGGGAATGTTAGACAAACTTAAGCACAGATTCGTTGTGGACCACCCCAAAAAAGGAACAGAGACGTGTTTCTCAGAAATAACAACAAGACGGAATTTATTAACTGTTTCACAAAAGGCACAAAGTATGAGCCATAGGTTAGTTCTTTATGGTTAAAAACACAAGGCACCTCACAATATCAAATATCATAAACAAGAAAAATAACAAAACCGAAAAAGGAGTACATATAACAAAATAAAGTAATAAATGGGGGAGGAAAGACAGCAGTGACAATTAAATGGCAATTCCTAAAGGAAACAAAAACAAATGTTACTCATAACCCATAAATATTGCCGTTCCCCAACAAAAATCACTCAAAACACATTAAAAGAAACCCTACCAGTGAGTTAATGGTTGGGATGGCAACACAGCGCCATTTTCAAATGGTCTTTAACCCTGCATTCACCAGCCCCGCGACCACCAAAGCCTAAATCAGCCTAAAAATAAAGCCTACACTGTTAAAAACAGGTCGCCAAATACAAACAAACAGAAAAAGCAATCTAACCTACCTCGCACCTAATACCAAACACCCGCACACAAGCGCGAGGGAGACAGCCTATACAGAGAAAGACAAAGGATAAAAAGATAAGATCCTTTGACTTAAAAGATAATCTAAATTTTTGTTGGTGCTTCTAAGTTAGAGGATGCAGAGTGAAAGCAACAATGATCGTTACCTTATTTGAGCAGTAATCTGAAAACTAAACCGGAGAATCAAGCTGCTCGTCTCCCCAAACTACCGCTCTCCCAATCTTATAAAGCACACGGAAATGTCCTAATGTGCACACTTCCGCCTCTGGAGGAACGCTCTTAAAGGGGCCACGTCACTCTTACCACCATGTCCTTATATTGGGGCTTCACTACATATATTTATTTTTTATACAGATCTTGTCACATGTAGCATAGTAAATAAGTCAATCAAATCCATCTAAAGAAGTGATTAAATGAAGCAGGTCTCTCTAGAGTTAACTGTCTCTAACATTGTGAATGGCTAACACATATTGTGCCCTGAGTGCGGCTTTGCTCGCATCTTCTCCAAGCATGAATAACATTTTCTCAGTATCAGTGAATGATGGAGTCAGTGTTTCAAATCTGGCCAGAAATGTTTCTCTTACATTGTGATATTTAGTACAGATGAGTAGAGAGTGTTTGCTGTAGATCACAGTGTCTGGAGATCCTCTGCTCTCTCTCTGTCCATGTTTGTCTAGGTCTTCCTCTCTCTATATCTAGATTCTAGATCATGGTCACTCAATCTGTATTTGGACAGGATTTGTCTTTCTTTCAATTGTTTAATAACTAGATAATTGACAGGTATTTTGAGGTCAAATGTGTTTTTAGTGATTCATCATGAGTGTCTTCGGTTTTGTCAATTTCTTTAATAATGGTTTTGGGGTTGTAGCTGTGGCCAGTCGGGAGTTGAGTTTGATGGACTAGTTGAAGAGCTAGAGGAGTTAGAGGATGAGACTCTGCTGAGGTTTCATTACGGAGGAGGGATTTATATCTGACTGAATCAGAATCAGACTGATGTAGTTGATGCCAGAACTTGAATACATCTCTTCTGGATCTCAATGTTCAGCAGGTACAGGCCTAATTCAGCCCTGTAGGCGGCGTTGGACGTGCTTCTGTTTCCAATTGTAGATTCTCTACTGAAGTTTTATCCAAGTTTTTAAAAAGCATATATATATATATATATATATGATGTACCACCATCTGGGGACACTAGAGGGCTCCAGCACTGCTGGCTCATTAATGTAGATGTTGAATAGAATCGGACTCAGACTGCAGCCCTGCCTAACTCCACATCCCTGCCAGAATTTTTGCTTGAGCCATTGTCTAGATCTGGTGTTGTGATGGAGGTCCTGTGGTCAGTCTGGATCCTGCTGGAGGATGGAGGGTTCTTGCCGTTGTGTAGCTCTGGTGTTGTGATGGAGGTCCTGTGGCCAGTCTGGATTCTGCTGGAGGATGGAGGGTTCTTACCGTTGTGTAGCTCTGGTGTTATGATGGAGGTCCTGTGGCCAGTCTGGACTCTGCTGGAGGTCAGAAGGTTCTTGCCATTGTGTAGCTCTGGTGTTGTGATGGAGGTCCTGTGGTCAGTTTGGACTCTGCTGGAGAACGGAGGGTTCTTGCCGTTGTGTAGCTCTGGTGTTGTGATGGACGTCCTGTGAAACAGGATAACGGGCAGATACGACTGCAGGCACAATTTATTCAGAAATTACAAATATTCCAAGTGTTCTGAGGCCAAACGATTGATTTGTGTAAAGAATCAGTAAAAGAAGCGATCAGTAACGTCAAGTCCATCCGCCAAAGATTAATACATTTCAAATATTGCCGCCGGAAGAACCGTCACGTCAGCTATGTCTATATGTGACCAATTGCGTCATTACGTCAGCTTTGATTGTAAAATGCCATTGTCTCTCGTGTGTCTCGTGACCGATCGCATCATTCTCATCATTGTCGTCTCGTGTATCATTTGAATCACAAATATTAACGAGTGCGTGTGTGTTCTGTTCACGAAGAGGCGCGATAATCATTTTTGCTGCCTCTGTTAAATATGGTCTTATATGCCTAAAGTTAGCCAAATTAAATGTAATAAAGTTAAATGTGCAAATGTAACAAAAACAGCAAACACAAGTAATGACTAAAACATTAAGATCAACTCTGTTCTTCACATAGAGATATCGTCTGACTTCAGAAGACTTGGAATGTAACATGAGTTAATACTTTTATACTATTTTTGGTCCGTTTTTGTCTGTTTTTTTTTTTTTTTTTTGCCTGTTACGTGTTTTATATTGTTGAGAGTAGGTAGGTTTAGGGTAGGAGTGGAGTTAGTTTCTCCAAAATATAAAATTAGGCTATAAATATGAATTCTGTCAGATCAGGTTGGCAGAATCACACGGCGTAGATAAACACGCAGAATCACACGGCGTAGACATACACGCGGATAGCTCAAAATGCGTATAGATATCACGCCACTTGCCTTTAGAAAGTGGCGTGTATGTTTACGCAAAGTCATGATGTCATGTTTCCCCAAGAAACAGAAAAGTATTCTTGCAGATCTCATTGCCTTTAATGAAATAAGTCGTTCGGGCTGTCCGGTCCTACATTCTGTTTGTTTTCTATATTATCTACTTGTAGTTAGACCTTCCTATACCTACCTATTGTTATTATTTTAATTGTAATCATTAGCATCGTATCACTTGCTAAAACCCCCATTAGGGCTTTTAGATGGTAATGTTAGCATCTGCTATCCTTTATTATTAATATGTAGTCCAGTTGTATCCGTTGTGTCTGTCATTACTATGCATTATGCAACCATGTAGCTTTACAAAGGGAGCTTTACAGGGGGTATGGCTTATCTGAATGAGATGTAAATGAGCCATATTGTCTCTCCCAGCAGGTGAAAACAGGTGAGAACTGCAAAATTTTAGAGACCGTTTTGTCCAGTTTAATCTTTGTTAAATGCCTACATTCAAATGGCCACAACTTCTCTAAATATTATCAGATTTCCATGTGTTACACATCCTTGGAAAGCTTGGAGACTACACTTTCGGAATCATTAAATAAGTTAAAATGCCCCAGAACTGACTTGTGTCCCCTACTGTCCGTGACTGACAAGCTGTCAAAATTAACGTGTTAACGAAAATTCATTATAACGGCAAATTCATTTTAAAATTAAGAGACCCCTACAATATTTTCTTAAATCAGCATCTCTACAAGTATGGAAGCCATTCGAGGGACGAAATAATTATCTTGAGGGTCGCATCGTTCCACGGAACCTGGTCTGCAAGTTCGAGGAACTTCTTGATATATTCATCGATGGGTCAGTGGTCCTGGGAGATGGAGAGAAGCAGATTGGCTGGGCTCTGTGGGATAAGGAACATGTCCATCGCACTGTGGTCTGTTATGGGTCCTGTCTTCCGTTACAGAAGCACACTCTTATACCCCTTTTCCACCAGAATGAACCTGGTGCTAGTTCGGAGCCAGTGATAGTGTCAGTTCTAAGTTGGTTCGACTTGAGAGCCTTTTAAGAACCGTTTTCTTTTCCACATGCTAAGAGCCACAACAGAGCCAGGTCTTATGTCATACCAGAGTCCTGCACGGGTCCATCCCAGACCCGTTAATATTTGCCCGTTACCCGATCCCTGCCCGCAATAAATCACACACGCTAAAATCATTTCAATTAAAATGCTTTATTTTTTTTAATATTGCACTTCTCTCAACATCAACAGCATCATGAATGGGCTAAAGAAACAGGCTAAAGTGCCTTTATAGACTCGTTGTCAACCATTTTATATACTTCACTCACCAACTTTACTTTTACTTCATCCATTGCTTATCCTGCAACGCTCGCTCCATCTGGGCTACGAGTGGCATCAACAAAAGTCACAGTGGTGGTGACGTGATGGATCAAATGGCAAATAGTTGTTGCGTGTATGTGTAATGGTAAATTGGACATAGAAATTGTAATACAGTATGTTTGGGGGGGAAGAAGGACGACCGGATCGTTTTGATCGTTTTTTGAGAACCGGCGAACATTTAAAAGACTTAACCAAACAAAGCGAAAGTAACGCGGCCCCTCACGGACATCTGCCACGCACACACATAATAAAACAAACACAACTCAACGTAAAATCCAGGTCTGGTGATCTCTCGTCCTTATATGCCGCCGAGCTTCCTCGTGAGAGGATTTGAGACCGGTGTGGCTCACAGGTGACACTCATTCGCCATCACGCCCCGGTCTCGCTCGCTCCTCCGCCTTGCCACAGCACAGAAAAATATTGCACATATTTTTCATCCGCGCTTCTACCCGCTCGCACGGAATTAATTATCCGCCCACACCCCGCCCGTGTATTTTATAATTTATGTCACAATCCACCTGTTTTAGCCACTTTTATGCCCGCGGGTACCCGACCCGTTGCAGGACTCTACTGCTAGCGAGGCAGCGGGAAACACACACACACACACAATTTCCAGGCGTGTTCTATCTAATGCATTGACGCTGCGCAGACCAACCCACATATGATATCCAAATACTGCGCGAGCGATTCAAAAGCATAAGGGGTCGTTGGCGCTCGCTCTACTTTGATGTCATACGCAATCAGTCTGCACAGCGCGCGCCGATGCATCTCGAACAAGCCTTCCCTCAGTGGCCAATGGCTTTATGATCCTACATCAGCATTAAAACGCCGCAAATCCAACGCATTTGTGCAGCTCTCCATGATTTGTATAGACGGAGATTACAATCCAGCAGCTGTTAGCTTGATTAGCTGCTATTGAAAAAATGGCGGTCACAGGTTTGTGTTCATCTTGTTGATCACGGTAACGCCGCCCCCAGCCGGTGACGCAAGCGGTTCTTACTTCTAGCCCAGCAATGTTTTGGTGTTACTTAAGAACCACTTTTCCTGGCTCGGAGCTGGTGCTTTGGCTGTGGAAACACAAAGAACCGATTTGAAACTAGGCTCTGGCTCCGATTTAGCACCAGCACTGCCTTGGTGGAAAAGGGGTATTAGACAGAGAGAATGCAGTGCCAGGGTGATTTATTGACAACACGGTTGGAGTGAGGAAGGGACTAAGCAGTCCAATCTTAAGAATCTTTCAATGATGTGAGAGCATGGACGGAGAGGGATCAGTCAAGAAGCACAAACCTTGCTGCAACTATCTGGAACACTCAGAAAGTCTGGAGAAGGGAGATCGCTGGAAGTAAACTTAGTTTGCACAGTTTGGTCACTTAGAACATCGTCTGGAGAGTACGATAAGTGTCACTACACACAAACGAGACCGGACCCCTGACTGAGGTGAGGTGTGTGCTTAAGTAGTGGCGGGCTGGGTATGTAAACAAGGTGCAGGTATGAGTGATTATGAATTGCATGCAGGTGAGGAGGGATGATGGGAAATGTTGCAATGACATGGTGGATGTGATAAAGTCACATTAGTTGCCACCGCTGGGGAAGCAGCCCTGGTACACACATACGCACATACATACTGATTTCATTCATTACCTGTCTCGTTCCTCCCTGCCGTTGCCGCTATCAGAGGGACGGGTGCACACGCAATACTGATAGCTCGTGGACAGACACCCATTTCTCCATTCTCTCCTCCTTATCCATTTCCTGGTCATTTCATACACTTACACTGCCCATTCTTATTGTTTAGTCTCTGTGGTATTTGTCTGTGTGCAGTGTAGTCAGTCTTCCTGCGGGAAGCTGCGCTGGCCAAACCGAACGAGTGAGTGGCGGCCGCTTATGACATCACAGCCTGGGTCGTGCTAGCGCGGTTCCACCAGAAGCTGGCTAAACCACTGTCTAGTGTGAATAGGTGTTTGTGTCTGTATTTAACTGTCAGGATTGTGTTAATTGTGTTATGCGGGAATTGATTGTGTTTATTTTAATTATAAATGGGGAATGGATTATTATTGATTACTTATAACGGATGGCAAGTAGGGGTGTCCATGGTTAACCAATTGACTGTTAAAAATTGCGTAACCGAGTGAAACTTTTTGCTCGGTTAAGTGGCGTCAATGACGTGCTTTGAATTTAGTTGTAATATATTTTTGCACCACTAGAGACCGCCAGAGCGCTCCCAGACATTTGTAATATCCACAAGAAGAAGTCATGACTCATGACCAGCTTTCTAAGGCCCCATTTACACTGCATGGTTCAAGTGACCCAATTCCGATTTTTTTCCTCTCATGTGGCACAGATCGGATATGACATGTGAACGCATAAGCAGGAACAAAACACATGAATTCCGATATCCTCAGATCGGAATCAGGCCTCACTCATATGTGGTAATAAATCCGATATGATTCGGATGCGTGCATTAGCGTCTGCCGTGTAAGCGGTCAAATCGGATATTCCTCACTAAATGCGAGTCGTACGCCATTGAAAAAAGGACGGAGGCGAATCACGTCAACTCAGGTGGACACAAACTGCGATCCAGTGTTGCCAAGTCGTTGCAGTTTTCATGCGGAATTGGGCTACTTTAACACAGTTTTGAGTTGCAATTGGATGGGTTTTGTTGTGAAAACCTGGCAACCCCGTCAAGGGCTCTCCTCTTTTTCTCCGCCTTAAGAGAGAAATGTTTTGCCATCCTTTAAATATGTGTGGAACAGAGCAGACACCAAAACATTGTGCAATCATTTTGTCTGCGTCCATTGCATATCGCGCTGTTTTACTTCCTTTCACTGGTTAAGAACGTCTTGGGCTATTTTGCCAGTGTACAGTGTAAATGGATATATCGGATACGGGTCGCTTTTGAAAAGATGTAAGCGGGTCGTCAAAAAAAATCGGATATAGTCACCAGATCGTAATTGTACATCAAGACCTGCAGTGTAAATGCAGCCTAACATAAAGCGGGCAAAGAAAAATACAGCGTGGGAGCACTTTAAAATTGAGAGTGACATTGCAATGCAATGCTTACCGCATTTTTCAGGCTATAAGTCGCTCCGGAGAATAAGTCGCATCAGTCAAAAAATGCTTCATGAAGAGAAAAATAACAAGCCGCACTGGACTATAAGTCGCATTAGGGCAGAAGCAGAGCAGGAGCCACGCGCGAGGAGCCATATTCTTCACTGTGGATGAACCTCTCTGACACTGTAAATAAATAGCACCTTGCACAAAAGTGCTTTTGCGAGTGCGCCATCATCTTTACATTCCTTTGTGGACCATATCATTAATATCCAAACCACTTCAATAACGACTGTGGCAGTGTCCTAACCACATAGAATCCAAACATGATGAGTTTGGAAATTATCCTAAAGAACGGAAATGGTTATATTGAGAAAAGATTAATAAATAAATAATAATGAAAAATTTTGAACGTTGTAACTTTGCAGATGCTATTTATGCTCAAACAGCAACATTACACACTAGCTAAAGTTAGAAAAGTGAAATTGTGTTTTACCACCCCTTTAAATGTTTTAATATCTTCAAGTCTGTTGTTTTGTGGCATTAAACTGGGCTTTTTGTCTCTTTTAGATCTGATGGCTCTGAAAGTGGAGAGTCAAGAACTAAATGAAATGGAAGAGAAAGATATGAATGGGCAACATCATGATTTCATAACTGGAGAAAAATATTTTAGGTACTCACAGACTGAAAAGATTTCATCACAAAAAATCACCCAAACGGCAGGAAAGAATTTAATTAAAAAGCGACACCCTAAAGTCCACATGAGAGTTCACACTGGAGAGAAGCCGTTCACCCCCCAAGAGTGTGGAAAGAGCTTTATTAAAAAAGAAAACCATAAAAAACACTCAAGTATTCCCACTGGAGGAAAGCCTTACACCTGCCAGCAGTGTGGAAAGAGTTTCACTGAAACATGGAGTCTCAGAGTCCACATGAGGATTCACACTGGAGAGAAGCCTTACACCTGCCAGCAGTGTGGAAAGAGTTTCACTCAAACAGGGCATTTTAAAGTCCACATGAGGATTCACACTGGAGAGAAGCCTTACACCTGCCAGCAGTGTGGAAAGAGTTTCACTGAAACATGGAGTCTCAGAGTCCACATGAGGATTCACACTGGAGAGAAGCCTTACACCTGCCAGCAGTGTGGAAAGAGTTTCACTGGAACAGGGCATCTTAAAGTCCACATGAGAGTTCACACTGGAGAGAAGCCTTACACCTGCCAACAGTGTGGGAAGAGTTTCACTCGAAAAGAAAACCTTGAGGGACACATGAGAGTTCACACTGGAGAGAAGCCTTACACCTGCCAGCAGTGTGGAAAGAGTTTCACTGAAACATGGAGTCTCGGAGTCCACATGAGGATTCACACTGGAGAGGAGCCTTACACCTGCCAACAGTGTGGGAAGAGTTTCAATCACAAAGGAAACCTTGAGGGACACATGAGAGTTCACACTGGAGAGAAGCCTTACACCTGCCAGCAGTGTGGAAAGAGTTTCAATAAAACATGGAGTCTCAGAGTCCACATGAGGATTCACACTGGAGAGAAGCCTTACACCTGCCAGCAGTGTGGAAAGAGTTTCACTGAAACATGGAGTCTCAGAGTCCACATGAGAGTTCACACTGGAGAGAAGCCTTACACCTGCCAGCAGTGTGGGAAGAGTTTCACTCGAAAAGGAACCCTTGAGGGACACATGAGAGTTCACACTGGAGAGAAGCCTTACACCTGCCTACAGTGTGGAAAGAGTTTCATTCAAAAAGGGAGTCTCAGAGTCCACATGAGTGTTCACACTGGAGAGGCTTACACCTGCCAAGAGTGTGGGAAGAATTTCACTTGTAAAGGGAGACTTAAAGTCCACATGAGTGTTCACACTGGAGAGGCTTACACCTGCCAAGAGTGTGGGAAGAATTTCACTTGTAAAGGGAGACTTAAAGTCCACATGAGAGTTCACACTGGAGAGAGGCCTTACACCTGCCTACAGTGTGGAAAGAGTTTCACTCATGCAGGGCATCTTAAAGTCCACATGAGGATTCACACTGGAGAGAAGCCTTACACCTGCCAAGAGTGTGGGAAGAATTTCACTTATAAAGTGAGTCTTAAATCCCACATGAGAATTCATACTGGAGAGAAGCCTTACACCTGCCAAGAGTGTGGGAAGAATTTCACTCGAAAAGGAACCCTTGAGGGACACATGAGAGTTCACACTGGAGAGAAGCCTTACACCTGCCTACAGTGTGGAAAGAGTTTCATTCAAAAAGGGAGTCTCAGAGTCCACATGAGTGTTCACACTGGAGAGGCTTACACCTGCCAAGAGTGTGGGAAGAATTTCACTTGTAAAGGGAGACTTAAAGTCCACATGAGTGTTCACACTGGAGAGGCTTACACCTGCCAAGAGTGTGGGAAGAATTTCACTTGTAAAGGGAGACTTAAAGTCCACATGAGAGTTCACACTGGAGAGAGGCCTTACACCTGCCTACAGTGTGGAAAGAGTTTCACTCATGCAGGGCATCTTAAAGTCCACATGAGGATTCACACTGGAGAGAAGCCTTACACCTGCCAAGAGTGTGGGAAGAATTTCACTTATAAAGTGAGTCTTAAATCCCACATGAGAGTTCACACTGGAGAGAGGCCTTACACCTGCCTACAGTGTGGAAAGAGTTTCACTCATGCAGGGCATCTTAAAGTCCACATGAGGATTCACACTGGAGAGAAGCCTTACACCTGCCAAGAGTGTGGGAAGAATTTCACTTATAAAGTGAGTCTTAAATCCCACATGAGAATTCATACTGGAGAGAAGCCTTACACCTGCCAAGAGTGTGGGAAGAATTTCACTTATAAAGTGAGTCTTAAATCCCACATGAGAGTTCACACTGGAGAGAAGACTTCTTCTGAATGAGTACATCATCTTCTGATCAAAACACACGAGGAAGATGGAGTAAAACAAGCGATCATATGTAAGCAGATACATATGAAAAATAACGTGATCATCAACAGTAAACATCATATAAATCAAAACAGCCCATAATGTTACTGAATGAAATGTGGACCCAGGACGAGCTCTGGGACTGTGAAGAATTAGGGGTGTTGATGGACTCCATCTACTCCATCTGTGTTTGATCATCGCTCTGAATCGGATCTGAATGTAGTCTTTAGCCCTCTTCGCACGGGATTAGTATTTTCTAGGGAAGTCTGTGATTTAGAAATTACTCCCTCACATCTACATTTTGCGTGGCACATTTGCACGGGAAAAGCAAAGCCTGTGATTTTACTCGAATTTACTGACTTATCTCCCGGATATAATGCCAAGACTTGTAAATGTTTTTTGTTATAGATATAGCTGTATGAAATCATAAACGGTCATATGTATCGATATCGTTTTGACAGTTTTATAGTAATAAAAATAATTTTGTTCAGTTAGAGAACAAACGCTGCAATTAAAACTGAACTGAGCACAGACCAGCGGCAGGAGTCAGATCTCATTTATAACGAGTGAAAAGCTGACAATATACGGCGGAAGATTAAGTTTCAAAGCTAAATGTAAAAGCGCCCATTTAAGCGAGCTTGTCATTGTACTGTTCTGTTGTGTTTTTCATTAAGAATTGTATTGATATTAATATTTAACACCATTAAAGCAATTTGCTCCCAAATTGGTACTCACTCTATAGTGAAAGTATATAATCTGTGCAGGAATTCAAAACGGTGCGCATAATGAATGCAGCCTCCATTCTTTGTGAAAGATAAAGATAGAAATGAGCACAGGAAACAAAAACCTTGCAAAAATGATATACGATCCACTGAATCCTGGCCAAAATCACAGGCGCCGATTCGCACGGGACTATTATCACAGGACCTCAGTTTTTGGCGAAATATGGTAGGTCATTTGTGGGGGAATTTTTACTCTACAAATTACAGACATAGCCGATTCGCACGGCATTAAGATCACAGACACTCTCTACAATTATTATAAATTACCAGAGGTCCCCAGATAATACTAGTCCCATGGGAAATAGGGCTTTTGACAAATTTTTTGTTCAAAATGTTGTTGTTTTTTAATGGTTAATTTTTAAGTAGAGGCCTTTTAATTTTCATATTGCATACTCAGATATTCATACAACAAAATATTCTATGGGCCATCATATTTTTCTGAAAGATATCAAAAACCCTGGCTGTGGCTTGCAACTTTTTATTGGTTTTGATATTTAACATATTAAAGTAAAATGGAATAAAAAAATAAAACAAAACAACAACATTGTGTCCAAAATAAATACATTTCACAAGTGCAAAACTGAATGTGAATGTGCAAATCGTCATTAGCGTGTGATTTCCTCCCACCCTAGCCTAGAAATCTAGACGCACCCTAGCGGCAGCAAATTTAATCTGCCCGCAAGTGTTGTCTAGGAACTCTCAATACCCTTCTGAGCTGTATTCCTCACAATCTGGACGGGCCAATCACATCGTGTATAGAGTCGGCGGGCGGGGCCATAATGACGACGCGAGTTGCGTTTGCATTGCTTCTAGCTTCTATATATATACATTTATTTTTTTTAGCTTTTTATTGGATTTTGACATGCTTCAAAGCCTGCGACGATGGGAGACAGGACCATAAGCATGTAAATCTGTACCCGTTTAAATATTGTCAAATTGCAAATATTAGTTAACAGTTTATTTCTTATGTTAAATGTAACTGATATATTTTAAACATTTATATATACGTCCAAGTCTTTTTTTTTTTTTTTTTTTTTTTAAGTAGGCCTACTTATTTTTATTCAGATGCATTGTCTACTTTTTATGACATGATGCCAGCCGTCGACCGATTCAGCCCCGCAAAGCTGCGGACAGTTGAAATATGCACACATCCCAAAAGATGATGTCCCGCACTAGCCACCAGAGTCTCTAATGTGCATTATTCCCCATCCCGGTCCAGCTCCAGCTTCTCCCGCTCAGCGCAATGAAAGTGTAGCCTATATATTAAAATTTATATTTAAAATTTCTGTTGTTTATGATGATGTTAAACTTAAGTTATATTATTGGTCTATAAATAGGCTAGTTGTAAAACGCCTACTTTAGGTAGGCTAATGTATAGACCAATTTATTTTCATTTACACATTTTAAATTACATGACAAGAAAATATATGTATAAACATATATAAATGTGTTTAATGTATAGATGATAACGTGCATTACAAAAATAAACAATGTAGGCTATAGAACCTCTCTTTAATTTAGCCTACGTTTGAAGTTAACGAAAATGAACAATAGACTGCAGTTTCTTTGTTTAATTTACAAATAACTTGCATAAAAAATAATAAAAAGCTAATAATAGCCTAGCCATTTAAATTGTTCTGTGTCGGCCACGCATTACAGCCTTTGGAGGATCTAACTTTCGGTGACCATCGTCAGTGAACATTCATTCATTCATTCATATAAAAACTTTATTTTAGCATCTAAGTCAGCAGTTTTCGTTTATTTGCATTTTTTCTTATAATTCTGACTGACAGATGTCACATTTTATTTACCCTATTTTTCTGTGATATTTGTTTTAGCTATGGTGTTGACTGTAGCTAGCCTAGGCTATAAGAAAAATAAATGATTGCACGGACAATTCCTATCCAGTGTCTCTCTTTCTGTAAGGGACATTTTTTTTTTTGCCTTTCTTTTTTTATTATTATTAAATTTTTTGCAGACATATGAATTGTGTTACAAATGATGCAGAAAAAGACAAGGTGTCTGGAAAAAATAAAATGAAGCTTGAAAGGTAGACGAACAGCTCAGAAACAACATAATCCCCCCTCCCTACCAAGCCACCGCACCTTTCCCCTAAGGCCATCAGGAAGAGATAAAATAGGAAGTGATAACAGAAGAAGAAAAAAAGATAAATTAATAAATTAAAAAAAAAAAGGTCTCTTCACCACTTGGAAGTCTAAACAGGCGGCTCTGATGTCACAGTAAGGCCTTCAATAATGGCCAGAATGGGGCTCCACGTTTTATAAAAGGAACTCAGTGATCCTTTGAGAGAGTGCCTCATTTTTTCAAGGTGGATGCATTGTAAAACCTCCCTTATCCAGCCATCGTGTGATGGAGGCGAGGCATACTTCCATTTAAAGAGGATGGCGCGTCTGGCTAACAAAGTGGTAAAGGCAATGACGTGGTGTGCCTGTGATTTAGGGCCTGTGAAAGAGTTTTGAAAATATCTGACCAGTAGTCCGTTAGCATTGGGCAAGACCAAAACGTGAAGATGATCAGCTGGGGATTATCTGCATCGGTTACAGGCATCAGTTCTGTTAGGAAATATTTTAGCTAACTTGGCATTAGTGAAATGGGCTCTGTGAAGCACTTTACATTGTATTAGGGCATGTCTGGCGCAAATAGATGAAGAATGAACTAAACCAAGTATGTTTTTCCACTGGTCCTCAGAAATGTCAGTGCCCAAGTCCCGCTTCCAGGTTTGCTTAAGGGAATCAAGTGAAAATAAGGTTAGGGAGATTACTCTACCATAAATGGTAGATATCAGCTGTTTATGACCAGGGCCAAGGCTGAGGAGTAAGTCAAGTTCTGATTCAGGTGGCCGGTTGGGGTAATGAGGAAACAACTTTTGAGTAAAGTGCCTCACTTGGAAAAATCGAAAAAGATGGCTATTAGGAAGGTTGAATTTAGCTGATAAGGAAGAAAAAGAGGAGAACAAATTGCTTTCATACAGGTCATTCAGTGTAGACAGGCACTTAGCTGCCCAAATATCAAAAACGCTATCTGAGAGGGATGGGGGGAATAAATGATTATTTGAGATTGGCATATGAATTGAGGCATTGTGTAAACCGAATTGTTTCCTGAATTGAAGCCAAATCTTAATAGTATTGATAACTATTGGATTGCTTGAAATTTTGCGTACCCCAAGGGGAAGCTGGGAGCAGACATTAGAAAGTATAGAGCGAGAGGAGGATATCTCTATACCCACGGTGGGCTAGAGGCAGATCCTTTGAAGCCAACCCAGTAAAGTAGTTTATTAATGTTACATGCCCAAAAGTAGTATCGGAAATTTGGAAGCGCTAAACCCCCTTCAGATTTGGGAAGCTGAAGGACTGATTTCCTGATGCGAGGCGGCTTATTATTCCAAAGGAATCCGTTCAATTGCTGATCTAAACTGGTAAAAAAAGATTTACTAATGCAGACTGGAACATGCTGAAAAAGATACAAGAACTTTGGCAGGATGACCATTTTAATAAGGTTTGCACGACCTATTACAGAAAGGGAGAGGGAATTCCACCTAGCAAAATCAGACTTGCATTTGTCCAAAAGTGGCGTAAAGTTCTTAAAAAATAAGTCTTTAAGCGAATTGATGATAAATATCCCCAGATATTTAAATCCATCCAAGGCCAATTTAAATGGAAATGTAGAATGGGGAAGAGATTTAGCTAATTGGTTTACACAAAATAGCTTGCTATTTTGGAAATTTAACTTGTACCCTGATAGGCAGCCAAACTGATCCAGAATGGATAGTATAGGGGGGAGAGAGGCTATTGGGTCAGAGACGTACAATAACAAATCGTCTGCGTAAAGAGAAAGTTTATGTACCCTACCATGGCGTGTGATCCCTTTAAATGCATCGTGGCTACGAAGCCAAATTGCCAAGGTTTCAATGGCTATATTGAACAATAAGGGTGAGAGCGGGCAACCTTGACGTGTACCCCGTTGGAGCAAAAAGGCCGGCGAGCGAACACCATTTGTGTGCACTGATGCAGCCGGGAACGCATATAGGAGTCGAATCCAAGAAATGAATTGGGGGTCGAATCCGAATTTTTCTAATGCAAAGAACAGGTATTCCCACTCAACCCTATCGAAAGCTTTCTCTGCGTCCAGAGAAACTATGACTTCGGGGGTATTGGATGAGGGAGAGAAAATAATGTTTAGTAATCTACGAGTGTTAAAGAAAGAATGCCTACCTAACGTAAAACCTGTTTGATCTAACGGAATTATGGATGTCATTACATTTTGGAGGCGAAGAGAAAGAATTTTAGCTAGTATCTTACAATCTACATTTAGCAGAGAAATCAGGCTATAGTTACTGCAGGAAGTGGGATCCCTGTCCTTCTTTAACAGCAAGAATATTGAAGCCATATATAGAGACGTTGGGAGTTGGCCTTCTAGAAAGTAATCGTAGAACATCCTTGCTAAAATGGGGGCTAGTAAAATAGAGTATGCCTTGTAAAATTCAACAGTAAACCCATCAGGGCCTGGAGATTTCCCATTTTGCATTGATTTGATTGCTACTTGAATTTCTTGGGAGGAAATGGGGCTGCCTAATTCTTTTGCCATACCTTCATCAATTCTCGGATATGATAATGAATCTAAGGGGTTAGGAATTATTGCTGACGCTGAAGAATACTCAGAAGTATAGAGGTTAACGTAGAAATCCGAGAAAACTCTATTGATTTCAGCTGGGTCCGCAGTAAGATTGCCACTAGGTGAAGTAATTCTCTGAATTAATCTAGAGGTACTGGCCGCACGGGCCTGTTGGGCTAGAAGCCTGCCCGGCATATTACCGTGTTCAAAAAAACGCTGTTTAGATTGCCGCAGTTGTCTCTCTACAACATGCGTCATTAAACTATCGAATTCTGATTGTAATAAAAGTCGTTTTTTATAGAAGGCTGGAGAAGGGGAGACGGCATATGTTTCATCAAGTTTGAAAATCGCATCCAAAATGTCCTGCTTTTTGGCCCTTTCAGCCTTACGAAGACACAAAGTGAAAGAAATAATCTGGCCTCGAACAAAGGCTTTAAGAGCTTCCCACAAAAATCCACTTTTTACCTCAAGGGTATCATTAAATTCAATGTAATTACTAATTTGAGTGGCCACAAAGTTCTTAAACTCATGATCTGCTAATAAATGAGAGCTAAATTTCCATAGTGGTGGGGCAGCACTACTTAGAGGAAGATTAATATCAAGCGAGGTGGGGGCGTGGTCTGAAACAACTATAGGGTGATAGTCATTAGCAGTAACCAGATGCAGCAATTTATTGTCAATCAAAAAAAAATCAATCCGGGAAAAGGTATGGTGTGGAGGGAAAAAAAAGAAAAAACTCTACTCTGGGGGTTTTTAGACCTCCAGGGGTCTGAAATTCCAAAGTGAGATGAGCAGTTAAGCAGTACTTTAGCAGAATTTGATAAACTACTTGGCTTAGAAGTAGGGCTGGGACAACGCAAAAAATACGTTGACGCAAAATATGCGCGTCGATTCGTCAGACTCAAAATAAAGATGGTGGCGCCGGAGAGTAGTAGCAACCATAGATATACATAATAAAGTATATTATGTAATTACGTATATTATTTATTATGTATATCTATAGTAGCAACACGAGTGGCTCCTCAGACTTTCAGAAGTGCAAGGCTTGCGGGTTGGCGCGCGGCGCGCACGGAGCAAGAGCTCTTAACACAGGCGCGCATGCACGTGTTTTGTTGTCATGGCTACATAAACAAATTTCTGCACACAGGAAGACAGATGTTTTGGTAATATTTTATGTATTTTATAGGGCCGGGACTTTAACGCGTTAATTAAGATTAATTAATTACGTGACTTTAACGCGTTAATTAATTACGCAAAAAAATAAAAAATTTAACCGCATTTATTTTTGCACCGCGGAACGTTTTTCAATGAATCAGTTTCAACGGACCGATTATACTGGAACACCAACTAGCGTGACAACTACAACAACAAACCATGGGTGCGTCTCAATCCGCTCCCTAGTTCAGTAGTCAGGGCACTGATCAGGGAGTCAGCCCATTGACTTATGTCCTGATCAGTGCCCTGACTAGGGAACTAGGGAGCTGATTGAGACGCAGGGCATGCCTGAACATGAACGAAGAAGCTGATGAGACCGCTTTGCTTGGCCCCGTGGATGGGAAATTTTGTTTTAAAAAACGAAAGAATGGAAGCGTCGACAAGAGCATGGTAGTGTGCAAGCTATACAACAAGGAATTTGCGTATCACCGCAGCACATCGAGCCTCAAATATCACAAATATGCTTTTGCTTAACTTAATGGCAAACATTGCACTGGTCTGCTGGACTGAAATAAATAAACAATATTTTGTTGATTAAGCTTATGTATTCAGTCATTATTATGGTATACTAAAAATACATGTGAAAAATTACTTCTCATTGTTCTCAGGTCAAATATTTATGTGCGATTAAAATGCGATTAATTTCGATTAATTAATTACAAAGCCTCTAATTAATTAGATTAATTTTTTTAATCGAGTCCCGGCCCTAGTATTTTAATCACAAAAACAAACGTTTGCATCAAGTGAAAGCATCGGGCACATTGGCTACCTACATAATAAGCTGTTTTAAATTTAAAATGTTCACTGTCTAATCGCGCTGATGTGACCGAGGGTATCCATCCTCTAAGTGAGCACAGTTTCATCCCAGGACTATTCCGGTTTTAAACGGAATATTGACGCCCGTAATGCACTCTACATGTTACTGTTTTCACTGTCATGCCGCGGATGCGCGTGGCGTTTCTGTTGCGGATCAGCCACGGGGCTGCGTGGTGTTTTCTCTGCCTCTGCACAATAGAAGCGTGTCTGACGCGTCGCTGCTGCTGCTATTGATGCGGAGGGAAGCCCTATTCCTAATGTTAAACATAAATAGCCTACTGATACAGCAAAGACAACGTCGGCAGTAGCCTATTGACCATATCTATGATATTGACGGTACAGGCAGTGTGCAAACTCCAACGTGGGAGCCGAAACAAAAACAGACACGCCACGCAGCCGAGACGCTCACGCTTGCAGTGTGTCCCTGGATTTGATTAACCAACTTGTTGATATTTAATCGATGGGCATAGCCTGTAGGCTGAGTTGCATACATAGAAAAATCGTATATTGTGTTTCTTTGTTGTTGGTTTATACTTCGCTATTTATTTGTGTGTGTGTGTGTGTGTGTGTGTGTGTGTGTGTGTGTGTGTGTGTGTGTGTGTGTGTGTGCACTTTATGATTTTATTGAATGCATTGTTCTTGTATAGTTTTTTACTTTGGAATTTTAAAAGCAATAAACATATATTGCAATGTTAAGGAATTAGTTTTTTTCATTCAGATAATTAAATCAACATGTATAAATTGCTATTAGGTAATTAATGGGGAGATAATCGACAATTGAATCGAATCGTAACCGAATCGGACAGGAAAAATTAATCGTTAGATTAATCGATGTATCGGAAAAATAATCGCTAGCTTAATCGTTTAAAAATAATCGTTTATCCCAGCCCTACTTAGAAGACGATCTATCGAGACTTGTGTCTTGCACCAGATTAAAGTCGCCACCCATCAGTATGTGATGGCTGTCACTGTTTGGTATTTTAGGTTGGTGAAAAATTGTTCATCGTCCCAATTAGGAGCATTGATAGAGACTAGGACTACTGGAAAATTCTGTAGCAGGCCTGATACTATGACATAACGGCCATTATTATCTTCAATAATGTGTTTTGGCTCAAACAATATATTCTTACTAATAATAATGGCAGCCCCTCTAGCTCTAGCAGAAAATTTCGAATGGAATACATAGCTCATCCAAGCCCTTTTGATGCGCTGGATTTCTGAAGTTTTAAGATGTGTTTCCTGTAAAAACATAATATCCCCTTTCAAATGTTGCAGCTGCGTCATTACCTTACCAATCTTAACGGCCTTATTCATTCCTTTAGCATTCCAGGAAATCAGACGCACACCTTTACCCATCTTTGACGTGTCGGTAGCCATCTATAATGTTGAAGTGAGTTAGAGCAGCATGGGCTTCTGTAACGGTAAGAGAGGGGAGAAAGAAACCAAAAACAATAGAGAGAGAGAGAGAGAAAAGAAAAAAAAGAAGAAAAAAAAAAACAGACTTTATTTGTGGCCTCTTCAAGGACACCCCCCCAACTACAAACATTACCCGAGCAACGCAGCTCAACGCTTTACAGCGATACAAGGCTTCCAGCGTCTCATTCCCACCACCTATAAACACTAACCCATTTTTGTAAGGGTAATAACAAGTGAACAAAGAAGAGCAAAGCTTAATCCTAATTTAAAAAAAAAACAAAAAAACAAATATAAATAAATAATGTCAATAGAGAAAAAAAGAGGAAAAAAACACAACATCCAAACATAAGTAAACCAAAAATATTAAGAAAAAAATAATAATAATAATAATAATTTTAAAAAAATATTCTAACAGTCACATACTGTAGACTCCCCTACTACAAAGTCTTGCAGGCACTGGATTACATTAAGGTGCCAAAGGAGGCACCAGACAATCCATTAAAAAAAAACATTATAATTGGTCCAGACTGGAAGAGCCAAGCAGAAGTAGTAGAAAAAAGTGCTGATTGATGAAAAAAAATGGTATAGACGTACTAGTATGTAATGTACATTCCACATGACTAGGCATACTGTAGGCACCACAGTAACAGAACTAGTCTCACGGGCAATGGATGAGCATAATGACTCAAAAATTAATCAAATCGCACAAAGTACGTGTTGTAAGCACCGTGAGGCACAACGAAAAAGAGTCAGTACCACCATCACACTTTAGAACTAACGTTAAGTGGATACGAAGGTGCACGTGGAACAACGCCTCTGTTAAATGCCGAACAAACGGCATTTATAAATATATAATAAACAAAACGATAACACGATCATGTGTAGAATCCAAACAAAAGCAAACAGCCCACATAAGCTGGCATAGGAATCCAAGGCTTTAGCGATCGTAGCTTTTTTGAGTCGTCAGCCGATCCAGCGAAATGACTGCCCATTTTTCATTACAAGTTTAGACCTCAGCAGCAGGACGCATAGATGAAATATAATCCCTGGCTTCAGCGACCGATGCAAATCTTCTCCTGGCGCCATCTTTCGTTATGATAGTGAGCCTGGCCGGGAACAGCAGCGCTGGTTTTAGGCCAAGATTGTATAACTCAGACAGTACCTCTCTGTACTTAGAACGTTGTTCCAGCACCTCCGGAGCATAATCTTCGTAAATAGCGATGGGTGTACCGCAGTAGTGAAGTTTTCCCCTCGTCGCTCTGGCCTTACGGATGATCTTTTCCTTCTGTTGAGACTTGTGCAGCCGAATGATAACAGGCCTAGGCCTCTGCCCCGGCTTCGGTTTAACGGAGAGTGACCGGTGAGCTCGATCACATTCTGGCGGGGATTCGAGGACTCCATCCCCAAACACTTCCGCGAGCAGTTCAGAGAAGAAAACAGATGGTCGGGGACCTTCAATTGATTCGGGTAGACCTATAATTCTTATATTATTTCGACGACTGCGCGACTCGAGATCCACAACTTTGGCAAGTAGTTTTGCGTTGCTTTCTGTTAGCGCAGCACAGGTCGTTTCCAAAGCATGTGTGCGCTCATCCTGTGAATTTGCGTGTGTCTCGAGCGAAGCAATCCTCAAAGCATGATCCGTCACGGTAGCCTGAATTTGGTCTAACTTTACCTCCAGTGTCGAAACGGCGGCTTTAAAGTCCGTAGAAAGAGCGAGCCAGTGTTCCTCCAGAAGGTTAGCGATAGCTGGCATGCTGACCTCTTTACCGTCATCTCCGCACGCTTCGGCTTTCTGATCCTTTTTACCTTGTTTCGCCAATTTAGCTGCCATTATCAAAAGCTCATATGTATATAGCAAAGATGATGTTCACTTAGTGGTAAAATGGGAGTAAATAGTGGGATTAAGGCGAACAGGGATGAAAAAAATATGTGGGAGCGAGAATTAACGCGTGTCTACTCCATTTCACCAAACCGGAAGTCTAGGGACATTAAAAAGATAGATTCTGGAAACAAAATCTAAATTTAGCTGGATGAGTCGGGTCGGGAATAAAATAATTTATAGCGGGTGATCACGGAGTGAATTTTGCGCGAGCGGAATGGTGCGGTGCATAGCGGGAGCGGGACGAAAATACAGCCCCGCGCAGAAGGCTATTTAAAGTAAGTGTATGAAAAAAAGAAAGAAACAGCGAAAAGGGTGATAATGGACTGATTCCTCTTCTTGAGAGAATGGTTGAGAAATAAATAGCATTTAAAAATTGGGGAATTAAAGTTTATCTTGGTTGCTCAGGGCAGGGAACTGGGAACTGTGCAAAATGCAAAAAAAAAAAAACGTTTTATTAACTTCAAGCGCTTGCGCTGTTGTGTTCAATAGTATCCAGGCTACACTTGAGTTACAGACCGCTATACCGTCTTTAACTGGGAAACCTGATCAAGTGCCGCGGGAATGCGGACCAGTCAAATCCTGTAGTCACCAGTGTGCTATGAATTCTGGGATAGGGAAGGCTGCGAAGTTGTGGGAAGGTTCCATCTGCTGTACCCTTCCTTTGCCTGAGAACCGAAGGGCGCATTTTAAAGTCGCTCATGAATTACGGCAGCCTTCGTCGCACCGCTGTGACGCAATCGCACTTCAAATGTGGCCTTCAAAGGTGCAGCTCTCTAGCCTAGAAATCTAGACGCACCCTAGCGGCAGCAAATTTAATTTGCCCACAAGTGTCGTCCAGGAACTCTCAATACCATTCTGGGCTGTGTTCCTCAAAATCTGGACGGGCCAATCACATCGTGTATAGAGTCGGCGGGCGGGGCCATAATGACGACGGCCGAGTTGCGTTTGCATGCTTCTAGTAAACACAGAAACTGGCGAACGGCGGCGGTCTTTCGAATTAGCTCTGACCGCGACTCTGGAAGACTTGGAGTTGAGCTTTTCTCTGAGAAAAGAACAGAGCGGCACTGAAGTCATTCTTAAAAAGGGAAGATGTGTTCGGAGTTTAGCCGACCGAATACGGCGAATGTTTAATCAGTCAGCTATTGTGTGACAGGGATGTAGCTTCTCCTAACGCAACATTTTCAGTTCTCCCAGTGAGATAAGAAGAAAACCAGTTGTGGACCGAGTCAGAGAGACCGATGGTGGAATGTAAACGGTGAAGGAGGATGTTATGGTCAACTGTATCGAAAGCTGCAGTTAAGTCCAGGAGGATGAGAAGGGATGGGGAACCCTCATCTGCCGCCATCAATAGATCGTTTGTGACCCTGACCAAAGCTGTTTCTGTGCTGTGTCATGAGCAGAAACCAGACTGAAATTTCTCAAAAAGATTGTTATGCTCCAAATGGACCTGAAGCTGTGCAGCAACAACTTTTTCCAGCACCTTAGAGAGGTATGGGAGGTTGGAGATGGGCCTGTAGTTGTCATTAACAGCTGGGTCTAAAATAGGTTTTTTTGGAAGTGGTCTGATGTGAAGGGGGGAGTGAGCACCCTTGCCTCTTCATCAAATGCATCTTATCCTTTTGAATGATTTTTAATAACCTCATGAATTAAATAATCAGTTATAATCCTTTCAAAATAATGAATTATTAACAAATCAATTTTATTTGATTATTAATACATTTAACTATTATTTAATATGATTTTGACTCTATGTCTGCTGTATGGTGTCTAATTTGCTTTCCAGAGACGGTCTGATAAAGACAGTCTGACCCCTATCTATGTGCCCTGACATAGATAGCCTGACCTCTATCTCTGGGTCCTGACATAGATAGCCTGACCTCTATCTCTGGGTCCTGACCAACAGAGTCTTGGAGAGAAAGTTAGAACTGCCAAGAGGTGAATCCCGCCTGTTGTTAGTAACCCCAGGACAGGAAGGGGTGGGAGGATTTGAGTCTCCCAATTGTGATTTCTTCCCATTTATATAGTGTGATTTTTTCCCCCTTTGATAGAAGTACATTTTTGTCTTTATATTTCTTTATAGAATGAGGTAGATGACATTAGTCATACTTTTCTTTCTGGAGATCCGTTTGTCATGTGGTGTTGATATCTTGTCCTGTTGATAAGCTCACTGCTGCACTAACCTTGGAGGAGAGATGTGCGAGACTTGTGTGTGTGTGTTACATGTTCTGTGCAGGTCTATGGACTGGATTGGACCGCTTTTCTCACACCCTAGACCTCTTGGCGTCTTTCTAGGACTCCCCTGAAGTCAACACTACCCCAATCTTGGGATTGTCTGATGTATACATCCTGATCAACAACAACAACATCTATCTATTCTCGCGTGACACATTGTTTAGACTTTATGCCAATCAGTAATATTCCACGTGTTTGTAATGATGTAAATCATGCCCTTGAAATTGGTATAACTGGTGTGGAAATTTTGTGTAGAGTAGAGTCTGCCCTGACACCGCCCTGAGAGACTCTGAAGCTGACTCTACCGATGAAACTGCAATCTATTCTTCAGTAAAATTATCTCCGATGATTGACCATCCTGACTCCTGGTCTTCATTTCGCATATCTGGTCTATGGGTCAAAACTGTCAACACCTAACAGATGATAGCAGTTTTTAGAGATGAAGGAACAGCCTGGAGGGAATTATTAATAATCATGGTAATAAATGGACTTAAGACACAGAGGTTAGATTTTACCAAGGCTGTAGGAAAAGGATCCAGTGCACAGGTGGATGGTTTCATTTTTCTGATAATGTCCTCAACCTCGAGCTGTGTGATGATGGAGAAGCAGCAGAGATGTTGGAAGGTCCCTGGCTGTGGATCAACAGACGGGACAGGCAGAGCGGAGGTGCTAGATAGAAGCAAGTGGATGTTGTCTAATTTGTTCCTAAAAAAGGTCATGAACGTATTGCACCTCTCTTCTGTGGCTTCTGAAAAAGAGTGAGTTTGCGGTTTGAGGATGTGATTTATAGTGGAGAAAAGCTTCTTGGAGTTTCCAGGGTTATTGTTGATGATGCAAGAGTAGAACTGTGACTGAGCATCTGTCAAGGACCTTGCGTAGGCCTTCTGATGATCTCTATAGGCTTGCCTATGAACAGTGAGTCCTGAGAGCTTGAGACGCCTCTCAAGTACACGCCCAACCGTCTTCATCTTCCGCAGTTCGCTGGTGTACCAGGGTGCTGAGCGCGAGAAGGTGACCATTCTAGTTTTGACAGGTGCGTGAAGATCTAAAAGGCTGCTCAGAGACTTGTTGTAGAAGTCAACCGACTCAGAGACTGAGGAGAGATCAACAGAGGAGAATTGCTGAAGGTCTGTAGTTAAAGAGTCTTGGTTAATCTTTTTCAGGTAACAGGACAAGGGGGAGTCCTCCCCCCCTCGTTGCTAGGCAACAACTCAATTCAACTCAACTCAGGATGTGTTCGGAGTTTAGCCGACCGGATACGGCGAATGTTTAATCTGTCAGCGAGCTCTGTTTCACCTTCGTGCTCTGGTTGGTGTAGTGCTATCCTATCGCGTGCAGAGGGAGTTTGAAAGACAACCGTTTATCCCGCCCCTCAGATTGAGCCCTGTCTATGGTGAGTTTCCAGACCAAACATCTTGATGTGGGTCTGGCTTGTCAGGCTACTCCCACCCGGATCGGTCATATTCTTTAGCCAATCAGATTTAGGCTTTTTTTAAGCTTACTTTTACTTTTACAATTTTCCTTGAACAGGTTATATATTCATTTAGGAAAATATTAAACAAAAGTGAACTCATGCAGCCCTGTCGTACACCAGTGCTTCAGCCAAAATATCCTGTTAAACCATCAGTTCCTTTCACACATGATTTAAGTTTAGAATACATAGATTTCAATACCTCAAAAACTTTTCCTCCAATGCCATTCTTAATGAGTGAAATACAGAAGACTGGATGCTATCAAAAGCTTTGGAGAAATCACAAAATATTTGTTGAGTCTGTGGCACTATATTATAAAATGATATAGACAAAATATATCAACCAACGTTTACTGGCTTTGATTAAACTTAATAAACTAAATAAGTTTAAAAAAAATAAATTTAAACAAATTAAAAGTTCTCTGCCCCTTTTATAAATGATTTCTGCACACAAACATTTGTGTTTAGCATTGACTGAATCTCACATATTAGATGTGGTTCAAACTCTTTCGTTGGTAGTTATTTTTAGCACATCACTGACCAACACACATTTAAATATGTATTCAAGAATTACATTGATGTGTGTTTTATTGTTTGAATGTGAATGTCTCTACACATCTGTGACCTGAGCGTGTGATCAGGACTTTTATTTTGTAGTGGAGATGTGACGTCATAAGGCTGCGCCGCGCTTCGCATCTGTTGTGATTCTGCTGAAGAAAGGTTTGTGTTTTAAGCTTTTAAAGTGTTTAAATCAATAAAAACTGTTCGGTCAATGTTATAGTTTCAACAAGAACAGTTAAATGAATGTTTGATTATTGAACTTTACATTATAATGCGTTTTCTAACATTAATTAACTTTATTTTTCATTCACACATGTGTAACAGAAAAGATGCGTCTCATTTCTCTCTATATATCATGAATCAGTTTAGCATAAACATGGAGAGTAAATTATCACATGTAAATACAATCTATGCATTAAATTCACTATCATCCACAAATAATAAAACATTTATCAAACACAAAGAATTGGTATCAAAGTAATATAGTGCCAAATCACGGACACAGTAGCACTCCTAGAGATGATAATAATAGCAGGAACATTAAAAAATATATAATTACATGTGATAACGAGTTTGATTAGCTTTTAGCCATTCCTTTAGTGTCTATTTAAATGTTGAGTAATTTGTAGTATCCGTTAATTGAGTTAGTAGAGTATTCCAGTAATGAATGGCTTTAACTGATAAGACTGATCACCCAAATGTTGTCCATCTAAACTGTTCAACACAGTCTCCTCTAGTAATTGCTCTCGTTGTTCGACATTATTTTCTTATAATGTAAACAAAATGTTTAGTAGCCTACCATCAAAACTCAATAGGTTATGTATTTGAACAGTATTGTAATGATGATAATTATTAGAAATATTTTGAGTGTCTGTTTGTAAAGAGAGTCGATTGATTTTAAAGTTGTTGTGTTTGCTTGTGACCAGATAGTAAAGCATGAGCAAAAATCATTGAGTGCATTAATAGTTTTGCTGCCTCTGTTGTTAAATATGGTCTTATATGCCTAAAGTTAGCCAAATTAAATGTAATAAAGTTAAATGTGTAAATGTTACAAAAACAGCAAACACAAATGAAAACTGTAAAGCAACTGCTAATGTTCTTACAGAAGTGTAATCTATTAAATGTAATCTACAGATGAATACATTTATCATAACATGTCTAAATATGAACCTGCTATATAAATCGTTATCTTTTATTGATTTGTAGTGTTTAGAGAGTTTGTTGTTGTCGAATCAGATCATTTAAGGCCATTAACTCTCACTCTGACTGACTCTCTTACCAGTGACTGAACTACTGATTTAGTTTGGATGTGTTTTTTATTTCTGTGATTATTCTTATCTCAAAGATGGCGTTTATTAAAGAGGAGAGTGAAGACGTGAAGATTGAAGAAACATTGAGAGTCAAACATGGAGAAACTGAGGACCAAACAAAGATGGCGTTTATTAAAGAGGAGAGTGAAGACGTGAAGACTGAAGAAACATTGAGAGTCAAACATGAAGAAACTGAGGAACAAACAGGTTGGTTTCATTCTCAAAGCTGAACTCAGTCATTTTCAATTTCAAATTATCTTTATTAGCCTGGCTGTGCATCACAAAGGAGCACAGTGTTTATATTGGGACTATTTCAGGCCAGACTGGTAGGTACCGCTGCGGAGGAGCACAGTGATCCGCCATAGACATAAACAGAGAGAAGTAGCTCTGGCTGCAATGTTCTTCCTCAAGATGCATGCAGTTCTGTTTATTAACCACTAGAGTGCAAAAAGTTACGGAGTGCAGCTTTAACTAAAGTACAGATATGTGAAAAAGTTACTTAAGTAAAGTAACAAAGTATTTGTACTTTGTTACATTCCACCACTATATATATATTTATTATACAGATCTTGTCAAATGTAGCATAGTGAGTAAGTGTCAATCAAATCCATCTAAAGAAGTGATTAAATGAAGCAGGTCTCTCTAGAGTTAACTGTCTCTAACATTGTGAATGGCTAACACATATTGTGCCCTGAGTGCGGCTTTGCTCGCATCTTCTCCAAGCATGAATAACATTTTCTCAGTATCAGTGAATGATGGAGTCAGTGTTTCAAATCTGCCAGAAATGTTTCTCTTACATTGTGATATTTAGTACAGATGAGTAGAAAGTGTTTGCTGTAGATCACAGTGTCTGCAGATCCTCTGCTCTCTCTCTGTCCATGTTTGTCTAGGTCTTCCTCTCTCTATATCTAGATTCTAGATCATGGTCACTCAATCTGTATTTGGACAGGATTTGTCTTTCTTTCAATTGTTTAATAACTAGATAATTGACAGGTATTTTGAGGTCAAATGTGTTTTTAGTGATTCATCATAAGTGTCTTCGGTTTTGTCAATTTCTTTGATAATAGTTTTGGGGTTGTAGCTGTGGTCAATCGGGAGTTGAGTTTGATGGACTAGTTGAAGAGCTAGAGGAGTCAGTGGAAGAGACTCTGCTGAGGTTTCATTAGTGAGGAGACTTATATCAGACTGAATCAGAATCAGACTGATGTAGTTGATGCCAGAACCTGAACACATCTCTTCTGGATCTCAATGTTCAGCAGGTACAGGACTAATTCAGCCCTGCAGGCGGCGTTGGTCGTGCTTCTGTTTCCAATTGTAGATTCTCTACTGAAGTTTTATCCAAGTTTTTAAAAATCTCATATATATAAATATATGTATATATATATTAGTGTTGTCATGATACCAATATTATGACTTCGATACGATACCAGACTAAAATATCGATATATCGATACTAAATCGATACCACAGTAAAAAAAAAAAAGATAAGATGCTTAATAGGACAACATAACTTGTTATTATTCATTGTTATTTTCTACTAAAAATTAATGTGGACAGCATGTTCCTTAGGGTTGGGCATCGTTTTGATTTGAACAATTATTTATCAATTGATAAATTACTATTAAAATTATCTCACAAATTTTTGCTATCTCAATGTATTTTTTACAGTGGGGTAATTGTGTTGCAATAGCTTACACACAGCACAAGAAAGCTTGATTTCGAATGGTAAATTGAATTTAAAAAGACGAGTAAACAGTAATAAAATAAGAACAAATAAACAGATTACAAACAATAGCACAAATAAATGCAATAGAATAGAAGATACAAATTAAATAGATAGCTTTATTTTTTCAGGTAGGTCTAACATTCAGATAAGAAACTGAATGAAAAAAATGCATAGTAATTACATTTAAAACAACATTGGATAATGTTCTTTGGAAAAAAATTCAATAGCGTACAGATGAAACTATTACAGTTACACAAGTTGATCAGTCAAGAGCAGTGTGATCGTTTGTCTTTTTGTAGTTTGAATATCAAATGACTGTGGTCCCTTTAAGACTAACGGACGCATGGATCTGTTACTCGTTCTTCCTGAACTGTTTGCGACTGTGTTTACATTAATACTCTTCCAGATGTGCACTGCTAATTCTTTGAGTGTATTTGACCAATAATAAGCTGGAAAAGGAAGCAAATGTTTGCACTTGTATCATGTCAGAGGCGGCTTTATTACGGTAGGCTATGTTAGTGCGCTTCAGATGTGAGCACGAAATCTGCGGGGATTATTAGAATTAATTTATGTGCAATCCCGCGCGAAATTCAGACCGATCACACACTAACACTAACACACTGTCATGAGGAAAAAGTCCAGCAGAACGCGCGGCTGACGGTCGGAGAGGAGAGCGCAGCTGGTATCGATACTGTAAAAACTGAGAATCGTATCGTTTCAGATATTCCAGTATCGATACATATCGAAATATCAATATTTTTGACAACACTAATATATATATATATATATATATATATATATATATATATATATATATATATATATATATATATATATATATATATATATATATATATATATATGTAGAGTCTGGACTCTGCTGAAGGACGGAGTGTTCTTGCCGTTGTGTAGCTCTGGTGTTGTGATGGAGGTCCTGTGGTCAGTCTGGACTCTGCTGGAGGACAGAGGGTTCTTGCCGTTGTGTAGCTCTGGTGTTGTGATGGAGGTCCTGTGGTCAGTCTGGACTCTGCTGGAGAACGGAGGGTTCTTGCCGTTGTGTAGCTCTGGTGTTGTGATGGAGGTCCTGTGGTCAGTCTGGACTCTGCTGGAGAACGTAGGGTTCTTGCCGTTGTGTAGCTCTGGTGTTGTGATGGAGGTCCTGTGGTCAGTCTGGACTCTGCTGGAGAACGGAGGGTTCTTGCCGTTGTGTAGCTCTGGTGTTGTGATGGAGGTCCTGTGGTCAGTCTGGACTCTGCTGGAGAACGGAGGGTTCTTGCCGTTGTGTAGCTCTGGTGTTGTGATGGAGTCCTGTGGTCAGTCTGGACTCTGCTGGAGAACGGAGGGTTCTTGCCGTTGTGTAGCTCTGGTGTTGTGATGGAGTCCTGTGGTCAGTCTGGGCTCTGCTGGAGAACAGAGGGTTCTTACCGTTGTGTAGCTCTGGTGTTGTGATGGAGGTCCTGTGGCCGGTCTGAACTCTGCTGGAGGACGGAGGGTTCTTGGTGGCTGAGAGCTTCTTTTGAAATTGGTTTTCTGCTGTTTCTTGGTGTGTTTCCAAGGGCTGTCCTTTTCAGCACTCTGGCGAAGACTTTCACTGCTTATTGAGATGTACATGCCATGGTCATACATATGAAGAGGCTGTATGTCTTTGTGATGGGTGAGATGTACATTAGGAATAAGGCTGCGGCTTCTGGAGTGTTCCACATTATTTCCATGGATCACGTGGAATGGCTCATCAGCATGTGGCTTCAGTGTAGACAAGGTAATTTTAGCCTCTGGGAAACCTTCATGCCCCCTAGATAGTTTGCCCCTGTCTGGATAATGGTGTGCTTATAATTTTAATATGGGTTTCTCTCAGACAGGATATGAAAAGTGCTTCGTCACTCAGTTCATATTTAGTTTGCTGAAGTTCCTTTGTCATCCCTTCTCTGTGTCTCTGCAGATATTCAATTTCTTGTCTTAAATTATTTGTTGGGTGTCAGCTGTTTCATGGTGTTGTCTTTCAGGTGGGACCGTATCAGTGGGGCTGTTTTCAGTGTAGAAGAGCAGGTTATATGTGTGTGTGTGTGTCCCTGCTTTCCGTTACAGGTTATATATATATATATATATATATATATATATATATATATATATATATATATATATATATATATATATTTATATTAGGGGTGTAACGATACGCGTATTCGTATTGAACCGTTCGGTACGAGGCTTTCGGTTCAGTACGCAGTACGCATTATGTACCGAACGGTTCTTTTATTTTTGGAAAATAAAAAAAGTCTGTGAAATATAATAATATGCGTTCAACAAGGTAGCCCAATAGCCAAAACGACATAAAAGGCAATGCCCCTGACACCGCCGAAGTGAAAGAAAAAAAAAAAACACCAAATGTGTTTTAGGCTGCTCAGTCAGGTGCTCGCTTACTCAGGCTACGCGCTGAATGCTCGTCGCAAAATGGCTATTGCGTTTAACAAAGCAGAAATAGAAGATCCTCCAATAACCAACAGGTCTGGTGTTTGGGTGAACTTTGGATTCTTTGTAAGCTATGATGGTGTTGGCAAGAGTGATGGATAAAAAACAACGGTATGTCGCATTTGCTACATGAAGGTACAGCAGCGGGAATAATTAATGTCATGTCAATCAACTCATTTATGCCGACAACAAGACGATAAAAAGGAGAAACAGCCACAAACTATCCCCGCAGCATTTACACAGACATTTCCAACTTATTCAAATGGCAAAAGACATCACCGCGGCGAGTGGTCTATTTATAGCCGCGGATATGAGACCTTACAGGTAAGCACATGCAACAGGGTGTTTTAAGAACATGCTTAAAGTAATGTAATTGAGCCTCGTTACAATGTTCCTTCACGAGCCCATTTCAGCCAGTAATTCCTGCTATGTCCCAAAAAACAAAAGCACAAACAGAGAACCAATTGGCCAAAGCAACAGCGGTTGCTCTGACAACAGACGGCTGGATGTCAACGCTACCTGACTGTAACGGCACATTACATTATGAATGGGAGCTGAACAGCCACGTTCTTCAGACACGCCCCCTTGAGATTCAAACAAGTGAGGATTTGGGGGATGACAGAAGCAGAAGTGTGTGAAAAAAAGTGTGCAGAAAGCTAATGTAAAGAGCTAATGTCTTATTCCTGTAACTACATAGAAGATGGGTAAAGTATAGCTCCATCATTTATTTGAAATCAGGAAGAAGCCTCTCCCTGTTTGAGAAAGCAGTTTTGACATTTTGAGGTTAAAATCGGCTTGTTTTTCTGAGGTTTTAGCTCGCAGTAGGGGCGTGTTACTGTCTGTGTATATAGGCCGGCTTGTTATTGCCCCAAGGGAAACGTGGGTACTTTCTTATGCTACAATGAAAGCGGCATAATAAAACTGAATAATATCCCTAATCTACAACTGAGAAAAGACGAGTTGAACCGTAAGATATCAGAGGCTATATCGATAGTAATATTTGATGGGGATAAAGACAGAGAAATGGGGAAAATCCGTAACTTTCACTACGAGGAGAAAAGAGAACTCTCAGCATGGAAGACAGTCCTGTAGCCAGAAAATTTCCCCAGACATTATGTACGACATATGGCTGGATTCTTCAGCTGTTAAAAAAGAGTGTCAGGACATGCAAATTATTGGACATTGAACACTTGGAATACAGTATTTGCACTTTCTGAATAAATTGTGCCTGCAGTTGTATCTGCCTGTTATATCCTGTTTTTTATAATACACAAATGGGTAGGTTTAGGGAAGAGTTTGAGTTACGTGTTCAAAATGTGTCTGAATATGTGTGTGTGTATACGAGGTAAATGGATTTATAAACATACTAAATTATGTTTTTTTGAAAATGTAAAAATGCAGAATGTTTCTTATAAATAAATCATAAAAAAAATAAATCATACTTACAGCTTAAGGCCCGTAAACAGCTTTTGTTTTTAAAGTTGGAACTGCTCCATCTTTCAGGACAAGCCGTTGTGGGAATCCTGCATTGAACTCCCAACGATTGTGAGCTTTCCTTCGTGAAAATGTGCAGCACAGAGAGCGAGATTTAAATTTTAACCATTGAGCCCTAACACCTCCCGCCCCAAGGAAGGCTGAACAAAGTGGACCTACAATCCGGATGAAAATAACAGCGTTTCATTGGCATTTCAAAATGGCCTCACCCCCCTTATTTAATATTCTCGAAGGAGGGGTTTATGTAAATATTGGAGCTGCTGATGTCAGCAAGTCTGGAGGAAAAGGCTGTAGTTCGCTACCGGCCGTTTGCTGTAGTCATTAGAAATGTATTTCTTTAAAAGCAAATATCTCCCTTTGCTCTAAATTTTGAACGTTGTAACTTTGCAGATGCTGTTTCAGCTTCATGGCCCTAACTGAGACCTGGATCAAACCAGAGGACACTGCCACTTCTGCAGTCCTCTCAACCAATTTAACTTTTTCACACACTCCTCGGCCTATTGGGAGGGGTGGGGGTACTTGTTTGCTTATCTCAAATGATTGGAAATTTGATCCATTACCGTCTCTACCGGCCAATTCATTTGAATCGCACTCAATCACTATTACTCTCCCTGTTAAAATCCATGTGGTAGTGGTCTATCGTCCTCCAGGTCACCTCGGTAACTTTGTGGAGGAGTTGGATGTGTTACTTTCTAGCTTCCCTGAGGATGGCACTCCACTGATTCTGCTTGGTGACTTCAACATCCATCTTGATAAACACCTAGCTGCAGACTTCAGCACTCTACTGACTTCATTTGACCTTAAGTTAGTATCTACTACGGCTACTCACAGATCAGGTAATCAATTAGACCTTGTCTACACACGCAACTGCTCCACGGACAACACTTTAGTTACTCCATTACACACCTCAGACCACTTTCTCATCACTCTTAACCTCATACTGACTCCTGATACAACACGTACTCCTCCACAGATTACCTTTCGGTGTAATCTACGCTCACTCTCTCCCTCTCGCCTATCCACTATGGTTTCATCTTCACTCCCTCCACCTGCTCAGTTCTCAGCACTGGACACTAACAGTGCTACCGACACTCTTTGCTCCACTCTAACATCCTCCTTAGACAGTTTTTGCCCCCTTTCATTCAGACCAGCCCACCCTACCCCATCTGCCCCCTGGCTGTCTGATGTTCTCCGTAAACATCGCTCTGGCCTCAGGGCGGCAGAGAGGAAATGGCAGAAATCTAAAAACTATACTGACCTTACCTTGTATCAGTCTCTTCTCTCTTCTTTCTCTACAAATGTCTCCACTGCTAAAACAACATACTACCACAACAAAATCAACAATTGCTCTGACTCTCGCAAACTCTTTAAAACATTCTCCTCACCACAAACTGACCCGCACATCTCAACAACAAACACGAACACGCTTCCATCCTTCTCTCCGCTCTCCGAGGCAGATATTTCTAAACTCATCCTTTCCAATCACCCTACTACCTGTCCACTTGATCCTATACCCACTCACCTCCTTCAGGCTATTTCTTCTTCAATCACTCCTGCACTCACTCACATTGTCAACACTTCTCTTCACACGGGAACCTTTCCCACAGCATTTAAGCAGGCTCGGGTAACCCCACTGCTTAAGAAACCCTCTCTGAATCCAGCACTTTTAGAAAACTACCGACCGGTATCCCTTCTGCCTTTCATTGCAAAGACCCTTGAGCGAGTTGTGTTCAATCAACTCTCTATGTTTCTTGAACGGGACAACCTCCTAGACAACAACCAATCCGGCTTCAAAAGCGGCCATTCGACCGAGACTGCCTTGCTCTCGGTAACTGAGGCACTGAGACTGGCAAAAGCAGCTTCCAAATCCTCAGTGCTCATTCTGCTGGATCTGTCTGCTGCTTTTGACACAGTTAACCACCAGATCCTCCTGTCGACACTTAAGAAGACGGGGATCTCAGTAACTGCTCTCCAGTGGTTCAGGTCTTACCTCTCTGGCAGGTCCTACAGGGTGTCATGGAGAGGTGTAGTGTCTAAATCACATCATCTAGCTACTGGGGTTCCCCAGGGCTCAGTGCTTGGACCACTTCTCTTCTCCATCTACATGTCATCATTAGGTTCTGTCATTCAGAAACACGGCTTCTGCGCGAGCGAGCGGCGCCTCGTGGTTCCATCCCAAAGAGGCATGAAATCGCTCTCACGGACATTTTCCTGGACCGTTCCCACCTGGTGGAATGACCTGCCGATCTCAATTCGTGCTACCGAGTCTGTAGCCATTTTTAAAAAAACATCTTAAGACACATCTTTTCCAATTGCACTTGACCAATACAGAATAGCACTTACTGATCACCACAGCAACGAACAAAAAGCGCACACTCCTGGATCATATCTACGTCTCTCATCCGGATTTGTGCCTTCAGGCGGGTATGTTACATAGTTATCATAACTATCAAAATCCAGTGTTCTGAAAGTTTGCGTACGTGAGTTTTTGTTGTAGATTGCTATTGCTGCGCGTTTAGCTAGAATGCCATACAAAACCAACCCATTGGGCCACTGAATCTGCATTAACGACAACAGTTGGGGCAACAGCCTTAGTCCTAATGGGTTGTTATCATAGCTATCAAAATCCAGTGTTCGGCATTTTGCGTACGTGAGTTTTTGTTGTAGATGTCTATTAAAAAAAAAAAAATGTGTACTGTGCTAATTAATTGAGATTACTTACAGCTCTTACAGGTTGTTGGCCTTGTCTGTTTCGTTGCTTCTATTACTCTCCCCTTTTTTGTAAGTCGCTTTGGATAAAAGCGTCTGCTAAATGATTACCGTATTTTCCGGACTATAAGTCGCACTTTTTTTCATAGTTTGGCTGGTCCTGCGACTTATAGTCAGGTGCGACTTATATATCAAATTTAATTCATACTGACTGACAAGAATAAACATATAGCCGCGAGAATGCGCTCTATGTGTCACATGCCTGTCCTGTCTTGTGTGCACATGTGGGTTTTGTCAGTATGGCCTATGTGCTTCTGTCATTGTCTGATCCCTCCCCCCTTGTTATCTAATTAGTGTTTGATTTCTCCCACCTGTGTTTCCTCGTTCCCTGCCTCATTTGTTCCCTGTTATAAGCTCCTGGTGTTTGTCAGTCTTTGTGGTATCGTTGTATATGTCTCGTCATCGTCTCCCGGTTCCCTGTGTGGTATGTCTTCAGTTCATAGTTTTTGATTATGTATTTTGCCCCCTCGTGGGTTTTGGTTTTCTGTTTATGTTTATTTTTGTTATAAATAAATATATCATCTTTTGCACATGAGTCCTCGCACCATTTTCCTTTGTGTTTGTGACGTGACAGAACGAGACCACCATTAGAGGACTCAGCAAGATGGAAGGCTTCCTTTTCCCATCTCCCTGCCCCTCTGCTTCACCGATGGCAGGACGACGGCGCAAGCTCCTCTCCCTCCGGCAGGAGGGAACCAGCGTGAAGGAGTTTGCGCACCGGTTCGTATTTGCAGCAGAGGGGCTCAACATCAGCGCGACAGAGCTCAAGGACATTTTTAACAACGGACTAAATGAGCCTGTTAGCGCTTGGGAGATGGGAATGCTGGGGATTTTATCATTTTGGCAGTTTGTGGGATTTATGTACAATCGTGGTGGTGGAGGAGAGTTATGGAAGGGTGGCCTTCCTCCGCTTGGTCCTCCTCCACTTATCCTCACAGACTGCCAGGTCCCCAGTCCTCCGATGACCCCTTCGGGGAGAGGGAGGAGGAAGAGAAGGAGGGCTCCTTCGGTGATGGATCCAGTGGTCCCAGTTCCAATGGATCGTATTCCGGTGGTCCCTGTGCCGGTGAACTCAGTTCCAGTGGTTCGTATGCCGGTGGATCGTGTTCCAGTGGATTGTGTATCAGTGCTCCCTGCTCCAGTGGCCTCGAGACGGCGGCGGAGGAGAAAGGCTTCCTCCACGCCAGTTCCGTTGGTCCCTGTGCCGGTGGTCCCGGTGGATCGTGTTCCGGTGGTCCCAGTGCCGGTGGATCGTGTTCCGTTGGTCCCTGTGCCGGTGGTCCCGGTGGATCGTGTTCCGGTGGTCCCAGTGCCGGTGGATCGTGTTCCGGTGGTCCCAGTGCCGGTGGATCGTGTTCCGGTGGTCCCAGTGCCGGTGAATCGTGTTCCGGTGGTCCCTGTGCCGGTGGATCGTGTTCCGGTGGTCCCTGTGCCAGTGGATCGTGTTCCGGTGGTCCCTGTGCCGGTGGATCGTGTTCCGGTGGTCCCTGTGCCGGTGGATCGTGTTCCGGTGGTCCCTGTGCCGGTGGATCGTGTTCCGGTGGTCCTTGTGCCGGTGGATCGTGTTCCGGTGGTCCCTTTGCCGGTGGTCCCTGTACCGGTGGATCGTGTTTCAGTGGACCATGTTCTGCCCGCGCCGCCCCGGCGCCCTGCTCTGACCACGCCGCCCCTGCGCCCTGCTCTGACCGCGCCTCCCAGGTGTCCTGCTCTGACCGCGCCTCCCAGGCGTCCTGCTCTGACCGCGCCTACCAGGCGTCCTGCTCTGACCGCGCCTCCCAGGCGTCCTGCTCTGACTGCGCCTCCCTGGGCGCCTGAACTTTGTGGGCCACCATGGCCTCCTGAAAATTTTGTTTTCCCCATTCCCTCCTTGTTGACCCTTCCCTTGTTTGTTCCTTCCTTCTCTGTTTCCCCTGTCCCTCCCGTCCCACCCTGGTCTGTCCCGCCCGTCCCGCCCTGGTCTGTCCCTCCCGTCCCGCCCTGGTCTGTCCCTCCCGTCCCGCCCTGGTCTGTCCCGCCCGTCCCGCCCTGGTCTGTCCCGTCCGTCCCTTCCTGGTCTGTCCCGCCCGTCCCTAGTGGAGCGTCTGGTAGCCGCTCCTTAAGGAGGGGGTAATGTCACATGCCTGTCCTGTCTTGTGTGCACATGTGGGTTTTGTCAGTATGGCCTATGTGCTTCTGTCATTGTCTGATCCCTCCCCCCTTGTTATCTAATTAGTGTTTGATTTCTCCCACCTGTGTTTCCTCGTTCCCTGCCTCATTTTTTCCCTGTTATAAGCTCCTGGTGTTTGTCAGTCTTTGTGGTATCGTTGTATATGTCTCGTCATCGTCTCCCGGTTCCCTGTGTGGTATGTCTTCAGTTCATAGTTTTTGATTATGTATTTTGCCCCCTCGTGGGTTTTGGTTTTCTGTTTATGTTTATTTTTTGTTATAAATAAATATATCATCTTTTGCACATGAGTCCTCGCACCATTTTCCTTTGTGTTTGTGACGTGACACTATGCTGCTCCTGTAGCCTAATATTTACTTATAGACAACAACTTAGAAAGACTGAACACAAACAAAATGCCCCCATAAAGAAAATCTTATTCTGCAAAATACAAACAGCATGTAGTAAAATATGCAGCGGAGAACGATTCACACAGCGTTCGTCTCGCGCGGCTTAGCCCCTCCCGGCAGAGAGTTCAAGCATCTGTGGACTCGTTCCTTCAGCTCTGGCCATCTTGCTTACAGTCCGCAAGTAGATTTATTTTTCTTCTTCATCACAATTAAAGTAACCTCTGCTTTTCGCCAGTCCCTTACAAGTTTCTCACTCACTTCAAACTTTCTTTCTTCTGCTCGGGTTATGCAGTGAAGCGGGCACGAGCGACTGCACGCGAGCGGGTGCTCGCATGCGTGCGCGGCTCCAGCTCTGCCCAAATGCGACTTATAGTCCATTGCGATTTACATATGTTTTTTTCCGCGTCATGACGCATTTTTTGACTGATGCGACTTATACTCCGGAGCGACTTATAGTCCGGAAAATACGGTAAATGTAAATGTATGCTGTTTATGCTCAAACAGCAACATTACACACTAGCTAAAGTTAGAAAAGTGAAATCGTGTTTTACCACTCCTTTAAATGTTTTAATATCTTGATGTCTGTTGTTTTGTGCCATTAAACTGGGTTTTTTGTCTCTTTTAGATCTGATGGCTCTGATAGTGGAGAGTCAAGAACTAAATGAAATGGAAGAGAACGAAATGTATGGCCAACATCATGATTTCATAACTGGAGAAACATCTTTTATTTGGTCACAGACTGAAAAGATTTCCTCACAAAAAATCACTCAAAAGCCAGGAAAGAGTTTATTTAAAAACCAACACCTTAAAGTCCACATCAGAGTTCACACTGGAGAGAAGCCTTTTACCTGCCAACAGTGTGGAAAGAGTTTTAATCAAAAAGTACATTTTGATGAACACATGAGACTTCACTCTGGAGTAAAGCCTTTCACCTGCCCACAGTGTGGGAAGAGTTTCACTTATAAAGGGAGTCTCAGAGTCCACATGAGAATTCACACTGGAGAGAAGCCTTTCACCTGCCAACAATGTGGAAAGAGTTTCACTCAAACAGGGCATCTTGATGTCCACATGAGAGTTCACACTGGAGAGAAGCCTTTCCCCTGCCAAGAGTGTGGGAAGAGTTTCACTCGAAAAGGATACCTTGAGGAACACAGGAAAATTCACAGTGGAGAGAAGCCTTACACCTGCCATGAGTGTGGAAAGAGTTTCACTCATAAAGGGCATCTTAATGTCCACTTGAGAATTCACACTGGAGAGAAGCCTTTCATCTGCCAAGAGTGTGGAAAGCGTTTCACACATAAAGTGAGTCTTGATGTCCACTTGAGAATTCACACTGGAGAGAAGCCTTTCACCTGTCAACAGTGTGGAAAGAGTTTCAATCACAAAGGAAACCTTGAGGAACACATGAGAGTTCACACTGGAGAGAAGCCTTACACCTGCCAACAGTGTGGTAAGAGTTTCACTCGAAAAGGAAGACTTGAGGAACACATGAGAGTTCACACTGGAGAGAAGCCTTCTTCTGAAAGAGTACATCATCTTCTGATCAAAACACACATGAGGAAGATGGAGTAAAACAAGCAATCATATGTAAGCAGATGCATATGCAAAATAACGTGATCAAGATTAAACATCATATAAATCAAAACAGCCCATAATGTTATTGAATGAAATGTGGACCGAGGACGAGCTCTGGGACTGTGAAGAATTAGGGGTGTTGATGGACTCCATCTACTCCATCTGTGTTTGATCATCGCTCTGAATCGGACCTGAATGTAGTCTTAAGCCCTATTCGCACGGGATTAATATGGCATGTTATGTTGTGGTCTGTAAACAAATAATAAAGGAAACCAATATGAATACAATATATATGTACATATTCAATACAAAATACCTCACAAAGGATCAATAACTGTGTATAACAGTCATCACAAATTAATACTCAAATGTTAGCTGTAGTTAAACATTATATAACAATATTAACACCAATATTCGGCAGCATATAACAACAACAACAACTGCACATGATCATACTAACGCGGCTAACCAGATTAGCGTCTATCCACAATTACGCCGTGATTGTCATTTGCATATCACAATAATTTGCCAAACATCTGAAATTCACAATAACAGCTACAAAGTGTAGACCTCTGTGATATAGAAATTACTCCCCCACATCTGAGTTTTGCTTGGCACATTCACACAGGATTAGTATTATCTAGGGACCTCTGTGATATAGAAATTACTCCCCCACATCTGAGTTTTGCTTGGCACATTCACACAGGATTAGTATTATCTAGAGACCTCTGTGATATAGAAATTATTCTCCCACATCTGAGTTTTGCGTGGCACATTCTCACAGGAAAAGCAAAGCCTGTGATTTTACTCAAATTTATTGACTTATGATGTCAAGACTTGTAAATGTTTTTTCGTTATAGATATAGCTGTATGAAATCATAAACGGTCATATGTATCAATATTGTTTTGATAGTTTTATAGTAATAAAAATAATTTCGTTCAGTTAGAGAACAGACGCTGCAATTAAAACTAAACTGAGCACAGACCGGCGGCAGGAGTCAGATTTCATTTATAACAAGTGAAAAGTCATTGTACTGTTCTGTTATGTTTTTCATTAAGAATAGTATTGATATTAATATTAAACACACCATTCAAGCAATTTGCTCCCAAATTGGTACTCATTCTTGAACTGCTGCTCGTTCATCAATCTGTATGGCCTCTGCATCATCTATAAGTGGTTGGTGAGCACGCCGGGATAGCCCATCCGCGTCTACATTAGTTTTGCCAGCTCTATACTTAATATCAAAATCATACATAGACAGAGCAGCAAGCAAATCTAAAAGATGTCTCCTCAAGTCCTCAAAATGAGCTGGAGAGACACAACGAGTACGCTCTTTAAAAGGAACATGCTCAATTAACTCTATTCGATGTGCCACGCCTGACACTCGTCCCACATCTAAATCATGCTTGGATGCACTTGAAGCTTTACAGTTTATTCTTTCAACAATGTGAGCTTTGAGCTCTCCAGAAATGGGAGAATCATCAAAATCCAGAATAACGGATTCCTCCGTCTTTAACAAAAGATTTGCCATCAGGGAAGTGGTAGCTTGTGAAGAGCTAGTGTAGAGCAAGTATCAAAAATAGGCACAGACTTAATCCAGTCCACCACTGAACATTCAGCGAGCACTCCTTTTGGCTGAAAAGTTACACTGTGGTCTGAACATTTTTGAATGACTACTTTGACTTTATTTTCGAGCTCTAGCCTCAGCTTTTATAAATTTAAATTCCACCGCTAAGCCACCTGGAATGTGATGCATCAGTGGTCCGTCAATAATCATCATATTGCTCTGGCCACAATCTTTAGCTCGATACACCCCAGTGACTTCACACTTTTCCCCTTTACTGATAGTTACAGATTTCTTGCCTGACAGTCTAACTAGGGTGTTGTGCTGTGCTCCTTTACAAGTTGTAAAACTAGCGTCACAATTATGATAAGCAGCTATCCAGTGAGAGCTGATGGGCATTTGCTGTAGGTATTCCTTTCCCTGTAACATCTTACAATCTGACGGAGGACATTTGTACCCACCAACAATGGCAAACGAGCATTGTAGGTCTGATCAGGGCAGACCAGCGCTAATACGGCAACAACTGCATCTGTCCCACAAGCAGACTTGGGAAACTGCACATCTATTTCAATGTATCCGAGATAAGGAACTAATTGCCCTGCAGTTCCCGGAGTAGGTCTTCCATTGGGGTAATACCCCTATGCTGTAATTACTGCCGGTAGAAAGATTCAGCTACACAAGTCCCCTGGGACCAAGTATTGATTAGACAACAGCACTCAATTCCGTCCAACCTAGCTGTACTTTCCCAAGGTTCTCCAATTAAGCCCTCCGGAACATGGTTTGTCTTTTCTATGGATCTTTTTACAACCCCAGCCTCTGTTCGTTCCACAACAGAGGCTACTCCATGTTTAAATGAGCAGTGGGTGTTGTTGATGTGGTTGGAGAACTCCTTTGCTCATGTCTCTGCACCAAAGCTGCATCCGTTCATTAGTGCATTGTTGCAAATATTGAGTCCTCACCACAGTGATAACAAAACCCACTACAATCAAGTACATATAGTGGGTTCGCGGAAAAAACCCCATGCGTTTGTCCAAAGGGCGAATAATTACCCGGAGGGACCGTAGTGCACATTCGGATCACTTTTCTCTGTCAATTACCACGCCATATGACCTTTCGTACTTACCCAGCTCCCGCTGACCGCTCCTTTGATTCCCCCGGATAGTGCCCGTATGGACGCAGATAGGGGGCGACCAAGGGCTAAATTGTGACCCCCCCCACCCCCCTGTCCGTGGACCAACTAAATGTCCACTCCTAATCTTCACACAGGTAAAAGGGGTAAGTCGCTCCCTCGAGACTGCTAAACGTCCGATCCCCTGTTAAGGGATGGGCCGCCTTTGACCGCAGCCCGCCTGCCCGTTATTTGTCCAATTGACTATCGGTTTGACGGAGCGGTCAAACCGATTACCTACCAACTATTTGCCCGATTACCTACTATTTTCGATTTCCGTGCCTTTCCATTGGACCAATCCTCGGGTGGGCGGGTGCGGCCACGCCCCCATCCCACGGACCGGTTATTCGTCCGATATCCCGCAAAATTTTTGATTCGCTCCCGCTCGGACGCGGAAGGCCGCGGCTCCTCAAGATTTCACGGCGAGACTCCCCGGGGGCCCCCGAAGCGCGACGCTCTAGGGCCTTACCGTGGGACCACCCTTCCCCCGCTCAAAATCATTCAGGGGCCTCTCTTTGCGTGCCATTGAAAGAGCCTTGAGGCAGAGCCTCTGCAGAGTGGCTCGGAACGACTCGCCTCGGAGCCAGGGCCAGGCCGTTTCGGGGTGTCGCTCGGGGGGGCCCGTGAGCCCCAGTGCAAAATACGGGAGCCCTGGGGACTTTGCGGCGAAATCCGTCCCCTCTGTTATTTAATGGAGGTCGTGAATATCGGCGACGAAATGGCTCCGGAAGGGCCGACCGGTCAGGGGGCGGCATTTCCCCTCTCGCCACGATCCCCCGAGTCAGACGGAAACGTCTGGCGGACCCGTGGCCTCTTTCGTGGGTCAAAAGGTCAAAAAAGCGACGTGCGTCCTTCGTCTCAGTTAATTAACGGCCCTCCCGGATGTGTGGCGATAAAACGGCTTGGGAAGGGCCTACCGGCCAGGGGGCGCCATTTTCCTTCTCGGCACGTTCCCCTGAGTTGGACGGGATAGTCGGACTGGCCCGAGGCCTCTTTGCGGGGTCGAAAGGTCAAAAAAAAAAAGAGGCCGCGCGTAAATCCTTCTTCTTTCTTTCTTTCTTTGTTTATTTATTTATATAGCACACATAATACAACAGACGTTGCCCAAGGTGCTTCACAAAATAGTAAGATAAAACACTAAGTTAAAAAGTTTCATACAAACAATCACTACAATATAAAAAAAACACAAATACTTGACGTTACAGCAAGACTACCAACACTAGATCACTTCCATGCAACAGGCCAGGCCGCACTAGACTGATCCCCAAACAACATCTAAAAAATAGGTTTTTAACAATGATTTAAACATACCTAAAGACGTTGCTGATCTGACTGAGTTCTGAAGATCATTCCACAGTTTTGGACCCATTCGAGAGAACGCTCTATCACCTTTACGTTTATAATTTGTTCTTGAAATCACAAGGAGAGTTCGATTTTCCGATCTTAATGACCTAGGCGGGATATATAACGATAATAGCTCAGAAAGGTATGGTGGGGCCAAATTATGTAGTGCTTTATAAACGAGAACAATAATCTTGTAGTGCACCCTATACTCGACTGGTAGCCAATTTAATGATCTCAATAAAGGTGTAATATGATCCATTTTCTTGGCTGACTTAATCAATCTGACTGCAGCTTTTTGTATATTTTGCAAGCGTGCCAGAGCTTTTTTCTCAATCCTCAGTGAACTACAATAATCCATTCTGGAGAAAACAACCGCAGAAATAGCTCTCTCAAAATCTGTCTGAGACAGAAAAGGCTTGGTCTTTGCTAATAGCTTTAAATGAAAAAAAACTAGATTTAACTACCGAATTTATTTGTTTATCCATTTTTAGCTCAGAGTCTAAGATAAAGCCAAGGCTTTTAACCTTGTCAGAAATGGCAACTGCCAAGGGAGTCCCTTTTAATCCCTCTGAAATTAAGTAAGAATTTGGACCGAAAACTATAACTTCGGTTTTCTCCTCGTTCAGTTTTAATAAATTTGCTGCCAACCAGTCTTTCACCTCCTGAAAACAGGTTAATAAGTTACAGAAAGTATTGCAGTTTGACTGTTTAACCGAAAAATAAATCTGTACACCATCCGCGTAACAATGAAAAGATATGTTGTGTTTCCGAAAGATAGAACCCAGAGGTAGCACATACAGAGAAAATAAAATGGGAGCTAAAATTGAGCTTTGGGGAACCCCACACAATAACGGAGACCTCCGGGACATGCTGTCATTTACAGACACCGAAACAGATCTATGAGCAAAATATGATGTAAACCATTTTAAAACATTCCCCTTTAAGCCAACCAAGGATTCCAGACGCTGCAGTAAGATATTTTGATCTCAGTGCTGCGTTTGATATGGTGGATCATGAGTCATCAATACAGAGTTTTCCCCTTTGTCCAAAGTCAAACAAATACCATTAAGCACCTTCACAAGTGCTGTCTCAGTGCTATGCTTCGACTTAAAACCAGATTGAAACACCTCTGTTATGGAGTTTGACCACAGATGATCTTGAAGTTGCTTTAAAACAACTCTTTCTAGCACCTTAGCCAAGAATGACAGGTTTGAAATCGGCCTGAAATTATTTAGGTCGTCCATTGGGAGGTTTGGCCATTTTAATAAAGGCGTCACAACAACATGCTTGAAATCATTCGGGCAAATGCCCTGGCTAAGGCATTTGTTAATTAAGTTCAAGATAGTAAAATCCACAGTATCCACGATCTGCTTGAATAGCCGTGGTGGCATGATGTCATCTCTCGAAGAGGAAGGTTTCAAATGTGCAATAATATCTGCTAGAGCAGACCGAGTCATAGGAGCAAAATCGCTCCACTCCCTTGGGGAAGTCCCTGGTGGCGTAAAGGTAACATCAACCACTGCATGTGGTATATGAGCACGAAGGTTCTCAATCTTCTCTTTGAAAATGTTTTGAAACTCATCGCAGGTGATAGTTAAGGGGTCCGGATGCAAATTTTGAATAGGATTTATAGCCGCATTTATTGTGTCAAATAGTACTTTCGGATTATTAGCATTCTTTAAAATTGTCTCTGAATAAAATTTGCGCTTGGCTTCCTTTGATACCTTCTGAAATGTGACTAAAGATTCTCTGTACAAGTCATAATGCACTTGAATTTTAGATTCAAGTGCATTATGAGTGGCTGCTTCGAGTGGCTCGCGGAATGCGACTCTGTGGGGGCCCCTGGCTCACGTCCCCGAATCGTGAAACGCCAGGACCTCGTGGGCCTTCAGGCCTAACCCTAACCCTATCCCACCAGAGCACTACTCGCGTAAATCAGCGTACGGACGGCTCCCGTTCGAAGACGAAAGGTCGCACCGCCCCGAGTTTCAGGATTCCGACTCTGCTGGGGCCCCCGACGTTTTTCTTCTCGCCACGGCCCCCCGAGTCAGACGGAAAAGTTTGGTGAGCCTTCGGCCTCTGTCAGGGGTCAAAAGGTCAAAAAAGGGAACGAGCACATGTTTTTGGAATATTCTGTGAATATTTTTGCTGATTTTTTTAAAAGGCACTTCCCAAATCCGAGGAATATGAAACTTTGACACGTGGTACACGAGCACCCCACGTACCAGCATTCGACGGCACTAGCGACTAGGGGCCTTTCGGTACGAACAGAAAACACAAAAAAGTCCTTTTCATATTTACGTTGGGGCAGTCAGATAGCGGTCCAACGTATGCTGCCTTTTCTATGCAAATGAAGGAATTTCGCGACATTTTTGGAATGGAAACGCGTCCGGCTTAGTGCACCGAGTGCGGTCGAGGTATTTTTTTTTGTGGAAAAAGTGTGCACAAAAAAGAATACGGGGCCCCTACTCATGCTTTTTTGTGTTTCACCTATGGCTCGAGTCTCAGAAATGCCCTGGGGAAAAACTCTGAATCTCTGGTGTAGGCAAGGCCTCAAGGACCTCTAATGAACGCACCCTCCCCCGAGGTCCTGGGCCCCACGGTTCGGGAGTCACAGGCGGTTAAAGTTTTAGATTGTCGGCCCTATATCTCGTGAACGCAGGGCCCCTGGCCTCGTGTGAGGACTCGTTGGAAAGGTCACGAAGGCCTCTAATGAACGAGCCCTCCGCCGAGTTCCTGGGCCCCGTGGTTCGGGAGTACCGGGCGGTTAAAAATGTTGGATTCTCTGCCTTATTTCTCCCGAATGCAGGGGCCCTGGGCCTCGTGTGAAGTCTCGTTGGAAAGGTCTTGAGGACCTCTAACGAACGAGCCCTCCCCCGAGTTCCTGGGCCCCACGGTTCGGGAGTCACGGGCAGTTAAAGTTTTAGATTCTCTGCCTTATTTCTCCTGAACGCAGGGGCCCCTGGCCTCGTGTGAGGTCTCGTTGGAAAGGTCACGAAGGCCTCTAATGAACGAGCCCTCCGCCGAGTTCCTGGGCCCCGTGGTTCGGGAGTACCGGGCAGTTAAAAATGTTGGATTCTCTGCCTTATTTCTCCCGAACGCAGGTGCCCCGGGCTTCGTGTGAAGTCTTGTTGGAAAGGTCTTGAGGACCTCTAACGAACGAGCCCTCCCCCGAGTTCCTGGGCCCCGCGGTTTGGGAGTCATGGGCAGTTAAAGTTGTAGATTCTCGGCCTTATTTCTGCTGAACGCAGGGGCTTCGTGTGAGGTCTCGAGGGCCTCTAACGAACGAGCACCGTAGAGATTTGCGCTTCAGGGCCCCCCGTCACGGGGCCCCCCCGAGGGCCGGAATCCCGAGTCCCAGGTCGCCACGACCTTTCGTCTCCGAACGGGAGCACCGCGTAAAAATAGCGGGTAATCTGTCAAATAACGGTTCCGTGGGACGGGGGCGTGGCCTGGGAGCGGTCAGGGGGGGTCACCTGATCATTTGACCAATATAGCGGGTAATCGGTCAAATAATGGTTCCGCGGGATGGGGGCGTGGCTTAGGAGCGGTCAGGGGGGTCACCTGATCATTTGACCAATATAGCGGGTAATCGGTCAAATAATGGTTCCGCGGGATGGGGGCGTGGCTTAGGAGCGGTCAGGGGGTCACCTGATCATTGGCCCGGAATAGCGGGTAATCGGGCGAATAACAGGTACGTGGGACGGGGGCGTGGCTTAGGAGCGGTCAGCAAGGTCCGGAACAATGGGGTAATCGAGAAACGTCCGAACCCGAATTATACGAATGGCGTAGAAGCCCCTTGGGACTAATACGGGACTGGGACAGTGTGTTCAGCCACACCCTGGGCGAAGGCGGTATTGCATCTGGGGCCCTCAATCTAGGGAGCGCTCCCGTCCGACCCCCGGCGGGGTCAAGGGCGCCGAACCTGGCCGCTTCGGCAGGCCAGGGAGGGACGGGGGAGCGCATCGGCCACCCCTCAAAAAATTTCCGCTGACCTACATGCAACAACTGCAAACGCGCGTCTGGGAACCCGCTCGCCATTGACCGTCCGGACACTCCCGGCCCGATTCTGAGCTTTCGGGACTACCTAGTCCCGAAAGCTCAAAAAGCCGGGAGTGTCCGACGAAAGGTCGTGGCGACCCGGGACTCGGGATTCCGGCCCTCGGGGCGGAAACAGAAAAGGGTGCACTTCAGAACGAAGAGTCCCAGAGGCTTGTGACTCTGGGGTCCCAGAGGGCCCCTGAAGACCCCGCACCACCCCTAAGGACAAGCCGCTGGGACCTTTTAGGTAGAGAGAGATAGAGGCCCTTTTGTCCATAAGTCCCATATGTATAATTGGGATTATCTCGGAAGGCAAGCCGAGTTTCAGCTCCAAACTACGGGCAGTGGGAGGTCTCTGGGGGCCCATTCTAACCCCACCGTCCCCAGCTCCTGGGCCCTTCGGTTTCCGAGATACGGTCACTTCCGGTCCAGCTTTGAGGGGCCGTTTCTCAGAAACCGTGTGGCCGCCGTGTGGGCGGCAGTGGCTCAGTGGTTCATGTAGGTTGTCTACAAACCAGAAGGTTGGTGGTTCAATCCCCGGTTCCACCTGGCCAAGTGTCGAAGTGTCCATGAGCAAGACACCTAACCCCAGCTGCTCCCGACGAGCTGGATGGCGCCTTACATGGCTGACACCGCCGTCGGTGTATGAATGGGTGAATGTGAGGCAAAAATGTAAAGCGCTTTGGATAAAAGCGCTATATAAATGCAGTCCATTTACCAAACCAAACCGAGTTGGAGCTCAATTTCGGATGCTGGGAGAAGGCCTATGGGCCCTTCCAACCCCACCGTCCCCAGCTCCCGGGGCCCCTGCGTTCGGGAGAAATAAGGCCGACAATCTAAAACTTTAACCGGCCGTGACTCCCGAACCGCGGGGCCCAGGTTCTTGGGGGAGGGCGCGTTCGTTAGAGGCCCTCGAGACCTTTCCAACAAGACCTCACACGAGGCCCGGGGCCCCTGCGTTCAGGAGAAATAAGGCCGACAATCTAAAACTTTAGCCGGCCGTGACTCCCGAACCGCGGGTCCCAGGAACTCGGGGTAGCGCTCGTTCGTTAGAGGTCCTCGAGACCTTTCCAACGAGACCTCACACGAGACCCAGGGCCCCTGCGTTCGGGAGAAATAAGACCGACAATCTAAAATTTTAACCGCCCGTAACTCCCGAACCGCGGGGCCCAGGGCCTCAGGGGAGGGTGCGTTCATTAGAGGCCCTTGAGGCCTTGCCTACACCAGAGATTCAGAGTGTTTCTCCAGGGCATTTCTGAGACTCAAGCTGTAGGTGAAACACAAAAAAGCATGAGCAGGGGCCCCGTATTCTTTTTTGTGCACACTTTTTCCCCAATAAAAACACCTCGACCGCACTCGGCGCACTAAGCCGGACGTGTTTCCGTTACAAAAATGTCCCGAAATTCCTTCATTTGCATAGAAAAGGCAGCGTCCGTTGGACCACTATTTGACTGCCCCAACGTAAATGTGAAAAAGGATGTTTTAGCGTTTTCCGCTCCCGTTCGTACCGAAAGGCCCCGAGTCACTAGTGTCGTCGAATGCTGGTATGTGTGGTGCTTGTGTCAAACGTGTGGTACGTGTGGTACCACGTGTCAAAGTTTCAAATTTCTCGGTTTTTGGGAAGTGCCTTTTAAAAAATCAGCAAAAATATTCACAGAATATTCCAAAAACATGTGCTCGTTCCCTTTTTTGACCTTTGACCCCTGAAAGAGGCCGAAGGCCCACCAAACTTTTCCGTCTGACTCTGGGGACCGCGGCGAGATGAAAAACGCCCCCCCCCCCCGATCGGACCTTCCGAAGCGCTGTCCGCGAAACCGCTATGGCAAACGTATTGGCAAAATAGCCGAGTTGGATTTTGCTACAGGGGTCCCGCGGGCCCCAGATTTCGCACTGTGGCTCCTGGGGGCCCCCCAAGCAACATACTACAACGCCTGGCTCTAGAGCGGAGCGGGACTAAATTGACCCTTTAACTCTGTTTTCTTACAAGGTCCTCTCATTCTCTTGTGACTTCAGAGGCTTTTGAAAGATTTTTAGTTGCGAAGGGCCAGCTTTTTCCCAGGAGGACCTAGCTTTTCACGCTTCAGGGCCTGTGAGTCGGGGGCCCTGGCAGAGTCGGAATCCTGAAATTTGGGGCGGCGCGACCTTTCGTCTCCGAACGGGACGAAACGTTTTATCGCCACGCGTCCGGGAGGGCCGTTAATTAACTGAGGCGAAGAACGCGCGTCGCTTTTTTGACCTTTTGACCCACGAAAGAGGCCAGGGGTCCACCGAACGTTTCCGTCTGACTCGGGGGATCGTGACGAGAGGGGAAATGGCGCCCCCTGGCCGGTCGGCCCTTCCGAAGCCGTTTCGTCACCGATATTCACGACCTCCATTAAATAACTGAGGGGACGGATTTCGCCGCAAAGTCCCCAGGGCTCCCATATTTTGCACGGGGGCTCACGGGGCCCCCCCGAGGGACATGCTGAAACGGCCGGGCCCTGGCGCCGAGGCGAGTCGTTCCGGTCCGGCTCTTCCTCAAAGCTCTGCCTCGAGGCTCTCTCAATGGCACACAAACAGAGGCCTCTGAATGATTTTGAACGGGGGAGGGGCGGTTCCACGCGAAGGCCCTAGAGCTTCGCCCTTCGGGGACCTGCGCCGGGGGCCCCTTGGGAGTCTTGACGCGAAATCTCGAGACGCCCCGCCCCTCCCTCCCTGAACGGGGGCCGTCCCGAGCCGCATTTACGGCCATACCGGGCCAGAGGGATCGCAGCCTCTTTTTTCACCTTTTGACCCCCGGAAGTGTCCGGGGGCCCGACGGACGTTCCCGCCCGACTCGGATGATCGTGGCGAGAGGGGAAATGGCGCCCCCTGGCCGGTCGGCCCTTCCGAAGCCGTTTCGTCGCCGATATTCACGACCCCCATAACAGGGGGGCCGGATTTCGCAGCAAAGTCCCCGGGTCCCGCGGATTTTGCACGCCGACTCACGGTGCCCCCCCGAGCGACACCCCGAAACGGCCTGGCGCAGAGGCGAGTCGTTCCGAGCCACTCTGCCGAGGCTCTGCCTCAAGGCTCTTTCAGAATTTGACCATCTGCTTTCAAATACTCGTCTTCTGCTATCAATGGGGTAGTAATGTCCTGAAATTCACAAAGGATCTCTCCTAATAAGCTGTTACCTAACCACTCAATTTTCTTCACTTATTTATGCCGTTTGCACAAGTCCATTGTAAAAGAAAAGAAGAAAAAAAAATATAGAAAAAAAATAAAGACAAATATTCAGAACAGTTTGGACTGAAACAAGATTGTCCCATGTTGGGCGGCAAATTTTTCTCTCTATTCTTGGACATAACCCATTCGCTGGATTTAACATCAGAAAGGAAAAGGAGAAAAATATCTACTTGGGTCTGGGCTCACCAAATACAGCTAAATTCTATTTATACTAATATTTTAAGTCTCGGGTTCGGGGTCTCACACCATGCACCGAATAGTGTCTAATGTGTCTGCACTTGTATGAGATTAGTAGTTTTCACTACAACCTAAATAATAATACATAAAAAAATTAAACAAAGTTTGAGTAAATACCGTGAAGAGATTAGATAAAGAAAAATTGAAGTGAATGAAGGAAACAAATCAATTTACTGAACGGTAACTGTATTGCCTTGAATTTAATGTTTCTTTTTCTTCTTTCACTTAGTTCCAGGTTCAATATGCAGTTAGCACTTATTTTGCACAAATCAGGAGAATATAAATTTCCCCCTTTTGAATCACAATTGAACAGCAGCTAATTTGTTCAGCAATGACAAAAAAAACAAAAACAACAACAACAAATGTGTACAGCAGTCCTGAAGGAAATATGAGTGGATGTGGCTCAGTTCAGTTTATGTGGATATGTGTGCACACCTACAGTAATTGCAGGAATGGATGAGAAAAAAGCTTTGCTTCCTTAAAACTTAATCCTCCTTAAATCAAAGTCCTGGGATGACGCAATCTCTCCATAGTGAAATCCAGCGCGGATCTCTCACTGTGCACATCCGACACGATCCCCAAACGCTGAGACAGTCCAACCACTAATGCAATAAAACATTATGGGTGGGTTACACTTTCACACATGATTTAAGTTTAGAATACATAGATTTCAATACCTCAAAAACTTTTCCTCCAATGCCATTCTTAATGAGTGAAATACAGAAGACTGGACGCTATCAAAAGCTTTGGAGAAATCACAAAATACTTGTTTGTTGAGTTTGTGGCACTATATTATAAAATTATATAGACAAAATTTATCGACAAACCTTTACTGGCTTTGATTAAACTTAATAAACTAAATAAGTTAAAAAAAATAAGTTTAAACAAATTAAAAGTTCTCTGCCCCTTTTATAAATGATTTCTGGACACAAACATTTGTGTTTAGCATTGATTGAATCTCACATATTAGATGTGGTTCAAACTCTTTGTTTGGTAGTTATTTTTGGCACATCACTGACCAACACGCATTTAAATATGTATTGAAGAATTAAACTGTGTTTTATTGTTTGTATGTGAATGTCTCTACTCATCTGTGACTTGAGCATGAGATCAGGACTTTTATTTTGTAGTGGAGATGTGACGTCATAAGGCTGCGCCGCGCTCCTGCATCTGTTGTGATTCTGCTGAAGAAAGGTTTGTTTTAAGCTTTTAAAGTGTTTAAATCAATAAAAACTGTTCAGGCAATGTTATAGTTTCAACAAGAACAGTTAAATGAATGTTTGATTATCGAACATTACATTTGAATGCGTTTTCTAACGTTAATGAACTTTATTTTTCATTCACACGGGTAACAGAAAAGATGCGTCTCATTTCTCTCTATATATCATGAATCAGTTTATCATAAACTTGGAGAGTAAATTATCACATATATCACAATAATCACTGACACAGTAGCACTCAGAGATGATAATAATAGCAGAAACATTAAAAATATATAATTACATGTGATTACGAGTTTGATCAGCTTTTAGCCATTCCTTTAGTGTCTATTTAAATGTTGAGTAATTTGTACTATCCGTTAATTGAGTTAGTAGAGTATTCCAGTAATGAATGGCTTTAACTGATAAGACTGATCACCCAAATGTTGTCCATCTAAACTGTTCAACACAGTCTCCTCTAGTAATTGCTCTCGTTGTTCGACATTATTTTCTTATAATGTAAACAAAATGTTTAGTACTATCAAAACTCAATAGGTTATGTATTTGAACAGTATTGTAATGATGGTAATTATTAGAAATATTTGTAGTGTCTGTTTGTAAAGAGAGTCGATTGATTTTAAAGTTGTTGTGTTTGCTTGTGACCAGATAGTAAAGCATGAGCAAAAATCATCGAGTGCATAAATAGTTTTGCTGTCTTTGTTGTTAAATATGGTCTTATATGCCTAAAGTTAGCCAAATTAAATGTAATAAAGTTAAATGTGTAAATGTTACAAGAACAGCAAACACAAGTAATGAAAACTTCTGTAAAGCAACTGCTAATGTTCTCACAGAAGTGTAATCTATTAAATGTAATCTACAGATGAATACATTTATCATAACATGTCTAAATATGAACCTACTATATAAATTGTGTTCTTTTATAAATTTGTAGTTTTTAGAGAGTTTGTTGTTGTCGAATCAGGTCATTTAAGGCCATTAACTCTCACTCTGACTGACTCTCTTACCAGTGACTGAACTACTGATTTAGTTTGGATGTGTTTTTTATTTCTGTGATTATTCTTATCTCAAAGATGGCGTTTATTAAAGAGGAGAGTGAAGACGTGAAGATTGAAGAAACATTGAGAGTCAAACATGAAGAAACTGAGGACCAAACAAAGATGGCGTTTATTAAAGAGGAGAGTGAAGACGTGAAGATTGAAGAAACATTGAGAGTCAAACATGAAGAAACTGAGGAACAAACAGGTTGGTTTCATTCTCAAAGCTGAACTCAGTCATTTGATCAAATGTCAATTTTTCAATTTCAAATTAGCTGTGCATCACAATGTTGCCAAATCATTAACATATTATGTATAAATAATTGTGTGTGTAATATGTAAGCGATAATGTCCACCCAGCCGGTTGTTATCGCAGAATAAACCCCTTCAGAGTGATCAGGACCCCGAGGCGAAGCGGAGCGTCACTCTGAAGGGGTTTATTCTGCGATAACAACCGGCTGGGTCGACATTATCCCGCTTATTACACGCCTACTAGTCTCAAATAAATTACACACTAAATATTGTCTTGAGATTAAATATTTTATTAGCTCTTATGCAAAGCTTCCGCGAAGGAAAACAGTTCCAACCTGCTTTAAGCCTTTATCTATTGCTGCTAAATGTTGAAAATGAATGCTGAAAGGGTTAGTTCACCCAAAAATGAAACCAAGCCTATGATTTACTCACCCTCAGGTCATTATAGGTGTTTATGACATTCTTCTGTCAGACAAATACAATCAGAGTTAGATTTAAAAGAGTTAAAAAGTTAAACAAGTCAGAATCAAGTATTTCACAGAGCAGTGTAATTAAAAAAAAAAAAAAAAAAAAAAAAAAAAAAATAAAAAAATAAAAATATATATATATATATATATATATATATATATATATATATATATATATATATATACATACATACATACATATATATTAGGGCTGGGCAAGTTAATGCATTATTATCACGTTAACGCATTAATTAATTAACGCAGACAATTATTTTATCGCGCATTAACGAAGTTATTTATTATTATATTGGAAGCCCAATGCTCACTGCCTCTGAATACACACACAGACAAACAATTGGTCAGGAGAATACAGCGCTGTCTGTAGCTTAAGCCAAGGGCTGACATTCTTTGTCTGGGACAAATAAAATATTAAATAACCAGAAACGCGAGAATGATTCAGATTTTTTTTTGTGTTGTGTATCTCTGCCTCTGGTACGTTAAGAAGTCGCGTTGAGGCTCGCGCTGCCTGAACAAATGAGCAGCGATATAAACTCACAGAAGAAACATACTGGGGTAATGATATTTATGATTTATGATATTGTTAGTAAGTCGACTTTGTAATCGTGAATTGTGTAGCACGAATGTTGTAGCCTAGTTCAATAAACAAGTAGCCTAATTAATATTAAGTTACTTAAATTTTAGATCCAAACTACATTTTTGTTCCATTTCACCCATGATTTCACAGATGAAAAATAGTTCCAGAGGAAAGCAGCACTCAGCGCAGTGTTTTGTTACTGAATGATTCAGCGTTTTGAATGAATCATTTGAATGAACGACTCAATGACTCACTCATGAAGACGATCCCTTGCTGCCCCCTATTGGCGGTTATGTTTAAAAGTATGATTGCATGTTTTATTGAGAACATCAATCTTATAACATTAATTACTGCAGCTGTATTTTTTGCAGTTTAAATTATTTAATTTGATTGGTAACAGCCTATAGGGTCTTTACTATTATAACTGAATTTATTAATCAAATGGAAGAATTTAACATGAAAGATGATGCATAAATTTAATACGATTTTAAAAAATGACCTTCATGACCATCATGCTTCAGTCGTGTCGCAAAAGTGGATCTCCACGGTCACTGCTGTCACAGGACATCACGAAATCAACAAGAAGTGTGTTTTTGACGGAGCGGTCCCAACGATAAAGGTTCACGGTCGTGTGCTTTGGAAGCAGGCGGTGAGTAAAACTGCTTCAAATGTCTGTGCTGTTGGCTATCGTCGCGTAAGTAAACATCAGTAAACAACACGATCGTGTATAATGTTAGTTAAATGGAGCATGTGATCTATGGTATATATTTGTTTAAAGTGTTTGCAAACCATATGTTATAGCACTTTTGTTAATACAGCAGCACTTTTGTATTCATTATTGAATTTGCGCATACTGCGATTAATCGCAATTAAACATTTTAATCGTTGCCCAGCACTAATATATATATATATATATACACACAGTCAGGAAAATAAGTATTTGAACACCCTGATATTTTGAGAGTTCTCCCACTTAGAAATCATGGAGGGGTCTGAAATTGTCATCGTAGGAGCATGTCCACTGTGAGAGACATAATCTAAAAAAAAAGTCCAGAAATCATAATGTATGATTTTTTTAAAACTATTTATTTGTATGATACAGCTGCAAATAAGCATTTGACCACCTGAGAAATCAATGTTAATATTTGGTACAGTAGCCTTTGTTTGCAATTACAGAGGTCAAACATTTCCTGTAGTTTTTCACCTGGTTTGCACACACTGCAGGAGAGATTCATATTTGATATTTTTACCTTTTATAAAGGACATTTCCCCCTAATCTTATTAAATATAGGCTATGCTTCAGCTTTCCCTTTATATTCTTACATTTGATCAATAAATTAAATTAGAATAAGATACTATTTGGGTTGTTACCAATCAAATTAAATAATTAACACTGAAAAATTACAACTGCATTAAATAATGTTATGAGATTGTTTTAACTTAAAAAAAGTTAACTAAACCACCAGTAGGTGGCGGCAGGTGAGTACTAATGAGAGAGTCATTGAATCGATTCATTCAAACGGCTGATTCGCTCATGAATGAGGCAGTCGTTTATGAATAGGGCATTGAATCTTTGATTCAACAGATTCATTCAAACACTGAATCATTCAGTAACGCACTGTTGCTGTTCTATACGTTATGGTTCTGATGTGGAAATATGAAATGATCTTGGAAATATTTTCGCTGCTGAAATAAATAATAAAGCAGTCAATAAAATGTAAGTCACTTGATGTTAATTACTTGTTTATGGAAAGGTCATATGAAATCAGTGTCACATTTTCTGTCGTGATGGTATTCAGGAAAACAACACTCTTGATCGTGTCATGTGAGATTTTTCAAAACTGTTTTAAAATATAAAAACTTCACATTTAGAATTTTTACTGCAGTTTGTTTCTTTGTGTGCGCTGGGCTGATCTGTTTCCATTTCTCCTCGAGAGGCTGCGCGAGCCTCAACCGCACAACCGTCAGTTCATTAGTCTTATTATCCGGACAAGCCTTAATCGAGCCTTAAAACTGATCAGAAAATGTAGCGAAACGTTGTAGAGATGTAGTGGAGTAGAAAGTATAATAATTGCTCCAAAATCTAACGAAGTAATGCACTCTTTATTCTACTTAAGTAAAGTACAGATATGTGTAAAATGTACTTAAGTAAAGTAGCAAAGTATTTGTCCATTCCATATATATATATATATATATATATATATATATATATATATATATATATATATATATATATATATATATATATATATATATATATATATATATAATACAGGTCCTTCTCAAACAATTAGCATATTGTGATAAAGTTCATTATTTTCCATAATATAATGATAAAAATTAAACTTTCATATATTTATAGATTCATTGCACACCAACTGAAATATTTCAGGTCTTTTATTGTTTTAATATTAGGTTAGTAGCTCCTTTAGAGAAACTTTTCATGATATGCTAATTTTTTGAGATAGGAATTTTGGGTTTTCATGAGCTGTATGCCAAAATCATCAGTATTAAAACAATAAAAGATATATAGCATAGTGAATAAGTCAATCAAATCCATCTAAAGAAGTGATTAAATGAAGCAGGTCTCTCTAGAGTTAACTGTCTCTAATATTGTGAATGGCTAACACATATTGTGCCCTGAGGCTTTGCTCGCATCTTCTCCAAGCATGAAGGACATTTTCTCAGTATCAGTGAATGATGGAGTTTCAAATCTGAAATCTGCCAGAAATGTTTCTCTTACATTGTGATATTTAGTACAGATGAGTAGAAAGTGTTTGCTGTAGATCACAGTGTCTGCAGATCCTCTGCTCTCTCTCTGTCCATGTTTGTCTAGGTCTTCCTCTCTCTATATCTAGATTCTAGATCATGGTCACTCAATCTGTATTTAGACAGGATTAGTCTTTCTTTTAGGGATGCACCGATCATGATTTTACATGGGCGATTCCGATACCGATTTTTTTCAAGCAAAGTGGCCGATTCCGGTACCGATTTCCGATTTTATTTTAAGCAACAAACAATAAAGAAAGAAAGCATATATGAACAAGATGTTTATTTGTTATTTAATAGGCCAATTTGGCTTTTGGCCAATGAAAATGCAGTGTGCAATCTGAAATTAATAGGAAATTAAATTAGGTTGAACCTATTTTAAAAATTAACATTACCTATTAACTTTAACATATGCCCATTCTGCAATCCAAACAACACAATCAACACACATTGAACAATCCAAACAAAGAATTAACTTAAATCAGCATTTGTTTTTAAATTCAGTTTAAAGGGGAAAAAAGTCTTTACCAGTTAAATTAAAATAAATAATTAAATTAAATAATTTTAAAAAGTTTATAATTGTTCCAAAAATGTTAAATCAAATAATGTTTAGTGCAACGAAAAAACAAGGAAAACAAAGATGCTACAGCAAATTAATTCGATGTAATTAAGGTAAGGTAAAATAAAAAATAAAATAAAAATGATCATCCTTAACTGATAGTATTTCACTTCAAAAGTGCATGGATGTTCTTTTTTACAAACAGAAGCATTTCGGCTCTCACAAGTTAGTCTGTTTTGTTTCTCTTCCAACACGTGAGAAGCTGAGCTGAACAAGTGCTCACTATCTATCTACGCTTGTGCACGGTGCAGAGAGGAGCAACTTCAGCGAGTGCAGGAAAGCGGCTCTTACCGTATTTGTGTGCCAGTAAACCAACGGCTGTTGCTTCTTGGTATCTGTGCTTCAGACAGGTAGCTCTGCATTTCCAGTCGTGATCGCATATTGCAAAATACTTCCACACAAGTGACGTTCGCGAATGATTGTATTTGTAATATAAGCGTATGTGGATTGCGCAAGTGGGCACACTTCCGGAAAAATCGGCGGAAAGAAAAAAAACCCCCGCCGGTTGCCGGTCGCGCGCTAGAAGCAAAAACCGGCCGGTTCCAATTTTGGGCCGGTCAACCGGTGCATCCCTACTTTCTTTCAGTTGTTTAATAACTAGATAATTGGCCAGTTTTGTGATTCATCTTGAGTGTCTTCGATTTTGTCAATTTCTTTAATAATAGTTTTGGGTTGTAGCTGTGGTCTATCTGGAGTTTAGTTTGATGGACTAGTTGAAGAGCTAGAGGAGTCAGAGGATGAGACTCTGCTGAGGTTTCATTAGTGAGGAGGGATTTATATCTGACTCATTCAGAATCAGACTGATGTAGTTGATGCCAGAACTTGAATACATCTCTTCTAGATCTCAATGTTAAGCAGGTACAGGCCTAATTCAGCCCTGTAGGCGGCGTTGGTCGTGCTTCTGTTTCCAATTGTAGATTCTCTACTGAAGTTTTATCTAAGTTTTTAAAATTCAGTACTGATCCCAAATTTCATATCACAGCAGGCGATGTACAGCAGATATCTGACCTCTGTGTGGTGTAGAGTGAGGTCGGGGACAGTAGAGCGCTCCAGCACTGATGCTGGAATGTAGATGTTGAATAGAGTCTGACTGCAGCCCTGCCGGAAAAATGCGGTTCTTGCCGTTGCATAGCTCTGGTGTTGTTATGGAGCTCCTGCAGCTCTGGTGTTGTGATGGAGGTCCTGTGGCTGGTCCTGTGGTCAGGCTGGACTCTGCTGGAGAACGGAGGGTTCTTGCCGTTGTGTAGTTCTGGTGTTGTGATGGAGGTCCTGTGGTCAGTCTGAACTCTGCTGGAGGACGGAGGGTTATTGCCGTTGCGTAGCTCTGGTGTTGTGATGGAGGTCCTGTGGTCAGTCTGGACTCTGCTGGAGGACGGAGGGTTCTTGCCGTTGTGTAGCTCTGGTGTTGTGATGGAGGTCCTGTGGTCAGTCTGAACTCTGCTGGAGAACGGAGGGTTCTTGCCGTTGCGTAGCTCTGGTGTGCTGATGGAGGTCCTGTGTTCAGTCTGGACTCTGCTGGAGGACGGAGGGTTCTTGCCGTTGTGTAGCTCTGGTGTTGTAATGGAGGTCCTGTGGTCAGTCTGAACTCTGCTGGAGAACGGAGGGTTCTTGCCGTTGCGTAGCTCTGGTGTTGTGATGGAGGTCCTGTGGTCAGTCTGGACTCTGCTAGAGGATGAAGGGTTCTTGCCGTTGTGTTGCTCTGGTGTTGTGATGGAGGTCCTGTGGTCAGTCTGGACTCTGCTGGAGAACGGAGGGTTCTTGCCGTTGTGTTGCTCTGGTGTTGTGATGGAGGTCCTGTGGTCGGTCTGAACTCTGCTGGAGGACGGAGGGTTCTTGCTGTTGTGTAGCTCTGGTGTTGTGATGGAGGTCCTGTGGCCGGTCTGGACTCTGCTGGGGGACGGAGGGTTCTTGGTTCTTTAGTTTGATGTCCCTTCTCTGTGTCACTGCAGATATTCAATTTCTTGTCTTAAATTATTTGTTGGGTGTCAGCTGTTTCATGGTGTTGTCTTTCAGGATGGACCGTATCAGTGGGGCATTTTTCAGTGTAGAAGAGCAGGTTGGTCATGACACAGTGGTGTTGTTCAGCAAACAGTGTTTCAGGCCTTTGATTCATCCTGTAATTATCTTCTTTTGAACTTCAAAAACCTGCCCTAATTCAACAAGAAAGGTGGATTCTGAAAACCACTGCCACTTCACAAAAAAATGTGTTTTTAGTGATTCATCATGGGTGTCTTAGATTTTTGTCGATTTCTTTAATAATAGTTCTGTGGTTGTAGCTGTGGTCTGTCAGGGGTTGAGTTTGATGGACTAGTTGAAGAGCGAGTGTGTTTAGAGGATGAGAGGCTGCTAAATGTCAATAAAGAGCTATTGCGAAATGACGGCGATTTCATTAACCGCTGTTATGCGTCTAAAATGTGTTTTCCCCCCCTGATAAGTCATTCCAAAATGTATGCAATGTATGTTGGTAAGTTTGTGTATATCCCAGCACCACAATAGCCACTATTTTAGGCGTTATCCACGCATTCATTCAAATTAAAAGAACTAAATGTTTGAATTTGCATGGTGGTAACTTTTTTGTTATTTTGGCTTGGAATTTCTTTTGTTAGAAATATGAACTGAATTTAGAAATGTTTTAAAAGTTAAAAACTTTGCGTTGAATAAACAAAATATTTTTTTGAAATGAAGACAGCATTTAAAATGAGTGCATTCAAAATAATCTGTTCTCTGAATCAACGACCTTTGTGAGTATACACAAATTACTTGACTTGAACATATCTGTGTGGCTAAAATGTCTATTTGTATTGTGAGTTATATCCACTGCCATAAAGGACAGTGTCCATCAGAATGCACAGTCGAGTTTGTCTGCCATGAGTTAAAGAAAACGTATAGCCTATTTAATTAGGTTTTGTTTCAATATTAGGCTATAATTAGGGCTGGGACAACGCGTCGATGTCATCGATGACGTCGACGCAAAAAATACGTTGACGCAAAATATGCGCGTCGATTCGTCAGACCCAAAATAAAGATGGTGGCGCCGGAGAGTAGTAGCAACCATCGATATACATAATAAAGTATATTATGTAATTAAGTATATAATTTATTATGTATATCTATGGTAGCAACACGAGTGGCTCCTCAGACTTTCAGAAGTGCAAGGCTTGCGGGTTGGCGCGCGGCGCGCACGGAGCAAGCGCTCTTATACACAGGTGCGCATGCACGCGTTTTGTTGTCACGGCTACATAAACAAATTTCTGCACACAGGAAGACAGATGTTTAAATTAAGTTACGGTACCGACATCCAGTTATGGTGTCCCGCCTTTGTTTTACTGTCTATTAGAGTCTGCCGCGTTTAAGTTACGGTGTAGCCTGTGTACTGTCATACATGTTTTCATAATGCAGAATATTCACTCAGCGCGCTGTCAGGCAGTTTGGGGCTGCCCACTGCACGAGTGTGTGTACTCGAATGCCGTGACATCGTGAGCTCACGCATACAATCAGTAGTAACAGTTCGCAATTATATCCATATATCCTTGCTTTTCTTGTAAACCCGATAAAATCCATGGCAATGAATGTCATCGGGGATGTTTAATCCACAAGCATTCTGAGAATTATTCCTACTTGTCGTTCACATCAATCTAAAAGTTGTCCTTTTAGGCTATAGGCGATTTTCATTCAAAGATGTAAAAGTAATTAAGCTATGTAGCCTATTGTATCAATTTTTTGCTAGATAAAAACATTAAAAACATATTGCAATAAATAATTTCTCTGTTTAGCGTATGAATGGGCAATCTGATCCAGTCAGCGCTGTCATTAGAGTGTGATAGCCAAACTTAACCCTTGATTAACCAGCGGCACTATTTGCTATTTATCTTATTACAATCACATGCATTTTTACATGATTTGTTATTTGTTCTATTTTTTATATCTTTGCATTATATATGCAAATGTTTAATCATTAGAAATAATTTTTATCTTGTTCATATAATTCAGTGTCACCTATCAACCTGTAAGTTTTGCTGCACAGCAATGAAGATACTCTTTACAAGACGTATTGTGTCCTTAATAATGGCATCAGAATGCAGCCAAAGCACATGATGGTAATAAGAAGATGGCTATAATTAATTGTAAATCATCCAAAATAAATGCCATGATCATTACATTTTATACAGGTGTTACTATATTGATTTTGTAAAAGGTGATCAGCAACCAAATATTGATAATATGGAAGTTACTGCCTTTTGCCTTGGCATGACTCCACATTTTTTGCAGACAATACAAAGGCAGAGTGCCGTAACTTCAAAATAGGGTGTGTGTGTGTGTGTGTGTGTGTGTGTGTGTGTGTGTGTGTGTGTGTGTGTGTGTGTGTGTGTGTGTGTATTTTGTTATGATTTTATTGAATGCATTGTTCTTGTATAGTCTTTTGCTTTGGAATTTTAAGAGCAATAAACATATATTGCAATGTTAAGGAATTAGTTTTTTTCATTCAGATAATTAAATCAACATGTATAAATTGCTATTAGGCAATTAATGGGGAGATAATCGGTAATCGAATCGAATCGTAACCGAATCGGACAGGAAAAATTAATCGTTAGATTAATCGATGCATCGAAAAAATAATCGCTAGATTAATCGTTTAAAAAATAATCGTTTATCCCAGCCCTAGCTATAATATATATTTTTTAAATTTCATATGTTGATTATTAAAAAAAACAGCATACTACATAATTATTACATACATACATAATTAGCCAACTACATACCGTATTTTCCAGACTATAAGTCACACTTTTTTTCATAGTTTGGCTGGTCCTGCGACTTATAGTCAAGTGCGACTTGTATATCAAATTTAATTCATACTGACTGACAAGAACAAGCCACTACCTGTCCAAAGTTTCACTCATGTTTATGCTTATAACTTTTGACTCCTAAGAGCTAGAAACAAAATACTTTTTTCCTCTGATTCCTTGGCTCAAGCCGATTCGATTGCTATGATGTCAATTTCCGGTATGCAAATTTTCCCGCCATTTTGAATTTTTCCTGAAAAACCTACTTTTTCGAACTCCTCCTAGGCCGTTGTTCCGATTTTCACGAAAATTGAAACAGATCATCTTCAGACCATGCTGATAAAAAGTTATGAAATTCAAGTTGATTCGGTAAATCGTTTTCAATAAACGCGCAAACAAATTTTACGTAGTGGTTGCAAAAACACATTAAAGGCTATATCTCTGTAACGCTTTATCATATTCAAACCAAACTTGGTAACTGTCATCACAAGCATGACTTGAGGCAACATGCAGTGTTTCGGCGCAGCGCCATCTACTGGTACGGAGATACAAAAAATGCTTATTTTTGCTTATAACTTCTGAACCATTTGTTCAAAAATCATAAAATTTGGTCTCGTTAGATTCAGGGTGTCATGCCAAGTCGACTGATATCCAATTTTACCATGTCGGCCATTTTGAATTGTGCTAAAATGCTGTATTTTATGAACGCATGAACGGATTGTCAAAGCTGTCAAAATTAACGTGTTAACGCAAATTCATTTTAAAATTAAGAGACCCCTGCAATATTTTCTTAAATCAGCATCTCTACAAGTATGGAAGCCATTCCATTCCAATGTCTGTTGAATTCCAACACAGGCACACCTCATTCTACTGAATGAGGTGCTGATTAGGTGATCACTTGAACCAAAACTTATTTAATAAGGAAAAGTATTAAAAAACAATTCTGTGGTCATCACTATCCTCTTGCAGTAGGACCAGCTGGATGGCAAAACAGTGCTTGTAGTACATCAAAAGTAATTGGAATAAAAAAATAACTATTGACCATGCCAAAACTTTTTAAATTCTGTTAAATTCTGGCTTTATTGGCAGAGGGATACAGTGAGCGTAGAGTTGATTCCATCCTTAACTTCAAAGATGGTGGTTCATAAGAACAAGGTCAAGTCAAGCAGCAGACATTTGGGACAACAAAGCTACACACCGGCAGAGGTCGAAAACGACTCTACACTGACCGGCATGACCGGCAACTCATTCGAATATCACTCAACAACCGTAGGATGACATCAAGTGACCTACAAAAAATGGCAAAAGGCAGCTGGGGTGAATTGCACTGCGCGGATGGTTCGAAACAGGCTCCAGGGCTGAAGCTAGAAAAAAGCCCTTCATTAATGAGAAGCAAAGAAGAGCCAGGCTGAGGTTTGCAAGAGACCATAAGGATTGGGCTGTAGAGGACAGGAGTAAGGTTATCTTCTCTGATAAGTCAAATTTTCAACTTTGTCCAACACCTGGTCGTCTAATGGTTAGACGGAGACCTAGAGAGGCCTAGAAGCCACAGTGTCTCGTACCTACTTTGAAATTTGGTGGAGGATCTGTGATGATCTGGGAATGCTTCAGCAAGGCTGTTGTCCTGGAAGAAAACTTGCTGCTCTGACAGTGTTCCCCAACTCAGAGGACTGGTTTTAATAATAACAAGGACAATGCAGGACAATGCTCCATGCCACACAGACAGGTCAATCAAGGTGCGTATGGAGGACCACTAGATCAAGACCTTGACCCTGATCAATCTCCAGACCTGAACCCCATTGAAAACCTCTGCAATGTGATCAAGAGGAAGCTGGATGGTCACAAGCTATCAAACTAAATCTGAGCTGCGTCAATTTTTGTACCAGGAGTGGCATAAAGTCACCCAACATCAATGTGAAAGACTGGTGGAGAGCATGCCAAGATGCATGAAAGCTGTGATTCAAAATGAGGGTTATTCCACCAAATATTGATTTCTGAACTCTTCCTAAGTTAAAACATTAGTATTGTGTTGTTTAAAAATGAATTTTAACTTATTTTCTTTCCATTATTTGAGGTCTGACAATACTGCATCTTTTTTGTTATTTTGACCAGTTGTTGCTTTTGGTAAAACCAGAGAAACTGATAATTTGTCTCTTTGCAGTGGTCTCTTAATTTTTTCCAGAGCTGTACGTATGTGTGTGTATATATATGCAGATGATGGCCAGGGAGGATGATGGGAAATGTAGTGGTGACATGGTGGATCTGTAACAGTACCAGGAAGGTAGGCGTGTCCTCACCCCATATATAGACCAACTGTGGCGGGAGGGAGGGTGCTCAGGTGAAGGGTAGGCAGACGACACAGGAACCAGGGCGGAGCTGATGGAGAGAGGACTCATGGAGGAGACAGGACCAATGACTTCAGGGGGCCGACTAACAGGTGCTGGAGCAGGTGCCAGTGGAGGCCACAGTCTTGCTGCAGAGCCAGAGAAATGAAGAAACAAGGCGAGGGCGGGTCGATGAATGACCAAGATGAAATCGGAGGGACGAAAGAATTATCTTGAGGGTCGCATTGTTCCACGGCACCTGGTCTGCAAGTTCGAGGAACTTCTTGATATATTCATCGATGGGTCGGTGGTCCTGGGAGATGGAGAGAAGCAGATTGGCTGGGCTCTGTGGGATAAGGAACATGTCCATTGCACTGTGTTCTGTTATGGGTCCTGTCTTCCGTTACGGAAGCACACTCAGAGACAGAGAGAATGCAGTGCCAGGGTGATTTATTGACAACACGGTTGGGATGAGGAAGGGACTAAGCAGTCCAATCTTAAGAATCTTTCAATGATGTGAGAGCATGGATGGAGAGGGATCAGTCAAGAAGCACAAACCTTGTTGCAACTATCTGGAACACTCAGAAAGTCTGGAGAAGGGAGATCGCTGGAAGTAAACTTAGTTTGCACAGTTTGGTCACTTAGAACATCGTCTGGAGAGTACGATAAGTGTCACTACACACAAACGAGACCGGACCCCTGACTGAGGTGAGGTGTGTGCTTAAGTAGTGGCGGCTGGGTATGTAAACAAGGTGCAGGTGTGAGTGATTATGAATTGCATGCAGGTGAGGGTGAGGAGGGATGATGGGAAATGTTGCAATGACATGGTGGATGTGATAAATTTTCCTGGTCATTTCATACACTTATACTGCCCATTCTTATTGTTTAGTCTCAGTGGTATTTGTCTGTGTGCAGTGTAGTCAGTCTTCCTGCGGGAAGCTGCGCTGGCCAAACCGGCGATATTATTTAACTTTCAGGATAATGTGTTAAGTGTGTTATGTGGGAATGGATTGTGTTTATTTTAATTATAAATGGGGAATGGATTATTATTGGATGGCAAGTAGGGGTGTCCATGGTTAACCGATTAACCGTTAAAAATTGCGTAACCGAGTGAAACATTTTGCTCGGTTAAGTGGTGTCAATGACGTGCTTTGAATTTAGTTGTAATATATTTTTGCACCACTAGAGACCGCCAGAGCGCTCCCAGACATTTGTAATATCCACAAGAAGTCATGAATCATGACCAGCTTTCTAAGGCCCCATTTACACTGCATGGTTCAAGTGACCCAATTCCGATTTTTTTCCTCTCATGTGGCACAGATCGGATATGACATGTGAACGCATAAGCAGGAAAAAAACGCATGAATTCCGATATCCTCAGATCGGATTCAGGCCTCACTCATATGTGGTAATAAATCCGATATGATTCGGATGCGTGCATTAGCGTCTGCCGTGTAAGCGGTCAAATCGGATATTCCTCAGTAAATGCGAGTCGTACGCCATTGAAAAAAGGACGGAGTCGAATCACGTCAACTTAGGTGGACACAAACTGCGATCCAGTGTTGCCAAGTCCACGGTTTTCATGTGGAATTGGGCTACTTTAACACAGTTTTGAGTTGTAATTGGGCGGGTTTTGTTGTGAAAACCTGGCGACCCCATCAAAGGCTCTCCTCTTTTTCTCCGCCTTAAAGGGATACTTCACTGCCTTTTCATGTTAAACTATGTTATTCCCTTAACTTAAACGAGTTAATACATACCTCTCTCGTCTCAGTGCGAGCACTTAATCTCTCTGACGCGCGGTGACGATCTGATAGCATTTAGCTTAGCCCACTAAGCCCAGTTCATTCACTATGGTACCAAACAGAGATCAAATTAGAAGTGCCAAACACCTCCACGTTTCCCCTATATAAATACAGTTACACAAGTAGTTGAACGATCAAGTATGGTGACAAAATAAAACGTGGCGCGTTTCTAATCGGATTAAAAAGGAGAACTATAATGTATGGCGGAATAGCACTTCTGAGAGTACTTCGGCTCGGCGCAGTAAAAAGTCCCGGCCGAAACATCTTCCCTCACATCTCCCTATTGACAGAAATGAGAGAGTGAGGGGGAGGTGTGAGGAAAGATGTTTCGGTGATACCACGTTTTGTCACCATACTTGATCGTTCAACTATTCGTGTAACTGTATTTAAATAGGGAAAAGATGGAGGTGTTTGGTACTTCTAACTTGATCTCTGTTTGGTACCATAGTGAATGAACTGGGCTTAGTGGGCTAAGCTAAATGCTATCAGATTATCACCGCGCATCAGAGATTAAGTGCACGCACTAAGACGAGAGAGGTATGTATCAACTCGTTTTAGTTAAGGGAATAACATAGTTTAATATGAAAAAGTGGTGAAGTAACCCTTTAAGAGAGAAATGTTTTGCCGTACTTTAAATATGTGTGGAACAGAGCAGACACCAAAACATTGTGCAATCATTTTGTCTGCGTCCATTGCATATCGCGCTGTTTTACTTCCTTTCACCGGTTAAGAAAATCTTGGGCTGTTTTTAACATTTAACATTTAATCATTTAGCAGACGCTTTTATCCAAAGTGACTTACAAAAAAAGGGGCCAGTGTACAGTGTAAATGGATATATCGGATACGGGTCGCTTTTGAAAAGATGATGTAAGCGGGTCGTCAAAAAAAATCGGATATAGTCACCAGATCGGAATTGTGCATCAAGACCTGCAGTGTAAATGCAGCCTAACATAAAGCGGGCATAACGGATCAGAAGAAAGAAAGTTTGAAGTGAGAAACTTGTGAGGGACTAGCGAAAAACAGAGGTTACTTTAACTGTAATGAAGAAACAAAAAAAGCTAATCGCGGACTGAAAGCAAGATGGCCAGAGCTGAAGGAACGAGTCCACAGATGCTTGATCTCTGCCGAGAGAGTGTCAAACGCTGTGTGAATCATTCTCGGCTGCATATTTTACTACATGCCCTAATCATGCAGGCGCCCTCGCGGCCACTTGCATTGCTCGTGAACTGGAGCGCATCTCATCCTAATTTAAGGAAACTCCGCGTAGGCCTCACAGACATTAAATATTTCTTAAGAAAGCTTGAAATGTCTTTTAACAATTTAAAACGAAAAGAAATAGGCTACTCTCTGATTATGTAATCCATGAAGTGCATTTCTCTCTATAGGCGCGTTCACTTTACGGAAATGGCTGTCGTCAAATTAATAAACTAAAAATAATAACCCTGACGCACACTATGGTTAATCGAGTATTAACCGCTAAGGGGTTAATAAAAAACTTGAAAACGTGCAGCCCTAATGGCAAGTAGATGAGGTACTTGCTTAGGTATTAAATGTTATATGTACCTGGAAATGGTATAGCCGAAAAAGGGGCAGAGTTTGGCCTATATAAACCCAGGCCAAACCTAAAGACAGGACTTGTTTTACCAAGTCGATGAGTGCTACTGTGATGCCTCAGCAAAACCAAGTAGTTTGTATACTGTGGATACCTGATTGGCTTGTATATAGACCTATATTCTTTTGAGTATTTTTCTTATTTTATTTATTTATTTATTTATTTTGGATTGACAATTTTTTTGGACACTTGTTCATATTCTGCACTGTGGACAAACCTCTCTGACACTGTAAATAAATAGCACCTTATACACAAAAGTGCTTTTGCGAGTGCGCCATCATCTTTACATTCCTTTGTGGACCATATCATTAATATCCAAACCACTTCAATAACGACTGTGGCAGTGTCCTAACCACATAGAATCCAAACATGATGAGTTTGGAAATTATCCTAAAGAACGGAAATGGTTATATTGAGAAAAGATGCTGTGATTAAATATAACCCCTCTTTCTGTAGATTAGTTGGTATAGGATCTAGCAAACATGTTTTTGGTTTTGATGCTTTAAAGGGGTGGTAAAACACATTCTTTTGAAGGCCCGATTGTGTTTGTGGGCTGCACAGTAATGTGTTCATGTTTATGTATATATTGGAGCTGCTGATGTCAGCAAATTTGGAGGAAAGGCTGTAGTTCCCTACCGGACGTTTGCTGTAGTCCATTAAATGTATTTCTTTAAAAGTAAATATCACCCTTTGTTTTAAATTTTGAACGTTGTAATTTTGCAGATGCTGTTTATGCTCAAACAGCAACATTACACACTAGCTAAAGTTAGAAAAGTGAAATTGTGTTTTACCACCCCTTTAAATGTTTTAATATCTTGATGTCTGTTGTTTTGTGCCATTAAACTGGGCTTTTTGTCTCTTTTAGATCTGATGGCTCTGAAAGTGGAGAGTCAAGAACTAAATGAAATGGAAGAGAAAGATATGAATGGGCAACATCATGATTTCATAACTGGAGAAAAATCTTTTAGGTGCTCACAGACTGAAAAGATTTCCTCACAAAAAATCACCCAAACGGCAGGAAAGAGTTTAATTAAAAATCGACACCCTAAAGTCCACATGAGAGTTCACACTGGAGAGAAGCCGTTCACCCGCCAAGAGTGTGGAAAGAGCTTTATTAAAAAAGAAAACCATAAAAAACACTCAAGTATTCCCGCTGGAGGGAAGCCTTACACCTGTCAGCAGTGTGGAAAGAGTTTCACTGAAACAAGGAATCTTAAAGCCCACATGAGAGTTCACACTGGAGAGAAGCCTTTCACCTGCCTGCAGTGTGGGAAGGGTTTCACTCGAAAAGGAAACCTTGAGGGACACATGCAAATTCACACTGGAGAGAAGCCTTTCACCTGCCAACAGTGTGGAAAGAGTTTCACTAAAACAAGGAATCTTAAAGCCCACATGAGAGTTCACACTGGAGAGAAGCCTTTCACCTGCCTACAGTGTGGGAAGAGTTTCACTCGAAAAGGAAACCTTGAGGGACACATGCAAATTCACACTGGAGAGAAGCCTTACACCTGCCAAGAGTGTGGAAAGAGTTTCACTAAAACAGGGCATCTTAAAGCCCACATGAGTGTTCACACTGGAGAGAAGCCTTTCACCTGCCTACAGTGTGGAAAGAGTTTCACTCGAAAAGGGAGTCTCAGAGTCCACATGAGAGTTCACACTGGGGAAAAGCCTTTTACCTGCCAACAGTGTGGAAAGAGTTTCAATTATAAAATACTTTTTGATGACCACATGAGAATTCACACTGGAGAGGCTTACACCTGCCAAGAGTGTGGGAAGAATTTCACTTATAAAGGGAGTCTTAAAGTTCACATAAGAATTCACACTGGAGAGAAGCATTTCACCTGCCAACAGTGTGGAAAGAGTTTCACGCAAATGGGGAATCTTAAAGTTCACATGAGATTTCACACTGGAGAGAAGCCTTTCACCTGCCAACAGTGTGGAAAGAGCTTCACTGAAAAAGGAAGACTTAAGGGACACATGAGAGTTCACACTGCAGAGAAGCCTTACACCTGCCAACAGTGTGGAAAGAGTTTTACTCATACAGGGCAACTTAACGTCCACATGAGAGTTCACACTGGAGAGAAGCCTTACACCTGCCAACAGTGTGGAAAGGGTTTCACTCATACAGGGCATCTTAAAGTCCACATGAGAGTTCACACTGGAGAGAAGCCTTACACCTGCCAACAGTGTGGAAAGAGTTTCACTCAAATATGGAGTCTCAGAGTCCACATGAGAATTCACACTGGGGAGAAGCCTTTCACCTGCCAACAGTGTGGGAAGAGTTTCAATCACAAAGGAAACCTTGAGGGACACATGAGAGTTCACACTGGAGAGAAGCCTTACACCTGCCAACAGTGTGGGAAGAATTTCACTTATAAAGTGAGTCTTAAATCCCACATGAGATTTCACACTGGAGAGAAGCCTTCTTCTGAATGAGTACATCATCTTCTGATCAAAACACACATCAGGAAGATGGAGTAAAACAAGCGATCATATGTAAGCAGATGCATATGCAAAATAACGTGATCATCAACAGTAAACATCATATAAATCAAAACAGCCCATAATGTTACTGAATGAAATGTGGACCCAGGACGAGCTCTGGGACTGTGAAGAATTAGGGGTGTTGATGGACTCCATCTACTCCATCTGTTTGATCATCGCTCTGAATCGGATCTGAATGTAGTCTTTAGCTCTATTCGCACGGGATTAGTATTTTCTAGGGAACTGTGATTTAGAAATTACTCCCTCACATCTAAATTTTGCGTGGCACATTTGCACGGGAAAAGCAAAGCCTGTGATTTTACTCAAATTTACTGACTTATCTCCCGGATATAATGCCAAGACTTGTAAATGTTTTTTGTTATAGATATAGCTGTATGAAATCATAAACGGTCATATGTATCGATATCGGTTTGATAGTTAATAAAAATAATTTTGTTCAATTAGAGAACAGACGCTGCAATTAAAACTGAACTGAGCACAGACTGGCGGCAGGAGTCAGATCTCATTTATAACGAGTGAAAAGCTGACAATATACGGCGGAAGATTCAGTTCTAAAGCTAAATGTAAAAGCGCTCATTTAAGCGAGCTTGTCATTGTACTGTTCTGTTGTGTTTTTCATTAAGAATTGTATTGATATTAATATTTAACACACCATTAAAGCAATTTGCTCCCAAATTGGTACTCACTCTATAGACCCCTTCACGGGTGACGTCACAGGAAAATTCGAAGTTCGCAGTGCGCATGTCGGGGTCAGAAAGTTCATTCCGTCCCATAGAATTGTGGGTCAACCAGTTAATTTTTTTATCAAAAAATGCCTACTTGTTGCGTCGAGAACTGTGAAAATCGCACCAGTTGTGGAGTCAAGTTTTTCAGGATCCCAGCAGGATCTCACCCATTTAAAAAAAAATAGACGACTTCTGTGGCTGCAAGCTATTAAACGGGCAGATTGGGACAATGCTACGATCAAAGAGGCTCGTGTTTGTGGTGCTCACTTCATATCAGGTAAAGTATCATATTCCTTTCTATTGGATTAAACTCGAAAGGCTGGATTGCATGCAGTTTTCTGTACGCTAGCCTATAACGTTAAGCTATGCAGGTTAATAGTTTTGTAATGTTAAATGTCATGGACCGTAAGTTAGCCATTTAGCCGCAGGCTAGCGCCAACATTGTGACAACAACGGTAGAGTTAAGCCATGGTAAGTAAACAAAATGTAAACTGATTTAGTAGTTTGGTGAAGTTTGATATCTGGCAATAATTATGACCTGTCGTGTGCTACAGACTTAGCAGACTATCTTTACATTAGCGCTTTCACTATGATAACAGTAGCTCGCTTTAATGTGTGCAATTCTTTATTTTTATTTTTGTAGGTGAGGCATCACTTGACTCCAGTAGTCCTGACTTTGTGCCCTCCTTGTTTGTGAACACAAAACAAAGTCAGACACCTGAGACAAAAATGTAAAGGTACGAATAAAAAACAAAATAGAGTATCTCCTCACTAGCCCTCTCGAGTCACACAAAGTTCTCTCTCCTTCTGTCTTATATGGTCTGTGGACCTTGTTTAAATTCAAGCAATACTCATTCATGTAAATACTTTGAGAACATTTCAATATCACAGCAATATTGTGCAGGCCTAGTAACTAGACAATGATTAAATGGTTTCACACAGCAGTAATTTTTTCTTTTGTTTTGCTTTAGGTATCACAGGAAAAGGAAGCGAGATGAACCTGACATGCAACCTGCTTATTCCATGGCTGCAATGGAACAAGCCTGTACCATAGATCATTGCAGTGGTATGAATAATCTCTTAAACGCAAAGCTAAAACTAATGCAGTCTAATACACCAGACCCATGGTACCACAAGCTACACCTTCCAAAGTTGTCATCGTTTTCACTGAACTTCTGTATGTCTGTTTGTTTTCTGTTCAAGATGAGGAGGAAGCTGAAGGAGACCGCCCAGTGTCGAGAAAGGAATATGATGATCTTTGCTGTAGACATCATAAACTGCAGGAAGACTACATCAACCTAGAGCAGGACTGTTTTAAATTACGCAGTGAGAATGATGACCTAAAGCATGAATTACAGAAATCCAAATTTTCATACAGCAATGTGAAGAGTAGCATTGGACAATTACTGTTTTTCACTGGACTGACCTCTGTAATCTTTGAATGGGTCCTAAAAAATATGATGTGTAAGTATTGAGATAAGTCATCAAGCCCTTCCTCTAGAGGACCAATTGTTGATGGTCTTGATGAAATTAAGATTGGGCCTCAGTTACATTGACCTGGCACAGAGATTTCATGTACAGTCTTGTTCAAAATAATAGCAGTACAATGTGACTAACCAGAATAATCAAGGTTTTTAGTATATTTTTTATTGCTACGTGGCAAACAAGTTACCAGTAGGTTCAGTAGATTGTCAGAAAACAAACAAGACCCAGCATTCATGATATGCACGCTCTTAAGGCTGTGCAATTGGGCAATTAGTTGAAAGGGGTGTGTTCAAAAAAATAGCAGTGTCTACCTTTGACTGTACAAACTCAAAACTATTTTGTACAAACATTTTTTTTTCCTGGGATTTAGCAATCCTGTGAATCACTAAACTAATATTTAGTTGTATGACCACAGTTTTTTAAAACTGCTTGACATCTGTGTGGCATGAAGTCAACCAACTTGTGGCACCTCTCAGCTGTTATTCCACTCCATGATTCTTTAACAACATTCCACAATTCATTCACATTTCTTGGTTTTGCTTCAGAAACAGCATTTTTGATATCACCCCACAAGTTCTCAATTGGATTAAGGTCTGGAGATTGGGCTGGCCACTCCATAACATTAATTTTGTTGGTTTGGAACCAAGACTTTGCCCGTTTACTTGTGTGTTTTGGGTCATTGTCTTGTTGAAACAACCGTTTCAAGGGCATGTCCTCTTCAGCATAGGGCAACATGACCTCTTCAAGTATTTTAACATATGCAAACTGATCCATGATCCCTGGTATGCGATAAATAGGCCCAACACCATAGTAGGAGAAACATGCCCATATCATGATGCTTGCACCTCCATGCTTCACTGTCTTCACTGTGTACTGTGGCTTGAATTCAGAGTTTGGGGGTCGTCTCACAAACTGCCTGTGGCCCTTGGACCCAAAAAGAACAATTTTACTCTCATCAGTCCACAAAATGTTCCTCCATTTCTCTTTAGGCCAGTTGATGTGTTCTTTGGCAAATTGTAACCTCTTCTGCACATGCCTTTTTTTAACAGAGGGACTTTGCGGGGGATTCTTGAAAATAGATTAGCTTCACACAGACGTCTTCTAACTGTCACAGTACTTACAGGTAACTCCAGACTGTCTTTGATCATCCTGGAGGTGATCATTGGCTGAGCCTTTGCCATTCTGGTTATTCTTCTATCCATTTTGATGGTTGTCTTCCGTTTTCTTCCACGTCTCTCTGGTTTTGCTCTCCATTTTAAGGCATTGGAGATCATTTTAGCTGAACAGCCTATCATTTTTTGCACCTCTTTATAGGTTTTCCCCTCTCTAATCAACTTTTTAATCAAAGTACGCTGTTCTTCTGAACAATGTCTTGAACGACCCATTTTCCTCAGCTTTCAAATGCATGTTCAACAAGTGTTGGCTTCATCCTTAAATAGGGGCCACCTGATTCACACCTGTTTCTTCACAAAATTGATGACCTCAGTGATTGAATGGCACACTGCTATTTTTTTGAACACACCCCTTTCAACTAATTGCCCAATTGCACAGCCTTAAGAGCGTGCATATCATGAATGCTGGGTCTCATTTGTTTTCTGAGAATCTACTGAACCTACTGGTAACTTGTTTGCCACGTAGCAATAAAAAAATATACGAAAGACCTTGATTATTCTGGTTAGTCACATTGTACTGCTATTATTTTGAACAAGACTGTAACAACAAGCACTGTATCAAATATTTATCAGAGCTGGATCTCTGTTATGTCTGTGGTCCTCAAGCCATTAATTAAATGGCCAAATAAGGGAGCTATACTTAAAAATATGCCAAAAATGTTCAAACGACACTTCAAAAAATGCCGCTACATAATAGACTGCACAGAAATTTTTATAGCTCGACCTAGTAATTTGACTGCAAGGGCACAGACCTGGTCTAATTACAAACACAATAACACAATGAAATATTTGATTGCCATCACACCTGCTGGGGCAATTTCATTTTTGTCTCCAAGTGTGGGGTGGACGGGTTTCTGATAAAGATCACCAAAGAGTCAGGTTTCCTGGAACTGTTGGAGCCTATGGATGAGGTTTTAGCTGATAGGGGATTTTTAATACGGGATGAGCTTGCAGCTTGTGGCGCCACCCTTCGTGCCCCTCATTTTACGAAAGGGAAAAAGCAATTGTCTGCACTAGAAGTAGATACATCGAGACAACTGTCTCGGGTTAGGATTCATGTTGAACGAGTCATTGGTCGGTAGAAAAACTTCAAGATTTTGCAAACTGTCATTCCTGTGTCTCAGGTTGATATGTTAGACGATGTAGTGATTGTGTGCGCTGCTCTAACAAACCTTTGTAAAAGCGTGGTTCCCAAATAAGTCATTTAGTTAAGTTTATTGATTAAAGGGATAGTTCACCCAAAAATGAAAATTGTCATCATTTACTCACCCTCAAGTTGTTCCTAACCTATATGAGTTTTTGTTCTGCTAACACAAAAGAAGTCTTTCCTGTAGCTCAATGAGTAGAGCATGGCGCTAGCAACGCCAAGGTCATGGGTTTGATTCCCAGGGAAAGCGAGAATTGACTAAAATGTAAAATGAGTTCCTTAAATGCAATGTAAGTCGCTTTGGACAAAAGCGTCTGCCAAATGCATAAATGTAAATGTAAGATATTTGTAAGAATGTTTTAACCAAGCAGATAGAGCAACCATTGACTACCATAATATTTTTTTTCCTACCATGGTAGTCAATGGTTGCTCTATCTGCTGGTTAAAAACATTCTTACAAATATAATAATAATAATAATAAACTTTATTTTATATAGCGCCTTTAAATGTTACATCTCAAAGCACTTTACATAGAAATACACATAACATTACAGGCATAAAAAAAAAAAAGACAGCAACAAAGTAGACAAATGAATCACATAAAAGCTATCCTAAAATAATATGTTTTGAGTGATGATTTAAAAACACTAAGGGATTCTGCAATCCTAATCTCAGAGGGCAGGGAATTCCACAATTTAGGAGCCAAAGTAGAAAAAGCTGATCAGCCATAGTTTTCAACCGTGCTGTTTGGACAGTTAAAAGACCAGCTTCAGAGGAGCGTAAAGCACGTGTTGGTGTATAGAGGGTTAAAAGCTCACACAAATAATGAGGGGCCAAATTATTCAAGGCCTTATACGTGAGCATAAAAATTTTAAAATCAATACGAAAACTAACAGGAAGCCAGTGCAATTTTTGCAGGATTGCAAATATCATCTTTTGTGTTTAGCAGAACAAAAATAAGTTGTTTGGAACAACTTGAGGGTGAGTAAATGACAGAATTTTTATTTTTGGGTGAACTACCCCTTTAATTCTATTTTACAATCACTTTTGTATATTGTCCAAATATGTAACATTGTTTCTGTTCCAATAAAGAATCTTTTAAGGAATCATATTATGGAAGTGTAACATTTATTGTCACTTGTTTTATTTAAGCTACTGGATAACAAAATTGAGGTGCATCTGTATACAAACAACAACATATATTTAAGAAATAGAACGCATAAGTAAAACAGTATTTCATTAGTCGACACTTGGCTTCTGGCAATGACAAAGAAAACAGTCAGTTGTTTTGACATTCTCTGCATAGCCAAGTTGCTGACTTCCTTTTGATCTGTCCACAACCGTAATGAAAGCGGCAGTCACATCTGGCACAGTTGATCATTTTCCCAAAATCTGGCCTTTCACAGATTTTGCAGACTGACTGTGCCCACAAGGAAGGGTCATGCCTTCTTGTTAGGATCTCAGGCAACACAGTTGAAATGAAGGCATGTTGAGCCTTTGACATATTCTCCTGCAGAAACTCTGCGTTTTTAAAGATACGTTACACTATAACCTCATTTGTCGTCCACAACACGAAGTCACAGTAGCTTAAGTCACTTACGAACATATGTAACTGGGTTTGATAGTAGTACGGGTGTGAATTCTTCAAATTAAAAGACTTGTCCAGACAAAACTGCCTGTCCTCTGCGGTTCCTTGAAGACCATCCTGGTATTTGTACGGACACTTAATTTCTAGCAAACCTTTGCCACAACAGCTGCATTGTACTATGCCATCTGGTGATGATCCGAGGTGTGGCTCAGAAGGCCGCAGCACTAGGCCACAGGAATTTACACTGAAGTCTTGATGGTTTTCGACCATAAGGGCAGTGTAGGCTTGTCTTGCAGTTTCTTCCATGGACTTACCCCAGAGAACTGATGGGACATTTAGCTGTGAGTGATTGTACTGCATTCTCACTCAAGTAGGTATTGCTGATATTGCCAGCTGTAGCCACACGATGAAACCTAGTACTTGTAATTCGACCAGCCCTGTAGGTTTGCCAGTCCTTTGAGCTGGACTGTTGTCGTGTGACAAATTCCAACCTTTCACACTGATGAGGTTGTAAACTATTCTTCAGTCTGTGGACCATTTCCTCACTTTTCACCTGCAATTCTTGTGGTGAGAGTTCCCTGAGTGTTCCATCAAATAAAGCAGTCAAGGGCTCTGGTAAGTTTGAGTGTTCCTCTGTATCAGTATTGCATGCAGTGTCGGTATCACTATTTTCTAGACTTGTCAGTACTGCAGCACAAGGAGCTATAATCTGCAACTCTTGAATGTCAGCATCTGTCAATACTGAGGAAGGAGAAAGACAATTATATAACAATAGAACATTTACAACAGCATTTTTTTGGTCTCTCCCTCAATTTGTATATTAATATATAATTTTAAATGTTTAGTGCACAATCTAGATACTCTTATTTCCATAATGTTAAGATTTACACAAACTACCATAACACTATACAGCATGACATTAATTTATGCATGAGTGTAAGATTGCTTTAGAACAAACTTGATCCTTATGTGACATTACAATGACAAAAAAACTTGGGAGGAGTAAAGAAAATAAACAAAATGAACTTTGGCAACAGGAATCTTATCTGTACTCTGTCAACTATTACATGCCTGTGGCTCTGGTGGTGGCACTACACCTACTCCTGACCGTTTCTGGAAGCTGCCTGTCTAGCCTGCTAGCCTCTTTTCTAGCCTCTTTGTTTTGTGGAAGCTGATTTTCTTTAATGGAGCTGGTTCAACTTCTTTCCTGCTTAAGTCTTTCCACATGCACTCTCTAGAAGTGACTGCTGGTTTCTCTGTCCATCCCATTCTAGCACAGATTTCAACTTTGAATAAAATTGCAGACTGCAGCATGACCCAAGCCTGAAATTAAATCACATATCACATGTCAAACTATTATCCTTCATGTTATGAGTGGGTCTTGAAATTAGCAAATCAGCTCTCATCAAATGGTTCTGCATGTAGGACATACTACTAGACCTACTCCAGATAAGACATAAGCTACAGACTAAGGGTTCGTCTCAATCATCTCCCTAGTTCAGTAGTCAGGGCACTGATAAGTGCATAAGTCAATGATTCCCTGATTAGTGCCCTGACTACAGAACTAGGGAGATGATTGAGACGCACCCTAAATACTAAATACTAATAATACTACAGTGAGGATCATAAAGCCCTGCTAGTCTGTGATTGTGTTTGTGTGTGTCAAGTTTTGGCTGGTTACAATTTTCTTGTTCACCTCTTCACATAGATTTTGTGACTTTTAGTCCACGTCTTTTAGTTTTTACACCATTTATATGCTAGTGCTAGTGAAAAACAATGAACAATATTGTGACTGAACAGTTCTTGTAATGTCAAATTGATATAATTTATTAAATTTTAAATACTTACCCTGCCATGCAGGTGCAATTTGCAGTATGGATATAGCCTTCCCTCTTGTTGATCACAACCTAGGGTTGATACATCGAGGTGTTTTTCCCTTGGCGCTGGCTCGGTAAAACCTCCGCTTTTAACACACAAAAGTCATCGCCTATGTCGCTATAAAAAACCCTCTGGACATGCCCACAGACTACATAATTATAAGCGTCAAGAGATTTGTAGGCTCTTCGTTTTTCGCGCGTGTAAACACTTGGCTTGTCCACCAGATAGCAGTATATGGCGGGCCAGTGAATATTTGGCCACTTGCTAGCGTTGTCTATCCATTCTGTTAGGAGCTCGGGATTAGGCAGACAATGTCCATTAGCTAAAACAAGTTTATTATAGTATTGTTCCCGGTCCTGTGGCGTCAAAGACTGTGCGTAGCTAGACACATTATGCCCGTCATTTTTTCTGACCCCAGGCTGCGCGCGCATCCAACGGTGTTTACAAACATTGAAGGGGTCTATAGTGAAAGTATATAATCTGTGCAGGAATTCAAAACGGTGCGCATTATGAATGCAGCCTCCATTCTTTGTGAAAGATAAAGATAGAAATGAGCACAGGAAACAAAAACCTTGTAAAAATGATATACGATCCACTGAATCCTGGCCAAAATCACAGTAGAGGCCTTTTAATTTTCATATTGCATACTCAGATATTCATACAACAAAATATTCTATGGGCCATCATATTTTTCTGAAAAATATCAAAAACCCTGGCTGTGGCTGGCAACTTTTTATTGGTTTTGATATTTAACATATTAAAGTAAAATGGAATAAAAAAATAAAACAAACCAAACCAAAACAAAAACATTGACGACAGAATAATTTATAGAATAAATACACAAATACTTAATATAGGATCAAGTGTCTTGTCTGGTTCCGTACCAAAAAGATATCATATAGGTGTAATGTCTAAAGGAGTTTCCAAAACTTTAGCTGTCAGATCATGTACCTCTTTCCAAAAATACGAAAGTTTTCTACATTCCCAGAAGGTGTGCGTACTGCGTAATTAATCCTCTATATGGTATTCACGTGCGCGAAATAAAGTCATATATTCATAAAATACATTTCACAAGTGAAATAGTAATTGATCAATGTTTATATATGAGAAAAAGCTTAAAAGCTTTATCATATAAAGTGATCTCTTCAGAAGAAATTTTTGATTACCTAGACTTTCAAAAGACAAACAAAAAAAATAATTATATAAAATATATCTAATTGACTGTATATGCAGCGTTCCCCGTTTCCCCGTTTACCATTTTCCTTGAACATGTTATATGTTAATTTAGGAAAATATTAAAGGGTTACTTCAGCGATTAGCATATGGCTTTGTATCAATTAATATGGCATGTAAATATGGCAACCCCATCAGTGATTCAGTAATCTAGTAGGTGGCTTTGGGATAGGCCTCGTAGGGCAGCGAAGCATTCTGGGAATTGTTGTCTTTCATCCCCATGAGACACAAATACGCTTTCTGTCTTTTCTCAGTCTAGAAAGCACTAAATAAAAAAATTATTTCACATTTCTACCACATTAATGACCCAGTTTAAATACAGATTCACCTTCCCAGCGCTGAAGTACTCCTTTAAACAAAAGTGAACTAATGCAGCCCTGTGGTACACCAGTGCTTCAGCCAAAATATCCAGTTAAACCATCAGTTCCTTTTGTAACCCATTCACCGGATTTAACACCAGAAAGGAAAAGGAGAAAAAATATCTACTTAAGTTTCCCCAGATGTCAAAAGGTCAGTTACCGTTCTCCTAGCTACATCTTCCCATTGTAACTTGTGCCAATCTGTGAGAGTCATACTGGGTAAAGTAGTGTGTCTAGGCCAGTGCTTAGGTTCTATTAACTCATCAGGGACCACAGTGTCATTGCAAAGAAGCATCTTGACAGCGGGAGTTGGAATAACTCTGCCTTCCAGCAGGTCTTCCTCCTCACACGATTGTGCGGTATGCGTCTCGCAACACACTGAATGGCGCAAACACACAGTTTTGACTGCTTCATGCTCAATGTTTTCAAATTCAGTTGCTGCACATTCTAAGCCTGGCTCTGCCCTCCTACGTACTTCCGCTCAATTTTCATTTTCCTTCAGTACTACGTCTGGGACTGCTGTGTAGTCTTAGGTTTTCTCCGAACAAATTTTTACCGGTCCAATCAGCGAACAGAGGGATTGGCTGAGAACGATGACGTTGATGTCGAGCGCTAGTTTGAGATGTAGTTCAGTAATGGCGGCGGAGAAAGATGCAAACTAAACCATTCATTGCATTGTGGCACCGCTGCCGAATATCCAGAAGTTAAAGCCGGAGCAATAACAGTCTTTGCTGGGGTTTGTTGGTGGCCCTCCAACAGGGTAAATTCGGGAAAAGTTAGATTTTCCAGATCGCTTCGTTAGTGATGAAGGAGTTGGCTGAAGCTATTCAGGACGGTAACTGTTTCTCGTGGGGTCGGAAGGTATTGCCATCATTTAAGTTACAGGGACTGGTCAGTTATTTTATTGCCGTCCGTCTCTCACCACACATGTAAAAATCCCCAGCCAAATTACCTACTGCTTTTGACAAACGCAAGGTCGTGTTGATATAACAGCTGTCCGAATCCACATCTCTTGAGTTTTCAACAATATATCACTTCAAAATTCACTGTTTGTAATCATTTTTGACCCCTGCAGAACACCATACGGTTGCTTTGGTGTTATTAGGATGCATTTATAGACTTGTATTTCCTTAAAATGCTGGCAAGTATTTAGAAGAGCAATATATTTCATCACCGCTCAAACAAATTAAAATAAAAGCACTTAACAGGTGGATGGTTTCATTTTTCTGATGATGTCCTCAACCTCAAGCTGTGTGATGATGGAGAAGCAGCTGAGATGTTGGAAGGTCCCTGGCTGTGGATCAACAGACCGGACAGGCAGAGCGGAGGTGCTAAGCAAGTGGATGTTGTCTAATTTGTTCCTAAAAAAGGTCATGAACTTAATGCACCTCTCTTCTGTGGCTTCTGAAAAAGAGTGAGTTTGCGGTTTGAGGATGTGATTTATAGTGGAGAAAAGCTTCTTGGAGTTTCCAGGGTTATTGTTGATGATGCAAGAGTAGAACTGTGACTGAGCATCTCTCAAAGACCTTGCGTAGGCCTTCTGATGATCTCTATAGGCTTGCCTATGAACAGTGAGTCCTGAGAGCTTGAGACGCCTCTCAAGTACACGCCCAACCGTCTTCATCTTCCGCAGTTCGCTGGTGTACCAGGTGGTAGAAGGTACACCACTAGAAGGTGACCATTCTAGTTTTGACAGGTGCGTGAAGATCTAGAAGGCTGCTCAGAGACTTGTTGTAGAAGTCAACCGACTCAGAGACTGAGGAGAGATCAACAGAGGAGAATTGCTGAAGGTCTGTAGTTAAAGTGTCTTGGTTAATCTTTTTCAGGTTCCTGAAGCAAATTTGACGGGTATCTTTGGTAAGGGAAGAGGGGCGTGGCAGCTCCAATGAGATGGCCTGGTGGTCAGACACACCCAGATCATACACCAAGAGGTTTCTAATATGAGGAGAGTTGGAAATGACCAAGTCCAGAGTGTGCCCCCTAGAATGAGTGGGGCCAACCACGTGCTGTTGGAGATTGAGGCAGTCCAATAATTGCAAAAACTCAGTGATGACGCTGCAGATGTGCGACGGAGGTCCAGATGGATGGTATGGCTGATGCAGAGTTTTCAGGCTGATGATTAACTAGCCCACGACGAGAGCCTCTATGGATGTAACGCGGTCTGCGCAGAAGTCCAAGTTCCTTAATGACCGCGATGCACGCCGGAAATGTGTGGTCGTTGAAATTTAGCAGCTGTGGGATGGAATATTTAAGCTTCATGATGGACGCTGGAAGGTTTTGACTAGCGCTATGCATTATAGAAACACAGAGCTGGAACACCGTCAGGCACAGCGAGATGATGGTCCATACCATAGCAGAGGAGTGTATGCACCAACTCCCAGCAATCCCAGCAAACAGCCAATTTCTAGAAGAGATGGCAGGGGTGAGTAAAAGTCTTTGAAATTAGGAGAAAAAACGTAAAAATCCGTACAAAAAAGGTTTTAGATGTATAAAAGTGGTGAACAATGAGAGTCCTCTCCTGTCATGAGGGAGTCCATTCAAACTGCCAACTGTCAACAGCCGAGAAGAGCTATCCGAGACGATAAGATCCAAGCAATATGTCCCAAAATTAGCACTGACTGAATGTACTAGTTATGACAAAAAATAAAATTAAAGTTTATAAGTAACGTATATAAACTAAAATAGGGTGGAAAAGCGGCGAACAGACAACGCCAGCGTCCTCTCCCCTTGTTGCTAGGCAACAACATTTAATTTACTGACTTATCTCCCGGATATGACGTCAAGGCTTTTGTGTAACATCCGCTTCCTTGTTTTTCAACATGGCTGCAAGCGCTAGTAACGTTAGAAAGAAGCAAAGTCGGCATTGGACAAGGGAGAAGACGCTTTGTTTAATTAATATTTGGGGCGAACCACACTATCAAAGACAATTTGAACAAATGGTGCACAACCACAACGTTTGGGAAAATATTAACAAAGAGCTCATCCTTCGGTGCCCGTCTATACGGGACTTCGGGGATTGGACAAAATCTAAAGAAAGGTTGGACTATCTGCAAAGAAAGTACCGCGATAGCCTTAAACACAAGAAGAAGACTGGATCAAACCCCGTTAAATGTCCTTATTTTGATGAACTGGACGCTGTTCTCGGAAAGCTTAATCAACTTTTGCCTTCTAACGTTAGCTAACTTATGCTATAGTAATAGCCAGTTTAGCCACAAGGTTAACGTTACATAAGATTTCAGCAGAACGCAAGTTACATTAAAATTATGCAAACATATGCCACAGTAATAACCAGTTTAGCAGCAACATAATTTAGTTTCAGCAGCTAACATACAGTAAAGTTAAGCATATGCTCATTTTAGTAATGCCACACAATTTACTTGCCAATTGTTTATCCATAGCAAAGCACCATAGCTTTACTTTTCTATTGTGTTTAAAAGGTTGTCGACCTATGAACAACCCCGGAGACATGAGGATGGATAACGGGGGGAGTTCAGAAGAGGAATCTGTCTGTGGTAATTATCCTACACTGATAGTATACACACATAATACTGTAGGTGACATTATATTGTGTTGTTCATTTATATGTTGACATTTTATCTTCTAATTATTTAATAATAAGTAGAAGCATTACTAGTAAAAAGTTAACCTGCGTGATTCTATTTTTTATTTAGCAGATTCATCAGAGAGTCCTGAGGATCACAACACCTCAAGGGAAACTTCCGCCCCCACCTCCTCCTCCTGCTGATCCAAAGAAACAAGGTGTGCTCACATGTTGATAACTCTTTCCAATAAGGTACACACTTGTAGGTAGTTACTGGGGTGACATGGTTAGCTGTAGATGATGCTTAAAACCGTCAAAGTGTTTTGGAATTTACCTTGGGTGACACTTATTTTGGCTACCGCTATATACTAAAGTGGTTGCTGGAATATAAGGGGTGTACTCACTTTTGTAGTTATTTTATGTTGGAGGCAACAACACTATACACACTATGCGGCCAAGGTCAGTTGAGTGATGCACCTGCTAAGCAGGAAATTGTATTTTAACTCCCATAACATTCAGAATTACAGTGATGCTTTGGTGTGTGTGTGTGTGTGTGTGTGTGTGTGTGTGTGTGCGTGCGTGCACTTTTATGTATAAATAAAATAGGCTGTGAAATGAAGCTTTTTTTTAAAGGAATTGACATTTGATTTGACCACTGTAGCATTACATGTTCCTGGTATTTCACGAGTTCGTTTACCCATATACTCTTTAGCTGATAAGGTTTAACCTGTTAAGCTGATTTCTAAATTTTGAAAAAATCCTAAGAAATGTATACTCAGACTAAAACAAATACAGTTTGTGAATCCTTTGCACTAAAAGCATAATTATGGTCTCATTTGAAAGCAGACACCTGGCAGTTTACTGTAAAGTCAAAATGATAATATTTTTTATAATAAAAAAAAGCTATAATAAGCTTCAAAGTTTTGTAAAGTTATTAGAAATTTATTTGTATGATATATCTTTATGAAAATAAAATTGAAGTGGGCCTTGGAGAAATCTAGAAATGCACTACAGCTAAAGCCACAAGTCTGACCATGTTATATTTCAGATCTGAAGATGATCAGTCTAAAACTCTGCATTTTATTAAACGTTTTACAAGATCGTTTCATGTGATTTTATTTTGAGATATCGCTGAAATATCAACTGATGTTTATTGCCACATCTTCTCAGCTTTCAGTCGCTGTATTGCCTCTATTGTTTAGAAGTGCAAACTGCCCCATTCAGTTTGTCTCCCCGGCATTCACACTTCTGCGGACTGGTTATGGCTCCAATTATTATTCTTTTGTCTGCATTATAATTACTAACGATTCTCTATTCAAACTGTTCTATTCAAACCTCATTTCTAAATCAAACCTCTCACTTTACCCTCACTGAGACTCTATTGAATGCATTTCGTCCAAATAAGCATTTCAGTAGTTTTACATTTAGAAAATGTTCATAAAAATAAAGTATTTACTCAGTGGCAGGTGCATCTAGGGCAAGCTAGCATGTTAGCTTAGCACACCAGCAAAACAACAATTTATACGATTAAAATCATGTTTTATTCAAAACTTGCTTCATATCACTTTATATTTTATATGTAGAGTGTTTTATATAACAATATGTGATCTCATATAGCTTCGGGTCAAAAAATCTGACAGAAAATATACAATGCTAAAAGCTATGTGGAATAGCATTGCATTATAAATATCATCTATTATGAAACCACCCAACATGGCATAAAGAACACAGACCAACCATATATTGCCGCGATTGTGTGTTTATTGTCTTAAAACGTGTTTATCTGCATAAAATAGCGATCTGACGATCCCAGGGAGCTGTGTGGATGATATGTCCATATGTCAGATACTTCCTGAATGTCACATGGTGTGTCTGTTCTTCATGTGTTCCCCATGGGGTGAATTTTCAGTAGTACAGCTTTCCAGCGCCCTCCGGCTGCCAGAATGAATTGAAAACACAGCATATCACATCCTACTGCTCTCATAATCACACATCCGCGGATTTTGGATAAAGATTGAATAAATAATACTTCTCTGTATAGAAATTTGACTCAAACGTGTGAGAATCTATCAATATTTCTCCACATCTGCACACTTTTGAAGTAAAAGCCCTGAGGGAAGTTGTTTTGTCGAGTGTCTTCATGACGACCAAGGAGGATTTTTTTATGAATGGGAGCAAATGACACGCATATTACAATCAAAAGGTAGCGACGCCCAAGATCATATTCATAACTCCTGGAACATATTAACACATTACGGTCACTATAAGACTTTGAGAATAAAACAGAGGTAAAAAAATTAAACTTTAGTCTTAGATCTTTTTAATGATGTATAGTTTGTCAAGGTAATTACTTACATCTGATAGTAATTTTGAGCTAATTTAAACAAAGAGACCTTCAGTGCGTCCTCGTCCTCGTGACGGTTATCAGGTTAAACATATTTGGCTTGCTGTCCACGGTGGAGGGGCTCGAGGGCGCTGCTTCAACTCGAGCTTAGATTTACCCCCCCGGGGACTACTAGTGCTAGGAAGAAGAGAAAGGTAAACATGAATGTAAGTAGGTGGAGTTGGGGAGGTGGAGGGAGCAAAACGACTGATGCCTGAAAGAGGTAGGAGGCTGCTTATATGCTTTGCGGTTGATTGAAAGATTAGATGGGTTCACGCCTCTCGAACTTGCGTTTGTGTACGTTGCTAATTGAAAGATTAGATGGGTTCACTCCTCCCGAAATTATGTTGTGAACTTCACTTCACGAGTTCGTTTACCCATATACTCTTTAGCTGATAAGGTTTAAACATATTTGGCTTGCTGTCCACGGTGGAGGGGCTCGAGGGCGCTGCTTCAACTCGAGCTTAGATTTACCCCCCAAAAAAGCATAATAGATTTAGGACAGCAAGCTGGTAATATGCGAGTGGAATTGATGGCAGTGTTTGCTCTGGAGTTTAAGTTTGATTACGGAAGGCGGCCCCCAAAAGAGTAAAAATTAAGTTACGAGAGGTGATGAGAAGCTGAGGATGTGTGGTATTGTATGAAGCATCTCGCTGCTGCGTTTATCGACCTGGGTCGTGGGCGAGCACTGCTGCGGCAGTGACGCTCCTAGTTGCTCCTGTGGGAGCAGCGTTTGGACTGGAGGGGAAAAAGGGGGGTGGAGGTTGGGTACGTCCTGCCTTAGCATTCGTGACATGGGACCCCCCGGCTGGAATAACAGGGGGCCCTTGATGTCATGAGTGAGGAAGGAGGTCCTTGTCCTTGAAGAAGCGGGCCAAAACTGCTCCCAAGCGATAACCACGCCACCCGCCACAGAAAGAGAGACCCTGCGATGGGGAATTTGACGCAGTGCTTCCCTCCCCCTGAGGCGAGGGCCCACACCGCGTGAGAACATGATGGCCCACAACTACCCAAGGACGATTATTGAGTTCCTCCAGTCCACTGTTCGGATGGGAGAGCCCTCACTGCGATCTGAACGGGAGAGCCCTCAAGATAGAGAAAACTGAAGGATCACACTGCAATTCAGAAAGGGAGTGCTCCCGCTGCACCCGAACGAAAGAGACTCACACTGCAATTCGAACGGGAGGGCCCTCACTGCAATTCGAATTGGGAGCCCATGGTAAACATAACACATGAAAGCTCCTGTTTAAGCGAACGGGAGGGCCCACACTGCGATTCGAACGGGAGAGCCTGCGTTGCATCTGGTTGGGGGGGCCCACACTGCAATTCAAAAGGGGGAGCCCACGCCATGCGTGGTGGCAAACCCGATTGAACGGGAGGGACCTCACTGCAACCAGATGTATGAAAAGCCCTGCGGGGCTTGGCAAGCAGCGAGATTTATGAGGTTGTGAGAGTTTGGTGGGCTTGTCTAATGTGGAAGAGGTTTGATCTTACATAGGATTCGAAAGTGTGGTACGTCCAACGACCTAGCATTTTAATCTGGGTTTCCGATAGGCCTTTTTGTGCAGCTGTGGTAGCTGCTCCTATGCGAAACGAGTGGGAGGAAAAGTTTTTAATGGAAATTCCTGATCTGGCGAGGACGGTTTTTAGTTTTCTCTGGAACCAATGTCTGGATGCTGGGTAGTTGTTCTCGTCGAGGAATAAAGGTGCGAGCGGAGAATTGGTTTGTGAATGCCTTTGAGATAGGAATGCAGCATAGGGCTGGATGGGTGTTGGTAGATTGAAAATGAAGACTGGATGACCTCGTTTTAGTTGGTCGGTTTTACTCTGTTTGATGTTGAATCGAATTGTGTCATGGTTTAAAATTTTGAGATCTGAGATGGTTGCATGATTAGCTGGATTGAAAGTGGAATTGGTTGTAAATTCTGAAACACGGAGAAAGCCAAAAAAGGCTAAAATGAACATGGCGTCCAGGGTTCGGGTTATGTTCGGAGGGAAAACCCCGGAGCGGATGGTAGTCAGGCATTTGCCTAGGAGGTCGATGGTAAGAGGTTGCCTGGTGTCGGATTTGGTTGGGTGAGTTTTTTGTAGGCCTTTAATGAGAAGAGATGTCTGGGGATTTGAGATGGCAGGGCACTCGTGACCATGGATGATTTTGAAAAAGAAATGTATGCCGCTGAGGTAGACTTTAATAGATCCTGGCTGAATGGACTTGGAACTGTTCATGTGGGAAATGAAAGAAGTTATAGAAAGGAGGGAAAAATCTGGGAACGCTAAATTGTAAACTGTATGTAAGTTTTTAAAGGAATTCCAGGCTGTCCAGTAGGATCGAAGAGTTCTTGGAGAAACAGCTTGTAATATTAATTCCATGGAAAGGGTGTGCAGATGACTGAGGGGGTGGTCTATGGGAATATGAGTTCTGAATAGGGAGGAACTGGTGTCGGGTTGTAGTCTGATTCTGGAACCAATGTTCTGAATTTCTGGAAGAGAAAGCGAGAAAGAGCGTCAGCGATTTGGTTTTTATGCCCTGGGATATATTCAGCTTTCACAATAAATTGGTTACAGGCAGATATCCAAATGAGGCGTCACAGTAGGGGCATGATTTTTGGGGCATTAGAACGGCCTTTGTTTATGCAGTGAACTGCTGCTTGGTTGTCGCAAAAAAAGGAAATGGTTTTTGATGACCAGTTCGAGCCCCATAAATGGGCTGCTACGATTATGGGATATAGCTCGAACAATGCGATGGATTGGTCGGAATGGGGGGAAAGGCTTAGCTCAGCAGGCCAGGTTGAGGCGAACCAGTGGCCTTCGTAGTAACCTCCAAAACCTATGGATGGGGCGGCGTCTGTGAAAAGATTGAGGTCGCTGGCTTGGGACAAAAAATTGTCGTAGAAGAATGTGAGCCCGTTCCATTGCTTTAGGAATGTTGTCCAAAGTTTGAGATCTGAACGACAAGGGGGGTTTAGTTCGACTAGGTCTTCGAGACCTTGGGCTGCAGTAGCGAGGGTCAAAAGATGTGAAATGAAAGGCCTGCCTTGGGGAATTATACGCATGGCGTAGTTGAAGTGCCCTAAAAGAGAGAGCAAGTCTCGTTTGGTGCAGTGGGAGGCTTCTAGCAAGTTTAGAGAAATGGCTATTATTCTGTCTATCTTCTCCTTGGGAAGAGAAGCTTGAAATTTAATGGAATCGAGATTGATTCCCAGGAATTCCAGAGATGTAGAAGGGCCCAAGGTTTTCTCCGGGGAGAGGGGGACTCCTAACTGTGAGAAGACTTTTTGGACAATGGTTAGATGTTCTGCTGGGGGAAACTGGCTGGGGGAGATTATGAGAAAATCGTCGAGAAGATGAATGAGGAAAGGAACGGCGTAGTTGTTTTGTAGGATCCAGCAGAGAGCTTCAGATAGAGTATCGAATATTTTTGGGCTGCTTTTGCAGCCGAAAGTCAAACGGACTGCACAGAAAAATTGTTCTTGCCAACGAATGCCGAATAAATGCCAAAAATCAGGGTGGATGGGCATGACCTTGAAAGCTGAAGTAATGTCGACCTTTGCGAGCCAGGCCGCTGTGCCGGCATGTTTAATGAGATTGATAGCTTGGTCTATGTCATGATATTGCAGTGAGAATTCTTCTAGGGGGATTAAGCTGTTGATACTTGGTTGATTTTTTTCCATGCGGGGCAGAAAGGTCAATTATGATGCGTTTTTTGCCTGAGAATTTTCTGGTGGCTATCCCTATAGGATTTATGCAGAAAAGTTCGAAGGGGGGGCAATTGAAAGGACCAATCATGAAGCCGGAATCCACTTCTTTTTTGATAAGGGCCTCTACTGTGTCTGGTTCAGCTGAGGCTGACTGGAGATTGTTGCAGATTAAACTAGAGTTTGGTAGGCTTTCCAAACCTGGATCAAAACCTTCTTTCAAGCCTGAAATGAGGTAGTGTGTAAAGTTTTTGTCTGGATGGTTTTTTAATTCGTTTGCGAGAGAAGAAATGATGATAGGGGAAGAGAGATACTTTTTTAGGTTTTTATTTCTATTTGCTGAAGAACGTCGTACAGGACATGCAGAATGAGCATGAGCTCCACCACAAAAACTGCAAATGTGGAGAAAACGACAACGTTGTCTAACACAGCCAAAGTTGTTGAAGTTGTTGCAAACTTGTTTCCCTGAGTTGAAACTGATGGTGTTTTCGTTTCTTGAACGGAGAACGTAGGATGTAGACTTGGGCGCTTGTGGTTCCAGAGGAGTTGGGGGATCTGTTGTTATTTGAGGACAAGAAGAAGTTGGATGAGAGCTTGACCTGCAAATGGCACAGGAAATGCTTCGCACGCCTAGAAAAACTTTGTTGTAAAGTTCCAGGTCGAGAGCACCCCAATATGGGCATTGGTTCCAATGGATGATACGAGCAGCACATTTAGCAGAAAAAAGTTTGTGGTAGGTGTAAAAATGACTACCACCGAAAGAAAGGCTGAGCTCCGCTATGATTGAAAGATAGTCGTTGAGCTCTTTGCGTCTTGTGGGAAAGACAGCACTTATGACGTCTGTTAGTCTGCTGAAAGCTATGCAGAATTCTGAAAAAGTGAGTACTTGCTTGGTAGTTGGGGTGGAATCTTTTAAGTGTATGGTTAGGGGACCGCATTCAAAAGAACGATGGGATTCGTTGGTGGGGACTGATGTAAGGAGAGAAGGAAGATCTATATCTGCACCTGCGAGAATTTGGGAGCGAAGTTGTGACGACACTGGTGGAGGTTCCTGGGCTACTGCATGGGGAGGAGGTGGTTGGAGTACTGCTGACGAGAGGGTATGGGAATGCCAGCGAGCTGGGGCTGTAGACATGGAGGGCTGAGCTTGGGGTATCCTTGCAAGCGTTTCTTGACTGGTATGGTTTGCTGCTGGAAAAGAGTGGGAGACAGAAGGGAAAGAAAGAAGTGGGAAAGACTGCGGAGGCATCCTCGCGCTGTCCCCACCACCTGAAGAGAAAGGAAAGTGTAGGGGGGGCGGAATATTCAGCAGAGGCAACCTCACGCTGGATTCTGCCCCTTGGTAAGAATTGAGATGGAAATTAGCAGCTGAAGGAAAAGACAATAATTGAGAAAGGGTTTCTGTCTCAAATCTGGAAGCTCTTAAGCCTGTGAAGGAAACCTGAGGGTTGTTTGGAGCGTGGTCCGCTGCGGAACTATTTTCAGCAGCCGCTGTTGCTGGCCGGAACGAGACGGGAGCGGACGTGGAAGTGTGAACGGTCGCTATGGCGGCGGACCCGGAAGTACGAGCGGTCGCTATGGGGATAGCGTGCTGCGTTTGGGAGAGATTTCCCTGCTGCGGCGGGGGAAAACGAATGTCTGCAGTGCATCGAGTTTTTCTCTTGGGGTTTTTTGGAGGAAGTTCAGGAGGACTGGGAGTGTTATTTGCACTTGCCAATAGCTCGAAAAGTTGGATCTTTGTTGATCTGCGTGGAAAGTGGACACCTGCATTAGCGAGTGCTTGACGGAGACTGTTTACCGTCCATTTCGAAATGGGAGGAAATGACGGAACCTCTATGCCAGTAGGCAGAGATGAAGACTGGGGAGGCTGAGAAGGAGAGATGGAAGAAGCTGCGACTCTTGATGGAGGAGGAGAGAGTGGTCTTCTTGTACGTGGTTTGTACGAACGCTTGAGATGACGTCCTGGTCGCTCAAGCTGTGGATCGCTATCCTGGGTGGAAATGCCTGGTTGAGGTTGAGGAGGAGAGGTAGGCGTCTCTGGGATGCTGAGAAGTTCGTCGTCGTCTGACGGAAAAAGTTGTATTTCCAGATGATCGGACATGGTTTGTCCGGATGAAGCAAAAACGACTGATGCCTGAAAGAGGTAGGAGGCTGCTTATATGCTTTGCGGTTGATTGAAAGATTAGATGGGTTCACGCCTCTCGAACTTGCGTTTGTGTACGTTGCTAATTGAAAGATTAGATGGGTTCACTCCTCCCGAAATTATGTTGTGAACTTCACTTATTAGTTTTACACCTGAATTTGCTGAAATAAATGTTTTGTATTTAGCACATCGCAGAAGAAAGGGGTGAAAAACACAGATAATGGAGGCAATGGAAAAGGGTCTGGACCGTCTCCTGCAAAATGAGAACACCCATGACCACGACAGGGAGCGGTTTGAATGGGAGAAAGAGATGGAGAGAAATAGAATGGAGCTGGAAAGGAAACGCCTTGATTTTGAAATTAAGAAGATGGAAGTTGATGAAAAGAGAGCAGAAGAGAACAGGAGGTTAATGTTCCAGATGTTTCAGTGCTTTAGGCCCCAGTCCCACACCTTTTTCAGCCCCTCATTTCTACCCTTATACACCACCTCCCCAACGTCCATCAGCTGAGAGCATGGACTGTCCATCTACAGCCCCTGGACCCCCTGCCCCAGCAGCATTTCACATGCATTACTACAATGACCTAGCCTGACAAGCCAGACCCACATCAAGATGTTTGGTCTGAAAACTCACCATAGACAGGGCTCAATCCAAGGGGCGGGATAAACGGTTGTCTTTCAAACTCCCTCAGCACGCGATAGGATAGCGCTACACCAACCAGAGCAACGAAGGTGAAACAGAGCTTGTTGATAGATTAAACATTCGCCGTATCCGGTCGGCAAAACTCCGAACACATCTTCCCTTTTTAAGAATGACTTCAGTGCCGTTCTTTGTTCTTTTCTCAGAGAAAAGCTTAACTCAAGTCTTCCAGAGTCGCGGTCAGAGCTGATTCGAAAGACCGCCGTTCGCCAGTTTCTGTGTTTACTAGAAGCAATGCAAATGCAACTCGGCCGTCGTCATTATGGCCCCGCCCACCAACTCTATACACGATGTGATTGGACCGACAAGAGTTAGGGGAATACAGTTCAGAAGGGTATTGAGAGTTGCTAGACGACACTTGCGGGCAGATTAGATTTGCTGCCGCTAGGGTGTGTCTAGATTTCTAGGCTAACAATGACTACGTTTACATGGACAGCAGTAATCTAATTATTGACCTTATTCTAAATAAGACAATATTCTGATTAAGGTGTTTACATGAGTTGCTTTTAGAGTACTCCGTTCATGTTCCCGTTTTACATGTGATAGAACATAGATCGATTATGGCACGTCATTACGTCCCCATGACACGCTATGTTCTCCAACATCCAATCATAGCGTGACTTTGGCAGGTGTGTTAATTTTATGGGCTCAGTAAACCCGCTAACTTCACCTGCGGGTGTCGCTGTTGGACAGTGTTACTTTACATTAAGAAGTATAACAAAACATGCGTTTTTTATAATGTTTTATATCTACATTTACGTTGATTTATTTTTTTAATATTATGTATTGCCTCTTTTTGTTTTTTTTGAAGAGACACTGCCCCTCTTTCCTCCTTATTGACAGCCTACATTTAGAATAATAGCTTTGATTAATTATGAAAAAGGTTTAAAAATCATGACTCTTTGGATTGTTTTTCCTGCCGTCGAGCCACAGCCGTTCACTGAATGACCCATCTGGTTTGCGATTACAGATACAAACTTATTGTATTTTACTTTTACAATGAGCATAATAATTACAACAAAAATAAAAATAGAGAGAGAGGACGCAGTGTTCACAATGAGTGAACAGTCAAAAAACAGTCAAGTAAAACACACACCGCCCATAGCGACGTTTATGGCAACGACTTTTCAGACTGACAGATCCGTAAAAGATAAACGCGACTTTTCCACCATTTGTTACTGTTTTGTACAAGTTGTTATATTAAGTATAATTCCAATTTTGTTTTATTGGCCACAATATTATCGATGATTGTTGAAAGGGGCACTTTTGATTAATTTTCAAAAAGGGCAGAGGCTCCAACCCACAAAGCCTCCCCTCTGCACTCCCCTGTTGTGCGAAACGTTATGTGTCCTGACACAAAATGCGGTGAAATCTCCGACATGACATTAATAGTTAGATTAAGGTGTGTACATGTCTCTGATAATGCGACTAAAATAGGCATACTCCACATGTCTTAATCCGATTTATGTGTAGTTAGATTATGACTTTAATCAGATTAAGGTAATTAGAAATCGCTGTCTACATGCTAGCCTCTTAATCAGAGTATTGTCTTAATCAGATTAATATCGGAGTATTGTTGTCCATGTAAACGTAGTCAATGATCCTCCAAAAGAGGTTTTTGTGCTTTACAATTTTGCAGGAAAGCATTGTTTGTTCTTAGGCCTTTGCTTACATGTTCACTATTTTATTTATTTCATTTACTATTTTGTTATTTACTATTTTGGTTTTGGTGCGTCCCTACAGAAAGCAGTGTTTTGTATGTTATGTAGGGGAAAGGTCAAAGAAAAAAAGCTGATATTCAAATTCAACTGGTCAATTTCTGAAAGTCCCTTTTTTTTAACGAAAGCGATATTTGCACATCTTTTATATTTCGTAACAAAAAGCATTTATTTTATATCCAAACACTGAAAAAGTTATAACTTTTTTTATATGCAAACTGGGAAAATACCTAAAAACTTATGTGATGTGAATTGTCAAGTTGAAAAACAAATGTTTCTCTATACTATAAATAAATGTTTGATTTCAGTTTCACACGGGTCTTGACTGCATATGTAGGGTATGATATCCAAGGCTTCTCTGCACTTTACTGATTTGTGTGAATATGCGCTACCAAGGCCTCCTCTGCTGGGGGGAGAGTAGGTACATCATGCTGTTCTGGTCCTGCCTCTGGCTGATCCAACACATCTTTCTGGGGTTCCTGGTAAGCAATTTTCTGCATTTCACAGAAGTTGTGCAACACCACACAGGCAGACACAACATACTTCAAATTTTGGGTTTTGACAGTCATTTCTTTTCATAATGCATCGCAAGCGGCCCTTGAGGAGACCAAATGCGTGTTCAACATGGATACGTGCACGGCTCAAGGAGGCGTTGTAGGCTGCCCTGGGTCCTCTCGCAGTAACTTCCGGGAATGGCTTCATTATGTTGCTAGTCAAGCTGTAGGCAGAATCGGCCACAATGAGGACAGGTATTTCAACCCTTTGGATGTTCCTGCTGATTGTAGGGAAAAAACTGCCATCCTCCCGCTTGCGGCACAGACGAGAACACTCAAAAACGTATGCATCATGGCACTTTCCAGGCCAGCCTACATCGAAATCAAGGAAGCTGGAAGTGTGGTCTACAAGTCCTTGAAGAAGAACACTGTACCATCCTTTTCTATCATAGTAGTCAGTGGGATACCTCTCTGGGGCAATGATTGGGATGTGCGTGCCATCCAAAGCACCAGCACACATGGGGAATCCTGTCTTCCTCTCAAATCCTGTGATGATCTCTTGGACTTCAGCGACAGTTTTTGGCCTCTTCACAAAAACCCTCCTGAGTTTGCTTAGTGCCTCACACACCTCCCAGATGTTACAGGCAGTGCTGGTTCCAATACCAAACAAGTTGGCAACATCATGGAACTCAACGTTACTGGCAAGCTTGTAGATTGACACTGCTACCCTCTTCTCTAGAGGTACTGGATCCAACATGTTTGTGGTTTGGGGGTTGATGTATGGGTGCAGATGGGCACAAAGAATACTGAAGGCCTCTTTGGGCATTCTGAAGTTAAGGTACCAATCACTGTCTTGAAAATTCTGAAGCACCTCTGTTTCCCAGAAGGAAGGGCCTCGCTCCCGCCGTGTTCTCTCGTTGTACCATGAGGTTGCTATAAAAAAGAACACAGTCAGTACGTATTGTCAGTTTGCAGTTTTAATATTCAACACAGATGTTAAAATAATTAAAAGCAGGGGAAAGCCTACATTTTATTAAAATTTTAAAAACCTAAACTACAGAAAATGATTTGCATGAGAACAGTGGTGAAAAATGTTAAGGAATTTAAGGATGACATTTTTATTTGAAGGTCATCTCAAGTTAATAACTAAAACTAAAACAAAAGACTGACTTTTAAAGAAGACCAGCAGAAAACACAACTTGCAAATTGGATTGCTTTTGTGTAACACAATTGTACTGCACATTTTTACTGTAATCTAAATTCTTCACTGTATTTTTACAGCTTACATGTGTGCTAGTAATATTGAGATTCATATATTTATTAAAATAATTATAGTTCGGCTATTATCATTCAAATGTAGACTACATGGGGTAGCAATAATAAATACACAAAAAACTTAAAGGGGGGGTGAAATGCTGTTTCATGCATACTGATCTTTTTACACTGTTAAAGACTTGGATTCCCATACTAAACATGGACAAAGTTTCAAAAGTTAAGGTGGACGTTTGATGGGAGTATTTCTTTGTCAAAAATACTACTTCCGGTTAGTCATAAGTTTCGGCAAGTTTTTTGCGATCATGCGTCCCCTTTGACGTTAATGGGGGCGGAATTTCCTTGTATGGGCCTTACGGACAATTCTACCGGAAGAGCGTGAGAGAGAGAGAGGGAGAGAGCGAAAGTAACAGGCTACGTCCATCATAGCGCTGGCTCGTAGGCTGCGCTGCACAGGTGATGTGCACAATTACAATGTCACCAAAAAAGTGCGTTTTTGGTTGCCAGACCAAGACAGTCCTGCACAGATTCCCCCAAAACCCCGCGTTAAGGCAACAGTGGATGTAATTTGCTTTTTCGGATCAGCAACTGAGTTGCGCGAATGTTTATATCTGTTCGCTGCATTTCGGTGCTGACTGTTTCATAAACAAGGCCCAGCTCGACGCCGGATTTTCCGATCGCCTAATGCTGAAGGATGGAGCAGTCCCAACGATAAAGGTCCCAACGTTAGAACCGCAGGCTGTGAGTAAGACTGCTTCAAATGTCTGTGTTATTGCCTATGCTCATCAAGTAGCCCAAACATGATCACGTATAGTTAATTGATCAATGGAGCATGCGATGTGTAGTGCGTGTACATTTGTTTAGCTGGCCACTAAATGTGTAACTTTATGTTTGTGTATTGTAAAAGCACTCCAAACAACAATACACAAAGAGTGGGGAAATATGTTGAACTAAATAAGCGCGCTTCTTCATTCAAATGCGCTACTATTCCGTGTCTTTCTATGTAAACACTAACTTAGCCTGCCGTGCAAAACCAGTCCGCTTACTAACGTTACAATTGTCTACACAAACCACGCGTAAACACACACACACACACGTGCACAACTGCACTTCCCACATGTACACCTTCAAAGACAAAAATACGACGATATAATTCAAGTATAAATATGTAAATAACACAAGCCGCTAAGCATATTATATAGTTAGTGTATAACTTGTACCACATAAAGACGTCCTGCTCTAGTCGTTTTTGCTGCTGCTCCTGTTCAACTGCAGCCTCTGGGTCTGATTCCGGATCATAGATGTATGGCTGTATCTGATTAAAAGCCATATTTTTATTTTGAATAAAGTTTTTTTCCCGCTGTTAGGGATGACACAGCTTTACGACGCACTCGACTCAACACAATAGCAGCAGCGCGCACACGTCATTATTTAGCTCCGCTCACACGACACGCCCCCACCCGCTCGGCTTTTTTCGGAAAGACTCGGAACAGCGCATCTTTCTTATATAATTATAAAAAAAATAAAGACTTTTCGGAGATATGCAGGATGCAATGCTACTCTATAGGTACTCAAGATTGACATGACAATGACTGAAACTGAGTGTTTCACCCCCCCTTTAAAGGGTAACTTCACTGCTTTTTCATATTAAACTATGTTATTCCCTTAACTAAAACGAGTTGATACATCCCTCTCTCGTCTCAGTGCGTGCACTTAATCTCTCTGACGCGCGGTGACGCCCAGTTCATTCACTATGGTACCAAACAGAGATCAAGTTAGAAGTATCAAACACCTCCATCTTTTCCTTATTTAAATACAGTTACACGAGTAGTTGAACGATCAAGTATGGTGACAAAATAAAACGTGGTACTTCTCTAATCGGATTAAAAAGGAGAACTATAATGTATGGCGGATTAGCACTTCTGAGAGTACTTCGGCTCGGCACAGTAAAAAGTCCTGGCCGAAACATTTTTCCTCACATCTCCCCCTTACTCTCTCATTTCTGTCAATCCGCTTGTTAAGTCGTGACGTAAGGAACGCCGTTTCTGGGTCCAAGCCTCAACTCGTTTCACTTGAGAATGCCATTGACGCCCGTTTATGAGCGCTATTTATTCATATTAAACATCAAACGTTTAAAAAAGTTTAACATTTTAAATACTTACAGTCTACACAACAGTGTCTGTGCTCACAGCGTCACATACATTAATATTTTAACGATTTAAAAAAGATGAATCACTGTCTGGCCATCTGGAATTTTGGAATGGAGAAAAATGTTATGATTATAGCTTTTTTTGTAGTATTACACCACATTGTGTGTGTATATTAGCACCGTTTGTAGTTTTTCTTGTGGATAAGATAGAGCGTTTGGACCCGGAAGCGCTGTCGCGTGACGTCAGCCTTAACAACCCCATAGGGAGATGTGAGGGAAGATGTTTCGGCAGGGACTTTTTACTGCGCCGAGCCGAAGTACTCTCAGAAGTACTATTCCGCCATACATTATAGTTCCACATACACTCCTATTTTTTTTTTTTTTTTGCATACTTTTACTTTTACTGAATACTTTTACCATTTTCCTTGAGCATGTTATATATTAATTTAGGAAAATAATAAACAAAAGTGAACTCATGCAGCCCTGTCGTACACCAGTGCTTCAGCCAAAATATCCTGTTACACCATCAGTTCCTTTCACACATGATTTAAGTTTAGAATACATAGATTTCATATTAGATGTGGTTCAAACTCTTTGTTTGGTAGTAATTTTTGGCACATCACTGACCAACACGCATTTAAATATGTATTGAAGAATTAAACTGAAATGTGTTTTATTGTTTGTATGTGAATGTCTCTACACATCTGTCACTTGAGCGTGAGATCAGGACTTTTATTTTGTAGTGGAGATGTGACGTCATAAGGCTGCGCCGCGCTCCTGCATCTGTTGTGATTCTGCTGAAGAAAGGTTTGTGTTTTAAGCTTTTAAAGTGTTTAAATCAATAAAAACTGTTCGGTCAATGTTATAGTTTCAACAAGAACAGTTAAATGAATGTTTGATTATTGAACTTTACATTTTAATGCGTTTTCTAACATTAATGAACTTTATTTTTCATTCACACGTGTAACAGAAAAGATGCGTCTCATTTCTCTCTATATATCATGAATCAGTTTATCATAAACATGGAGAGTCAATTATCACATGTAAATACAATATATGCAATAAATTCACCATCATCCACAAATAATAAAACATTGATCAAACACAAAGAATTGCTATCAAAGCAGTATAGTGCCAAATCACGGACACAGTAGAACTCCTAGAGATAATAATAATAGCAGGAACATTAAAAATATATAATTTACACATGATTACGAGTTTGATCAGCTTTAAGCCATTCCTTTAATTTCTAATGAATGGCTTTAACTGAAAAGACTGATCGCCCAAATGTTGTCCATCTAAACTGTTCAACACAGTCTCCTCTAGTAATTGCTCTCGTTGTTCTGACATTATTTTCTTTCTGCATTATAAACTGGCGTAAAGGGGGATGTGTAAACACATTTAAAGTCTTAAAAAATCAAGCGAGCATTAACAAAATGTTTAGTACTATCAAAACTCAATAAGTTATGTATTTAAACTGTATTGTAATGATGGTAATCTGAGTGTCTGTTTGTAAAGAGAGTCGATTGATTTTAAAGTTGTTGTGTTTGCTTGTGACCAGATAGTAAAGCATGAGCAAAAATCATCGAGTGCATAAATAGTTTTGCTGCCTCTGTTGTTAAATATGGTCTTATATGCCTAAAGTTAGCCAAATTAAATGTAATAAAGTTAAATGTGTAAACGTAACAAGAACAGCAAACACAAGTAATGAAAACGTCTGTAAAGCAACTGCTAATGTTCTCACTGAAGTGTAATCTATTAAATGTAATCTAAAGATGAATACATTTATCATAACATGTCTAAATATGAACCTACTATATAAATCGTTATCTTTTATTAATTTGTAGTGTTTAGAGAGTTTGTTGTTGTCGAATCAGGTCATTTAAGGCCATTCACTCTCACTCTGACTGACTCTCTTACCAGTGACTGAACTACTGATTTAGTTTGGATGTGTTTTTTATTTCTGTGATTATTCTTATCTCAAAGATGGCGTTTATTAAAGAGGAGAGTGAAGACGTGAAGATTGAAGAAACATTGAGAGTCAAACACGAAGAAACTGAGGAACAAACAAAGCTGGAGTTTATTAAAGAGGAGAGTGAAGACGTGAAGACTGAAGAAACATTGAGAGTCAAACATGAAGAAACTGAGGACCAAACAAAGATGGAGTTTATTAAAGAGGAGAGTGAAGACGTGAAGACTGAAGAAACATTGAGAGTCAAACACGAAGAAACTGAGGAACAAACAAAGCTGGAGTTTATTAAAGAGGAGAGTGAAGACGTGAAGACTGAAGAAACATTGAGAGTCAAACATGAAGAAACTGAGGAACAAACAGGTTGGTTTCATTCTCAAAGCTGAACTCAGTCATTTTCAATTTCAAATTAGCTTTATTAGCCTGGCTGTGCATCACAATGTTGCCAAATATATATATGTATAATCTGGAAAAAAATCCTGAAATCACAATGTATGATTTTTTTCCTATTTATTTTTAATGATACAGCTGCAAATAAGCATTTGACCACCTGAGAAATCAATGTTAATATTTGGTACAGTAGCCTTTGTTTGCAATTACACAGGTCAAACATTTCCTGTAGTTTTTCACCAGGTTTGCACACACTGCAGGAGAGATTCACATTTGATATTTTTACCTTTTATAAAGGACATTTCCCCCTAATCTTATTAAATATAGGCTATGCTTCAGTTTTCCCTTTATATTCTTACATTTGATCAATTACATTTTTACTGCAGTTTGTTTCTTTGTGTACACTGGGCTGATCTGTTTCCATTTCTCCTCAAGGCTGCGCGAGCCTCAACTGCACAACCGTCAGTTCGTTAGTCTTACTATCTGGAGAAGCCTTAATCGAGCCTTAAAACTGATCAGAAAATGTAACGAAACGTTGTAGAAATGTAGTGGAGTAGAAAGTATAATAATTGCTCCAAAATGTAACGAAGTAAAAGGTATCCACTATTTATTCTACTTAAAGCTGCTGTCCGTAACTTTTTTGTGTTCAAGATTTACAAAAATTATATAATGCGATTGTACAGCATGAATTTTCCAAACCGTGTTTTTGTCTTACCCTGAATGTATACTTATAATAAGTGTTTATATTGGGACTATTTCAGGCCAGACTGGTAGGTACCGCTGCGGAGGAGCACAGTCCCTGCGTGATCCGCCATAGACATAAACAGAGAGAAGTAGCTCCGGCTGCAATGTTCTTCCTCAAGATGCATGCAGTTCTGTTTATTAACCGCTAGAGTGCAAAAAGTTATGGATTGCAGCTTTAACTAAAGTACAGATATGTACTTCTCTTCTGGATCTCAATGTTCAGCAGGTACAGGCCTAATTCAGCCCTACAGGTGGCGTTGGTTGTGCTTCTGTTTCCAATTGTAGATTCTCTACTGAAGTTTTATCCAAGTTTTTAAAAATCATATATATATTATATGATTAAGGGTTAAATTCTGGCTTTATTGGCAGAGGGATACAGTGAGCGTAGAGTTGATTCCATCCTTAACTTCAAATAAGGTGGTTCATAAGAACAAGGTCAAGTCAAGGAGCAGACATTTGGGACAACAAAGCTACAGACCGGCAGAGGGCGAAAACGACTCTCCACTGACCGGCAACTCATTCGAATATCACTAAACAACCGTAGGATGACCTCAGGTGGCCTACAAAAAAATGGCAAAAGAGAGCTGGGGGGAATTGCACTGCAAGGATGGTTCGAAACCGGCTCCAGGGCTGAGGCTAGAAAAAAGCCCTTCATCAATGAGAAGCAAAGAAGAGCTAGGCTGAGGTTTGCAAGAGACCATAAGGATTGGGCTGTAGAGGACAGGAGTAAGGTTATCTTCTCTGATTAGTCAAATTTTCTTCTTTGTCCAACACCTGGTCGTCTAATGGTTAGACGGAGGCCTAGAGAGGCCTACAAGCCACAGTGTCTCGTACCTACTTTGAAATTTGGTGGAGGATTGGTGATGATCTGGGGATGCTTCAGCAAGGCTGGAATCGGGCAGATTTGTTTTTGTGAAGGGTGCATGAATCAAACCACGTACAAAGTTGTCATGGAAGAAAACTTGCTGCTCTGACAGTCCCCCCGACTCAGAGGACTGGTTTTTCCAGCAGGACAATGCTCCATGCCACACAGACAGGTCAATCAAGGTGCGTATGGAGGACCACCAGATCAAGACCTTGACCCTGATCAATCTCCAGACCTAAACCCAATTGAAAACCTCCGGAATGTGATCAAGAGGAAGCTGGATGGTCACAAACCATCAAACTAAATCTGAGCTGCGTGAATTTTTATACCAGGAGTGGAATAAAGTCACCCAACATCAATGTGAAAGACTGGTGGAGAGCATGCCAAGATGCATGAAAGCTGTGATTCAAAATCAGGGTTATTCCAACAAATATTGATTTCTGAACTCTTCCTAAGTTAAAACATTAGTATTGTGTTGTTTAAAAATGCATTTTAACTTATTTTCTTTCCATTATTCAAGGTCTGAAAATACTGCATCTTTTTTGTTATTTTGACCAGTTGTTGCTTTTGGTAAAACCAGAGAAACTGATAAGTTGTCTCTTTGCAGTGGTCTCTTAATTTTTTCCAGAGCTGTACGTATGTGTGTGTGTGTGTATATGCAGATGATGGCCAGGGAGGATGATGGGAAATGTAGTGGTGACATGGTGGATCTGTAACAGTACTAGAAAGGTAGGTGTGTTCTCACCCCATATATAGACCAACTGCTGCGGGAGAGAGGGTGCTCAGGTGAAGGGTAGGCAGACGACACAGGAACCAGGGCGGAGCTGATGGAGGGAGGACTCATGGAGGAGACAGGACCAATGACTTCAGGGGGCCGACTAACAGATGCTGGAGCAGGTGCTAGTGGAGGCCACGGTCTTGCTGCAGAGCCAGAGAAATGAAGAAACAAGGCGAGGGCGGGTCGATCAATGACCAATATGAAATCGGAGGGACGAAAGAATTATCTTGAGGGTCGCATTGTTCCACGGCACCTGGTCTGCAAGTTCGAGGAACTTCTTGATATATTCATCGATGGGTCGGTGGTCCTGGGAGATGGAGAGAAGCAGATTGGCTGGGCTCTGTGGGATAAGGAACATGTCCATCGCACTGTGGTCTGTTATGGGTCCTGTCTTCTGTTACAGAAGCACACTCAGAGACAGAGAGAATGCAGTGCCAGGGTGATTTATTGACAACACGGTTGGAGTGAGGAAGGGACTAAGCAGTCCAATCTTAAGAACCTTTCAATGATGTGAGAGCATGGATGGAGAGGGATCAGTCAAGAAGCACAAACCTTGCTGCAACTATCTGGAACACTCAGAAAGTCTGTAGAAGGGAGATCGCTGGAAGTAAACTTAGTTTGCACAGTTTGGTCACTTAGAACATCGTCTGGAGAGTACGATAAGTGTCACTACACACAAACGAGACCGGACCCCTGACTGAGGTGAGGTGTGTGCTTAAGTAGTGGCGGGCTGGGTATGTAAACAAGGTGCAGGTATGAGTGATTATGAATTGCATGCAGGTGAGGGTGAGGAGGGATGATGGGAAATGTTGCAATGACATGGTGGATGTGGCAAAGTCACATTAGTTGCCACCGCTGGGGAAGCAGCACTGGTACACACATACGCACATATATACTGATTTCATTCATTACCTGTCTCGTTCCTCCCGTTGCCACTATCAAAGGGACGGGTGCACACGCATCCCTGATAGCACGTGGACAAACATCCATTTCTCCATTCTCTCCTCCATATCCATTTCCTGGTCATTTCATACACTTACACTGCCCATTCTTATTGTTTAGTCTCAGTGGTATTTGTCTGTGTGCAGTGTAGTCAGTCTTCCTGCGGGAAGCTGCGCTGGCCAAACCGAACGAGTGAGTGGCGGCCGCTTATGAGATTACGGCCTGGGTCGCGCTAGCGCGGTTCCACCAGAAGCTGGCGAAACCACTGTCTAGTGTGAATAGGTGTTTGTGACTGTATTTAACTGTCAGGATTATGTGTTAAGTGTGTTATGCAGGAATGGATTGTGTTTATTTTAATTATAAATGGGGAATGGATTATTATTGATCACTTATAACGGATGGCAAGTAGGGGTGTCCATGGTTAACCGATGACTGTTAAAAATTGCGTAACCGAGTGAAACTTTTTGCTCGGTTAATTGGCGTCAATGACGTGCTTTGAATTTAGTTGTAATATATTTTTGCACCACTAGAGACCGCCAGAGCGCTCCCAGACATTTGTAATATCCACAAGAAGAAGTCATGACTCATGACAAGCTTTCCAAGGCCCCATTTACACTGCATGGTTCAAGTGACCCAATTCCGATTTTTTTCCTCTCATGTGGCACAGATCGGATATGACATGTGAACGTGTAAGCAGGAAAAAAACGCATGAATTCCGATATCCTCAGATCGGATTCAGGCCTCACTCATGTGGTAATAAATCCGATATGATTCGGATGCATGCATTAGCGTCTGCCGTGTAAGCGGTCAAATTGGATATTCCTCAGTAAATGTGAGTCGTACGTCATTGAAAAAAGGACGGAGTCAAATCACGTCAACTCAGGTGGACACAAACTGCGATCCAGTGTTGCCAAGTCCGCGGTTTTCATGCGGAATTGGGCTACTTTAACACAGTTTTGAGTTGCAATTGGGCGGGTTTTGTTGTGAAAACCTGGCGACCCCGTCAAGGGCTCTCCTCTTTTTCTCCGCCTTAAGAGAGAAATGTTTTGCCGTCCTTTAAAGCAGCACTAGGTAACTTTTCAACCTTCATAATATATTTTTTAAGACTCTTGTGATGATAAATCGACTTACAATAGGTTGAATGACACGTCTGCCAGAGCCTGATGGGGTCTGTATCGTTTTTAATTGTACTTTTAAACTTCGGGTTTCGGGTAGTAACCCGAGAACAAAAAGAACTACAAAATTCGACTGCTTTACGGCATATACGTCACTTCCACCAACAGACACACTTCCTTACATTCAGACGTGCGAGCACAACTTTGTTCGTCGGATAATATAGTCATGTCCGAAGCAGCACAGACACATAAGAAAGAAATGGTTTTGTTGGAGGAAAGCAATAAGAGGAAACGAAAAAGTGATGTGATTAAAGGCAGGACGAGAATCAAAATGTGACCAGCGTTTGCCCGTCGGCGTGAGCTGGAGGAGGCGCGCCCGACCGATGCTGTCATGCTTATTACGGTGAGCTACCACTCAAACATTGAAGTATCATATAGATTCTGTAAAACGGTAACCAATAGACTACTATAATGACGCTGGCTTGTAAACGTGAGCATCGTGATTATTTGGCATGGGTAAAAAATAAAACCCATGAAATTATATTCATATGACATGCTGAAGCATATGCCACTGACTGTAACGTTACCTGGGATGAAGACATTTCACACGCGACGCCAGAAGAACTCGAAATCCTCTTGCAGTGTTCAGGGGAACTGTTAGTGCTGCACCAACCAGCGGGACGCTTTTATGAAGTTATTTGGCCCGCACCGCACCACTGTATATATTCTTACAACCCGCCGCGCACCCGCGACCATTAAATAGACATACGGGGTATGAGACGAGCCACACATCACTAGTTCAGGGCTATCAGGGTTGTCATGTCAACAAATGCACGCGCGATGGCATCCCCTGTTGTAGGATTACAGAGCTTACGACAGTAGTTGAGGACATTATTTTTTCCAAACTGTAGGGGGACCCCGAGAGCAAAAGTAGCCAAGTGGGGCTTTAAATATGTGTGGAAAAGAGCAGACACCAAAACATTGTGCAATCATTTTGTTTGCGTCCATTGCATATCGCGCTGTTTTACTTCCTTTCACTGGTTAAGAATGTCTTGGGCTGTTTTGCCAGTGTACAGTGTAAATGGATATATCGGATACGGGTCGCTTTTGAAAAGATGATGTAAGTGGGTCGTCAAAAAAAATCGGATATAGTCACCAGATCGGAATTGTGCATCAAGACCTGCAGTGTAAATGCAGCCTAACATGAAGCGGGCAAAGAAAAATACAGCGTGGGAGCACTTTAAAATTGAGAGTGACGGGGCGAAATGCAAGTATTGCAATGCAATGCTTACCGCATTTTTCAGGCTATAAGTCGCTCCGGAGAATACGTCGCATCAGTCAAAAAATGCGTCATGAAGAGGAAAATAACAAGTCGCACTGGACTATAAGTCGCATTAGGGCAGAAGCAGAGCAGGAGCCACGCGCGCTGTACATAATGGATCAGAAGAAAGAAAGTTTGAAGTGAGAAACTTGTGAGGGACTAGCGAAAAGCAGAGGTTACTTAAACTGTAATGAAGAAAACAAAAAAAAGCTAATCGCGGACTGAAAGCAAGATGGCCAGCGCTGAAGGAACAAGTCCACAGATGCTTGAACTCTCTGCCGGGAGAGTCAAACGCTGTGTGAATCATTCTCGGCTGCATATTTTACTACATGCCCTAATCATGCAGGCGCCCTCGCGGCCACTTGCATTGCTCGTGAACTGGAGCGCATCTCATCCTAATTTAACGAAACTCCGCGTAGCTCTCACAGACATGAAATATTTCTCAAGAAAGCTTGAAATGTCTTAACAATTTAAAATGAAAAGAAATAGGCTACTCTCTGATTATGTAATCCATGATGTGCATTTCTCTCTATAGGCACGTTCACTATACGGAAATGGCGGTCGTCAAATTAATAAACTAAAAATAATAACCCTGACGCACACTATGGTTTACCAAGTATTAACCGATAAGGGCCTCAGTTAACGGTTAATGAAAAACTTGAAAACGTGCAGCCCTAATGGCAAGTAGATAAGGTACTTGCTTAGGTATTAAATGTTATATGTACCTGGAAATGGTATAGCTGAAAAAGGGGCGGAGTTTGGCCTATATAAACCCAGGCCAAACCTAAAGACAGGACTTGTTTTACCAAGTCGATGTGTGCTACTGTGATGCCTCAGCAAAACCAAGTAGTTTTTATACTGTGGATACCTGATTGGCTTGTATATAGACCTATATTCTTTTGAGTATTTTATTCATTTTGGATTGACAATTTTTGTGGACACTTGTTCATATTCTTCACTGTGGACGAACCTCTCTGACACTGTAAATAAATAGCACCTTGCACAAAAGTGCTTTTGCGAGTGCGCCATCATCTTTACATTCCTTTGTAATGATTGATTAATGATATGGACCATATCATTAATATCCAAACCACTTCAATAACACCTGTGGCAGTGTCCTAACCATATAGAATCCAAACATAATGAGTTTGGAAATTATCCTAAAGAACGGAAATGGTTGTATTGAGAAAAGATTAATAAATAAATAATAATGATGAATTTTGAACGTTGTAACTTTGCAGATGCTATTTATGCTCAAACAGCAATATTACACACTAGCTAAAGTTAGAAAAGTGAAATTGTGTTTTACCACCCCTTTAAATGTTTTAATATCTTGATGTCTGTTGTTTTGTGCCATTAAACTGGGCTTTTTGTCTCTTTTAGATCTGATGGCTCTGAAAGTGGAGAGTCAAGAACTAAATGAAATGGAAGAGAAAGATCAGTATCGGCAACATCATGATTTCATAACTGGGGAAAAATATTTTAGCTGCTCACAGACTGAAAAGTTTTTCTCACAAAAAATCACCCAAACGGCAGGAAAGAGTTTAATTAAAAAGCGACACCCTAAAGTCCACATGAGAGTTCACACTGGAGAGAAGCCGTTCAGCCGCCAAGAGTGTGGAAAGAGCTTTATTAAAAAAGAAAACCATAAAAAACACTCAAGTATTCCCACTGGAGGAAAGCCTTACACCTGCCAGCAGTGTGGGAAGAGTTTCACTAAAACAGGGAGTCTCAGAGTCCACATGAGAGTTCACACTGGAGAGAAGCCTTTCACCTGCCAGCAGTGTGGAAAGAGTTTCACTGAAACAGGGCATCTTAAAGTCCACATGAGAGTTCACACTGGAGAGAAGCCTTACACCTGTCCACAGTGTGGGAAGAGTTTCAATTATAAAGTGAGTCTTAAAGCCCACTTGAGAGTTCACACTGGAGAGAAGCCTTTCACCTGCCCAGAGTGTGGGAAGAGTTTCACTCGAAAAGGAAACCTTGAGGGACACATGCAAATTCACAGTGGAGGGAAGCCTTACACCTGCCAAGAGTGTGGAAAGAGTTTCATTAAAACAGGGCATCTTAAAGCCCACATGAGTGTTCACACTGGAGAGAAGCCTTACACCTGCCTACAGTGTGGAAAGAGTTTCACTCAAAAAGGGCATCTTAAAATCCACATGAGAATTCACACTGGGGAGAAGCCTTACACCTGCCAACAGTGTGGGAAGAGTTTCAATTATAAAATACATTTTGATGACCACATGAGAATTCACACTGGAGAGGCTTACACCTGCCAAGAGTGTGGGAAGAATTTCACTTATAAAGGGAGTCTTAAAGCCCACATGAGAGTTCACACTGGGGAGAAGCCTTACACCTGCCAACAGTGTGGGAAGAGTTTCACTCAAACAGGGAGTCTTAAAGTCCACATGAGAGTTCACACTGGAGAGAAGCCTTACACCTGCCAACAGTGTGGAAAGAGTTTCACTCAAACATCGAGTCTCAGAGTCCACATGAGAATTCACACTGGGGAGAAGCCTTTCACCTGCCAACAGTGTGGGAAGAGTTTAAATCACAAAGGACACCTTGAGGGACACATGAGAGTTCACACTGGAGAGAAGCCTTACACCTGCCAACAGTGTGGGAAGAATTTCTCTCATAAAGTGAGTCTTAAATCCCACATGAGAATTCACACTGGAGAGAAGCCTTCTTCTGAATGAGTACATCATCTTCTGATCAAAACACACGAGGAAGATGGAGTAAAACAAGCGATCATATGTAAGCAGATGCATAGGAAAAAGTATGTGATCATCAACAGTAAACATCATATAAATCAAAACAGCCCATAATGTTACTGAATGAAATGTGAACACAGGACGAGCTCTGGGACTGTGAAGAATTAGGGGTGTTGATGGACTCCATCTACTCCATCTGTGTTTGATCATTGCTCCGAATCGGATCTGAATGTAGTCTTTAGCTCTATTCGCATGGGATTAGTATTTTCTAGGGAACTCAGATCTAAATTTTGCGTGGCACATTTGCACGGGAAAAGCAATGACTGTGATTTTACTCGAATTTACTGACTTACCTCCCGGATATAATGCCAAGACTTGTAAATGTTTTTTCGTTATAGATATAGCTGTATGAAATCATAAACAGTCATATGTATCGATATTGTTTCGACAGTTTTATAGTAATAAAAATTATTTTGTTCAGTTAGAGAACAGACGCTGCAATTAAAACTGAACTGAGCACAGACCGGCGGCAGGAGTCAGATCTCATTTATAACGAGTGAAAAGCTGACAATATACGGCGGAAGATTAAGTTTCAAAGCTAAATGTAAAAGCGCCCATTTAAGCGAGCTTGTCATTGTACTGTTCTGTTGTGTTTTTCATTAAGAATTGTATTGATATTAATATTTAACACACCATTAAAGCAATTTGCTCCCAAATTGGTACTCACTCTATAGTGAAAGTATATAATCTGTGCAGGAATTCAAAACGGTGCGCATTATGAATGCAGCCTCCGTTCTTTGTGAAAGATAAAGATAGAAATTAGCACAGGAAACAAAAACCTTGCAAAAATGATATACGATCCACTGAATCCTGGCCAAAATCACAGGCGCCGATTCGCACGGGACTATTATCACAGGACCTCGGTGCTCTGCGAAATATGGTAGGTCATTTGCGGGGGAATTTTTACAAATTACAGACATGGCCGATTCGCACGGCATTAAGATTAAGACACTCTCTACAATTATTATAAATCACCAGAGGTCCCCAGATAATACTAGTCCCATGTGAAATAGGGCTTTTGACAAAAATTTGATTTTTCTTCAAAATGTTGCTTGTTTTTAGTGATTAATTTTTAAGTAGAGGCCTTTTAATTTTCATATTGCATACTCAGATATTCATACAACAAAATATTCTATGGGCCATCATATTTTTCTGAAAAATATCAAAAAACCTGGCTGTAGCTGGCAACTTTTTATTGGTTTTGATATTTAACATATTAAAGTAAAATGGAATAAAAAAATAAAACAAAACAACAACATTGTGTCCAAAATAAATACATTTCACAAGTGCAAAACTGAATGTGAATGTGCAAATCGTCATTAGCGTGTGATTTCCTCCCACCCTAGCCTAGAAATCTAGACGCACCCTAGCGGCAGCAAATTTAATCTGCCCGCAAGTGTTGTCTAGGAACTCTCAATACCCTTCTGAGCTGTATTCCTCACAATCTGGACGGGCCAATCACATCGTGTATAGAGTCGGCAGGCGGGGCCATAATGGCGACGGCCGAGTTGCGTTTGCATTGCTTCTAGTAAACACAGAAACTGGCGAACGGCGGCGGTCTTTCGAATCAGCTCTGACTGCGACCTGGAAGACTTGGAGTTAAGATAAAGCTATTCCGATACCCCTCCCTAATGAAACTATGCTAATTCAAATCCCAGTAGGAGCAATTCTCCACATCAAACATGTAGTTCTGTACCATCTTGATGCAGATGTACATGATGTGGAGTTTGAAATAGTGGATGCTTTTGAGGGACACACTTTGGAAGTAGATTGTTTGAGGGACCTAAATTAGCAAGAATCAGTCTCCAGTTAGGTAGCCTCCAAGCTTCACCTGTGGAGCCAAAACCTAAGAAGGTGCCTTTCACTTGGGGGTGGAATATCAGTGACAGCCTATTACTCATCTTCACACTATGTGGGTGGGCTACAGTGGGCACCCTGGGGTGGAAAATGTTCCAGCGAATCCACAAACTGCAGGATAGCCTGTCAGAGCAGAAAAGGGTGAGACTTAGCAAGGCAAGGCAACGCAAGGCAAGTTTATTTGTATAGCACATTTCATACCCAATGGCAATTCAAAGTGCTTTACATAGAAATTAATTAAAACAGTGGTAACAAATGCATGAGAAAAAAAGAGTACCATATGGACGAATAAAAATTTAAAACAAGCATAGTTAAAAACTGTTGTAAAGACAATAATAAGAATAAAAAAATAAGAGATAAGATAGGGTGCAATCAGTCGGACATACAGTGCTCAGAGCTCATTCAGTAAATGCGCAGATAAACAGATGTGTTTTGAGTCTGGATTTGAATGTGGCTACTGTTGGAGCACATCTGATCTGTTCAGGAAGCTGGTTCCAACTACGGCTGGCATAATAGCTAAAAGCAGACTCTCCTTGCTTTGAGTGAACTCTTGGTATTTCTAACTGACTTGATCCTGCTGATCTGAGTGATCTGTTGGGTTTGTATTTAATCAGCATATCTGCGATGTATTGAGGTCCTAGCTCATTGAGTGATTTATAAACAAGTAATAGTACTTTAAAGTCGATCCTAAATGTAACTGGAAGCCAGTGTAAAGACCTGAGGACTGGTGTGATATGGTTATATTTTCTGGTTCTGCTCACAATCCAGGCAGCAGCGTTCTGTATGAGCTGCAGCTGTCTAATGGTCTTTTTGGGAAGGCCAGTGAGAAGGCCATTACAATAGTCCACCCTACTGGTGATGAAAGCATGAACGAGTTTCTCTAAGTCTTGCCTGGAGACAAAACATCTAATCCTTGCAATATTTTTCAGATGATAGTATGCTGATTTAGTTATTGCTTTGACATGACTACTGAAACTCAGGTCTGACTCCAAAATCACCCCAAGATTCCTGACTTGATTTTTTGTTATCAGGCCTTTAGCCTCAAGATATGCGTTCACTTTGAGAATTTCATCTTTGTTTCCAAATGTAGAGATTTCGGTTTTGTCTTTGTTTAACTGAAGATAGTTTTGGCACATCCAGTTGTTAACTTCATCAATGCATTTGCACAGGGAGTCAATGGGGCTGTAGTCATTAGGTGATAGTGCTAAGTAGAGCTGGGTGTCGTCAGCATAGCTGTGGTAAGCAATATTGTTATTTTTCATTATTTGGCTCAGTGGCAGCATATACAGGTTAAACAGGAGTGGTGCAAGAATGGACCCTTGTGGGACTCCGCATGTCATGGATGTCCACTCAGACTTATGATCTCCTATACTCACATAATAACCTCTCCCTTCTAAGTATGACCTGAACCATTTGAGGACCATCCCAGAAAGCCCGACCCAGTTTTCCAGCCTGTCTAGAAGTATGGTGTGGTCAACAGTGTCGAATGCAGCACTGAGGTCGAGTAGAACCAGAATTGATGTTTTGCCTGTATCAGTGTTTAAGCGAATATCATTTATAATCTTTATGAGCGCTGTCTCTGTACTGTGATGTGGACGGAAACCAGATTTTAGCGAAGCTCTTGAGCTCAAATCTAATATGTGTAGACCACTCCCTGAGCTTTCTCCTGCTATAACAAGCTTCACTGACTAGGCGGTAACAGCAAGAGATTGCTTTATTCTGTAGACACCACTGACAGAATAGTCCTTATATATTTTTTATACTATTCATAGTTTCATTTTTCTTATATGTAGGATAATATGTAACCTGTTTATCCGTACGATAAATTTTGTATATGAACTATTGAATTATAGTTACGCAAACTGCCAATGGTCAAAGGATGAGGTGAGGTTTGTGTTTTGTTCCTGCTGTTCCCCTTTTAGTATGTCGCCCAGATCAACGACTCCAGGTCCTCGATCAGTTCGAGCAAGGGGGAGATGTAGTGAACATCAGTTAGGGTGGCATTCCAGAGACCAGTTTATGGCAAGGCCCCTCCCTAACTACCGGTGTGGAAGAAGATGTGCCACACTATGATTGGACCCTTGGTGAATGAACATAAACAAATGTTCAGCAACATCAGATAAGATGCCAAGACAACTGCCAGACACCTCTTACATGGCAGGAAGGGGGGACTTTCTGCACCCACCACCACCAAAGAGAGGACTTCTCATTGGTCTACAAGTGGATTTTAACCTCCAAACTCATTCCTAAGGTTTAGGCAAGTGCTGCCATAAAAATTCCTCCAGGACCTCCTGAAGGCAGCAGCAAAAGTGAGGCCACAGAGGTCTATCTAAATCCATTCATACACATGTTTGGAGGTCTTAAATGTATATGAACTGCAACTCATCCACCTCATCTTCACACAAAGTGCAGTTTATGTTAATGGTTATTGACTGTAAAAACAACAGTCCACGGGACAGGTCCATTAACAGATAAACGAATGCGTGGATGATGACTTAGCCGTTTCTTATCATGTTTGGTCTCTATCTGTTCCATACGATGCCTTTTATATTTTAAAAGAGGTTTGGTAAAGAAATAATGCATGGGTAAAACATTTAAGACATTGTTTTAACATGCCACTTTATGCTATGCAAATGAGTTCCACACTAGGGTGGGCAACACCGTGCCTACTTCAGAACCCAGTGGCCAATCACACTCCAGGACTGGAAAGGCGCCGGATTTCAATCTCCTCCTCATCGGAAAGGGATAAATATGTCCCCTGGGTAGACACACCCTCGTTCTGCGTTTCTAACCCGACGGGGAAGGAGACACTAACAGACACACCACGTCCTGAGCTTCTGACCTGACGAGGAAAGAGACTACAAGACAGTGGAGGTTAAGCTTTTGCGAGCAAAACCTTTATATTGCTTTCGGCAAACTATAGCTGGAAAAGGGCTCTCTCCTTGAGAGATCTTATCTGACCTTTACAACTCCTCCAGCAGCACATCCAGTCCACCAAGGACCTCTGCATCGGCAGACATTGCCGGTCCCACACGGCTCCTCAGTGACGCAGCCAGCCTGCAAAGGACCCTGTGAAGATTCGACTGACCCAGCTGCCTGGTCCACGTTTAAGGACCCTCTTGGCGCAACCAAAGTTCTGCATCCTGCAGCCCAGGGTGGCAACGGCTACTCGCAACTCTCCGCCCTTCCCACTGCACGCTACCCGCATAACCAGTGGAAGACGTATCTACTGCCAGGATTGATCACCCGACTGTGTGGAACGTAATTATATAAACTTACCAAACCTCTTTCTAGAGACCTTTGCATTAGTTTATACATGCAGCATATGTTTTCTAACCTGTTTAGATAACTATTACTTGAGGTCAGGTTGTTACAAGTAATAGGTTTATTATTTGTTTAATGATAAATAAGCATTTATTTATCACTATGTGCCAGAACCATTAGGTGGTTCCCATAAGAAGCATTCCCATACAATTCTCTTCCATTGCTACATTCTGTTCAACAGCATTGCATTTATCCATTCTGTGTTCACATCATTTATTGGTTTTATTGTTTCGTTCATTACTTTTTGGTTATTAGTTTACTATCCTTTAGAAGTATATATCCATTACTAGCATTATTAATCGTTTAAGTATTTACTCTTGCATATCTATTGTTAATAAATGTCATTCATTGTATTACACTGTGTCTTCATTGTGTTGATGATCAAAGACTCTACTGGTTGTCCAGACTCACAAATCCTTCAGATAAATCAGCTGACCAACTCCCTCTAATTTACATTAATTCTGAATTACTGAACAGCTCTTTTGCGAGTGTTCTTATATTGTTAAGATATTATTCTTAGCTGGTGTCCCGTATCAAAGGGGGAGGGGTCACCTGATACACTCATAACCACACCTTAAGTGACACGTGATCTGAAAATCACTACGTCATCGGTAAACTGAGTAAAAATCACTACATAGTTCAGTAATGGCGGCGGAGAAAGATGCAAACTAAACCATTCATTGCATTGTGGCACCGCTGCCGAATTTCCAGAAGTTAAAGCCGGACCAATAACAGTCTTTGCTGGGGTTTGTTGGTGGCCCTCCAACAGGGTAAATTCGGGAAAAGTTAAATCTTCCAGATCGCTTCGTTAGTGATGAAGGAGTTGGCTAAAGCTATTCGGACGGTAACTGTTTCTCGTGGGGTCGGAAGGTATTGCCATCATTTAATTTACAGGGACTGGTCAGTTATTTTATTGCCGTCCGTCTCTCACCACCCACGGAAAAATCCCCGGCCTGCTTTTGACAAACGCAAGGTCGTGTTGATATAACAGCTGTCCGAATCCACATCTCTTGAGTTTTCAACAATATATCACTTCAAAATTCACTGTTTGTAATCATTTTTGACCCCTGCAGAACACCATACGGTTGCTTTGCTGTTATTAGGATGCATTTATAGACTTGTATTTCCTTAAAATGCTGGCAAGTATTTAGAAGAGCAATATATTTCATCACCGCTCAAACAAATTAAAATAAAAGCACTTAACAGGTGGATGGTTTCATTTTTCTGATGATGTCCTCAACCTCAAGCTGTGTGATGATGGAGAAGCAGCAGAGATGTTGGAAGGTCCCTGGCTGTGGATCAACAGACGGGACAGGCAGAGCGGAGGTGCTAAACAAGTGGATGTTGTCTAATTTGTTCCTAAAAAAGGTCATGAACTTATTGCACCTCTCTTCTGTGGCTTCTGAAAAAGAGTGAGTTTGCGGTTTGAGGATGTGATTTATAGTGGAGAAAAGCTTCTTGGAGTTTCCAGGGTTATTGTTGATGATGCAAGAGTAGAACTGTGACTGAGCATCTCTCAAGGACCTTGCGTAGGCCTTCTGATGATCTCTATAGGCTTGCCTATGAACAGTGAGTCCTGAGAGCTTGAGACGCCTCTCAAGTACACGCCCAACCGTCTTCATCTTCCGCAGTTTGCTGGTGTACCAGGGTGCTGAGCGCGAGAAGGTGACCATTCTAGTTTTGACAGGTGCGTGAAGATCTAGAAGGCTGCTCAGAGACTTGTTGTAGAAGTCAACCGACTCCTTGTTGTAGAAGTCAACCGAGACTGAGGAGAGATCAACAGAGGAGAATTGCTGAAGGTCTGTAGTTAAAGTGTCTTGGTTAATCTTTTTCAGGTTCCTGAAGCAAATTTGACGGGTATCTTTGGTAAGGGAAGAGGGGCGTGGCAGCTCCAATGAGATGGCCTGGTGGTCAGACACACCCAGATCATACACCAAGAGGTTTCTAATATGAGGAGAGTTGGAAATGACCAAGTCCAGAGTGTGCCCCCTAGAATGAGTGGGGCCAACCACGTGCTGTTGGAGATTGAGGCAGTCCAATAATTGCAGAAACTCAGTGATGACGCTGCAGATGTGCGACGGAGGTCCAGATGGATGGTATGGCTGATGCAGAGTTTTCAGGCTGATGATAAACTAGCCCGCGACGAGAGCCTCTATGGATGTAACGAGGTCTGCGCAGAAGTCCAAGTTCCTTAATGACCGTGATGCACGCCGGAAATGTGCGGTCGTTGAAATTTAGCAGCTGTGGGATGGAATATTTAAGCTTCATGACGGCCGCTGAAAGGTTTTGACTAGCGCTATGCATTATAGAAACGCAGAGCTGGAACACCGTCAGGCACAGCGAGATGATGGTCCATACCATAGCAGAGGAGTGTATGCACGAACTCCCAGCAATCCCAGCAAACAGCCGATTTCTAGAAGAGATAGCAGGGGGTGAGTAAAAGTCTTTGAAATTAGGAGAAAAACCGTAAAAATACGTACAAAAAAGGTTTTAGATGTATAAAAGTGGTGAACAATGAGAGTCCTCTCCTGTCATGAGGGAGTCCATTCAAACTGCCAACGAGTGTCGATGTATATGTTACTTTTATTAAACAGGGGGAAAATACGCCAGCTCTTGCCTCACGTGCATCATTTCCTTGAGCACTACACTTTTTCTGGGCAAAAACATTTCAACTCTGCGTTACAAAGTGGCGCCCGAACAGTTTGGATCTACCAACGTTGTCTCATTCTCTCCTGCCGGTTGCGGATTATTGACTGACGTGTTCATGGTTCGATGGGGTTTCCAGGCAGGCAGGCTTGCTAATCGCGGTGAGCGTGTGGAATGCAGTTGATGGACGTGCGATCGCCTCTCGCAGATTTTCTGCTATTCGTTAACACTCGTGCAAGATCGACTGGAGCTGCAAGTATTAAGGAGTGCAGGTGATTGTGGTGTGTAGTTTGATTTCTACGCCACTGTAATACAATGACACCATACCGTATTGTTAATGGCTTTTGTTCACTGTTTCTAGGTTAATTGAATTTGTTTTATTCTTGTGAACATAATGTAAGAAGTTATCCTGTAAAATGTATTTTTTCCGTGGGTTTATGACGTGCCTATGTTTTTTTCTCTGCTGGTGACCTTTTCTTTTTGGGGCCTTGGTCAAAAGGGTTTCAGTGAGTTAAACACTGTTATGTATGTCAGTATTTCTCATAATTTAACTCTACTTTTCTGTGAGGTCATATTTACAACTATTCATGTATAAAGTTGTTTACTGTATCTTACAGTGCTGTTGGCTCAGGACAGCCCATTTTTCCAGGGGGGACTTTGTAACGGTCACTTAGAAGCATTTACAGTAATTTGAGGTAGAATGTGAACTGCGCATGTGCATTGAGTGCGCGCGTCTGTGAGGGAATAAAAACAATGGAGGAGAGGAGATAACCGCTCTATCGACTTTGTACACTTTTCCCTTTTAGTTTCCTTTTTTTTCTATTTGTGGCCTCAGTTGAATGTTTATTTGTATCCTTTTCTCTCACTCAACCTCATGTATGCGGACGAGTGTCGATGTATAAGTTACTTTTATTAAACAGGGGGAAAATACGCCAGCTCTTGCCTCACGTGCATCATTTCCTCGAGCAATACACTTTTTCTGGGCAAAAACATTTCAACTCTGAGTTACACCGTCTATACGGGACTTCGGGGATTGGACAAAATCTAAAGAAAGGTTGGACTATCTGCAAAGAAAGTACCGCGATAGCCTTAAACACAAGAAGAAGACTGGATCAAACCCCGTTAAATGTCCTTATTTTGATGAACTGAACGCTATTCTCGGTAAGCTTAATCAACTTTTGCCTTCTAACGTTAGCTAACTTATTCTATAGTAATAAACAGTTTAGCCACAAGATTAACGTTACATAAGATTTCAGCAGAACGCAAGTTACATTAAAATTATGCAAACATATGCCACAGTAATAACCAGTTTAGAAGCAACATAACGTAGTTTCAGCAGCTAACATACAGTAAAGTTAAGCATATGCTCATTTTAGTAATGCCACACAATTTACTTGCCAATTGTTTATCCATAGCAAAGCACCATAGCTTTACTTTTCTATTGTTTTTTAAAGGTTGTCGACCTATGAACAACCCCGGAGACATGAGGATGGATAACGGGGGGAGTTCAGAAGAGGAATCTGTCTGTGGTAATTATCCTACACTGATAGTATACACACATAATACTGTAGGTGACATTATATTGTGTTGTTCATTTATATGTTGACATTTTATCTTCTAATTATTAAATAATAAGTAGAAGCATTACTAGTAAAAAGTTAACCTGCGTGATTCTATTTTGTATTTAGCAGATTCATCTAAGAGCCCTGAGGATCACAACACCTCAAGGGAAACTTCCGCCCCCACTTCCTCCTCCTGCTGATCCAAAGCAACAAGGTGTGCTCACATGTTGATAACTCTTTCCAATAAGGTACACACTTGTAGGTAGTTACTGGGGTGACATGGTTAGCTGTAGATGATGCTTAAAACCGTCAAAGTGTTTTGGAATTTACCTTGGGTGACACTTATTTTGGCTACCGCTATATACTAAAGTGGTTGCTGGAATATAAGGGGTGTACTCACATTTGTTAGATATTGTATGTTGGAGGCAACAACACTATACACACTAGGCGGCCAAGGTCAGTTGAGTGATGCACCTGCTAAGCAGGAAATTGTATTTTAACTCCCATAACATTCAGAATTACAGTGATGCTTTGGTGTGTGTGTGTGTGTGTGTGTGTGTGTGTGTGTGTGTGTGTGTGTGTGTGTGTGTGTGTGTGTGTGTGTGTGTGTGCGCGCACTTTTATGTATGAATAAAATAGGCTGTGAAATTAAGCTTTTTTTTAAAGGAATTGACATTTGATTTGACCACTGTACCATTACATGTTCCTGGTATTTATTAGTTTTACACCTGAATTTGCTGAAATAAATGTTTTGTATTTAGCACATCGCAGAAGAAAGGGGTGAAAAACACAGATAATGGAGGCAATGGAAAAGGGTCTGGACCGTCTCCTGCAAAATGAGAACACCCATGACCACGACAGGGAGCGGTTTGAATGGGAAAAAGAGATGGAGAGAAATAGAATGGAGCTGGAAAGGAAACGTCTTGATTTTGAAATTAAGAAGATGGAAGTTGATGAAAAGAGAGCAGAAGAGAACAGGAGGTTAATGCTCCAGATGTTTCAGTGCTTTAGGCCCCAGTCCCACCCTTAACCTTTTTCAGCCCCTCATTTCTATCCTTATACACCACCTCCCCAACGTCCATCAGCTGAGAGCATGGACTGTCCATCTACAGCCCCTGGACCCCCTGCCCCAGCAGCATTTCAAATGCATTACTACAATGACCTAGCCTGACAAGCCAGACCCACATCAAGATGTTTGGTCTGGAAACTCACCATAGACAGGGCTCAATCCAAGGGGCGGGATAAACGGTTGTCTTTCAAACTCCCTCAGCACGCGATAGGATAGCGCTACACCAACCAGAGCAACGAAGGTGAAACAGAGCTTGTTGATAGATTAAACATTCGCCGTATCCGGTCGGCTAAACTCCGAACACATCTTCCCTTTTTAAGAATGACTTCAGTGCCGTTCTTTGTTCTTTTCTCAGAGAAAAGCTTAACTCCAAGTCTTCCACGTCGCGGTCAAAGCTGATTCGAAAGACCGCTGTTCGCCAGTTTCTGTGTTTACTAGAAGCAATGCAAACGCAACTCGGCCGTTGTCATTATGGCCCCGCCCACCGACTCTATACACGATGTGATTGGTCCGGCAAGAGTTAGGGGAATACAGCTCAGAAGGGTATTGAGAGTTGCTAGATGACACTTGCGGGCAGATTAGATTTGCTGCCGCTAGGGTGCGTCTAGATTTCTAGGCTAACAATGATCCTCCAAAAGAGGTTTTTGTGCTTTAGAATTTTGCAGGAAAGCATTATTTGTTCTTAGGCCTTTGTTTACATGTTCACTATTTTATTTATTTCATTTACTATTTTGTTATTTACTATTTTGGTTTTGGTGTGTCCCTACAGAAAGCAGTGTTTTCTATGTTATGTAGGGGGAAAGGTCAAAGAAAAAAAAGCTGATATTCAACTTCAACTGGTCAATTTCTGAAAGTCCTTTTTTTTTTACGAAAGCAATATTTGCAAATCTTTTATATTTCATAACAAAAAGCATTTATTTTATATTCAAACACTGAAAAAGTTTTTTTATATGCAAACTGGAAAAATACCTAAAAACTTATGTGATGTGAATTGTCAAGTTGAAAAACAAATGTTTGTCTGCACTATAAATAAATGTTTGATTTCAATTTCACACGGGTCTTGACTGCATATGTAGGGTATGATATCCAAGGCTTCTCTGCACTTTACTGATTTGTGTGAATATGCGCTACCAAGGCCTCCTCTGCTGGGGGGAGAGTAGGTACATCATGCTGTTCTGGTCCTGCCTCTGGCTGATCCAACACATCTTCCTGGGGTTCCTGGTAAGCAATTTTCTGCATTTCACAGAAGTTGTGCAACACCACACAGGCAGACACAACATACTTCAAATTTTGGGTTTTGACAGTCATTTCTTTTCATAATGCATCGCAAGCGGCCCTTGAGGAGACCAAATGCGTGTTCAACATGGATACGTGCACGGCTCAAGGAGGCGTTGTAGGCTGCCCTGGGTCCTCTCGCAGTAACTTCCGGGAATGGCTTCATTGTGTTGCTAGTCAAGCTGTAGGCAGAATCGGCCACAATGAGGACAGGTATTTCAACCCTTTGGATTTCAACCCTCTGCTGACTGTAGGGAAAAAACTGCCATCCTCCCGCTTGCGGCACAGACGAGAACACTCAAAAACGTATGCATCATGGCACTTTCCAGGCCAGCCAACATCGAAATCAAGGAAGCTGGAAGTGTGGTCTACAAGTCCTTGAAGAAGAACACTGTACCATCCTTTTCTATTATAGTAGTCAGTGGGATACCTCTCTGGGGCAATGATTGGGATGTGCGTGCCATCCAAAGCACCAGCACACATGGGGAATCCTGTCTTCCTCTCAAATCCTGTGATGATCTCTTGGACTTCAGCGACAGTTTTTGGCCTCTTCACAAAAACCCTCCTGAGTTTGCTTAGTGCCTCACACACCTCCCAGATGTTACAGGCAGTGCTGGTTCCAATACCAAACAAGTTGGCAACATCATGGAACTCAACGTTACTGGCAAGCTTGTAGATTGACACTGCTACCCTCTTCTCTAGAGGTACTGGATCCAACATGTTTGTAGTTTGGGGGTTGATGTATGGGTGCAGATGGTCACAAAGAATACTGAAGGCCTCTTTGGGCATTCTGAAGTGAAGGTACCAATCACTGTCTTGAAAATTCTGAAGCACCTCTGTTTCCCAGAAGGAAGGGCCTCGCTCCCGCCGTGTTCTCTCGTTGTACCATGAGGTTGCTATAAAAAAAGAACACAGTCAGTACGTATTGTCAGTTTGCAGTTTTAATATTCAACACAGATGTTAAAATAATTAAAAGCAGGGGAAAGCCTGCAAAATGTGTAGTATGGTGGAGAGCGATATGACCCAGCACCCAAAATACTATCAAAACACTCCAACACAGCCTCCATTCTGCGAAAGATTCGGCGCACACGAAACAAAAACCTTGAAAAAAAATTATACGATCCCGCCAAATCACAGAGATGCTGATTTGCGTGGGACTACTATTATCACAGGACCTCGGTGTTCGGCGAAATATGGTAGGTAATTTGTGGGGGAATTTTTACTTTACAAATTACAGACATGGCCGATTCCCACGGGATTAAGATCACATACATTCTCTACAATTATTACAAATCACCAGAGGTCCCCAGATAATACTAGTCCCGTGAGAAATGGGCTTTTGTTTCAGGTTCAATATGCAGTTAGCACTTAGTTTGCACAAATCACAAGAATATATATTTCCCCCTTTTGAATCACAATTGAACAGCAGCTTTTGTTTAGCAATGACAAAAAAAGAACAACAACAACAAATGTGTACAGCAGTCATGAAGGAAATATGAGTGGATGTGGCTCAGTTCAGTTTATGTGGATATGTGTGCACACCTACAGTAATTGCAGGAATGGATGAGAAAAAAGCTTTGCTTCCTTAAAACGTAATCCTCCTTAAATCGAAGTCCTGGGATGACGCAATCTCTCCATAGTGAAATCCAGCGCGGATCTCTCACTGTGCACATCCGACACGATCCCCAAACGCTGAGACAGTCCAACCACTAATGCAATAAAACATTATGGGTGGGTTACACTTTCACACATGATTTAAGTTTAGAATACATAGATTTCAATACCTCAAAAACTTTTCCTCCAATGCCATTCTTAATGAGCGAAATACAGAAGACTGGATGCTATCAAAAGCTTTGGAGAAATCACAAAATACTTGTTTGTTGAGTCTGTGGCACTATATTATAAAATGATATAGACAAAATATATTGACAAACGTTTACTGGCTTTGATTTAACTCAATAAACTAAATAAGTTAAAAAATAAAAACAAATTAGAAATCTGCCCTTTTATAAATGATTTCTGCACACAAACATTTGTGTTTAGCATTGACTGAATCTCACATATTAGGTGTGGTTCAAACTCTTTCTTTGGTAGTTATTTTTTAGCACATCACTGACCAACACGCATTTAAATATGTATTCAAGAATTAAACTAATGTGTTTTATTGTTTGTATGTGAATGTCTCTACACATCTGTGACTTGAGCATGAGATCGGGACTTTTATTTTGTAGTGGAGATGTGACGTCATAAGGCTGCGCCGCGCTCCTGCATCTGTTGTGATTCTGCTGAAGAAAGGTTTGTGTTTTAAGCTTTTAAAGTGTTTAAATCAATAAAAACTGTTCGGTCAATGTTATAGTTTCAACAAGAATAGTTAAATGAATGTTTGATTATTGAACTTTACATTTTAATGCGTTTTCTAACATTAATGAACTTTATTTTTCATTCACACTAGGGATGTCAATTTTCACAAATTCCCATGATCGATCGTCGTTTAAATTAACGATCGATTAATCGATTAATCGTTAACCATAATACTGAAATATGCGCAATCAGCATTGGTTGACAGTAGGCCTATGTGCAATGCTGCTCAAAACGCCATGTTCTTCACCAAATGAATGAGAAGGATTTTTTTTTATCTAAACAAAGGGGTATGGGATTGTAAAATTAGTCGATGTTATTTATAATTTAATGAAATTACTTATTTAATAACCAAATATAACCTGTAATATAACCCGAACGCCGCCTCAGATGTTATTCAGAATGTGTGGACGCACTTGCAAGAACAACGTGCTCAAACGTCACCTAAACCCAGTTAATTCAAAACGATTTATTAAAATATTGTTTTCATTAATGTTATGTAATGTGACAGTCCCAATCATAGTTATTATTAGTCGTGCGTTGCTGTTTGAACTGTGCGAGCTGAAGCGGATGCGCTGAATTAACACTGGTTACACTGAAGCTCTTTGCTTGCGCGTTATTTAACTCAACAAAAAGCTTCCTATATGAGATTAATCAGATTTATATAAAGTTAACAAAATATTACAAATTATATATCTTCACAAAATGATGCGAATGGATAAGTGAACTTGAATTGAGTTGCTGATATTCATATTCAGAATGGGAGACGCGCTCGTCCTGGAACAAGGCTCTGAACACGGCACCTAAACCCAATGACTTTACAACCATTTATTAAAATAGTGTTCTCATTTCTGTTATAATATAATATATGACTGTCCCAATCATCGTTATTATGCATTGCTCTGTATGAGCTAAAGCCGAAGCACTGAATGAAAACCGCTTGCCATCACTGACTGAAGCCATTTGTTATTGCGTTTTATTTCGCTGAAAGAAACGCGTCCTATATGATTGATCACATATATAACGTCACAAAATAAATGTAATATTACAAATTACTTCAGCACAATCTGATGCGAATGCACAAGTGAACTTGAACTAAGTTACATGTGCGAGTCAGAATGCGTGACTCATGTTTTGCACGCGCTCTTCCTGGATCAACACAATAAAACACACGGCAAATAAACCCAAATAATTAACAATGACAATGTTTTATTACAATAGTATTCTTATTAATGTTGTGTAATATGACAGTCCCAATCATAGTCATTATTAGTGCTGTTGGAGCTTAGCCTAGAAATCTAGACGCACCCTAGCGGCAGCAAATTTAATTTAATTTGACTCTGGAAGACTTGGAGTTAAGCTTTTCTCTGAGAAAAGAACAAAGAACGGCACTGAAGTCATTCTTAAAAAGGGAAGATGTGTTCGGAGTTTAGCCGACCGGATACGGCGAATGTTTAAAGGGGGGGTGAAATGCTGTTTCATGCATACTGATCTTTTTACACTGTTAAAGACTTGGATTCCCATACTAAACATAGACAAAGTTTCAAAAGTTAAGGTGGACGTTTGATGGGAGTATTTCTTTGTCAAAAATACTACTTCCGGTTAGTCATAAGTTTCGGCAAGTTTTTTGCGATCATGCGTCCCCTTTGACGTTAATGGGGGCGGAATTTCCTTGTATGGGCCTTACGGACAATTCTACCGGAAGAGCGTGAGAGAGAGAGAGGGAGAGAGCGAAAGCAACAGGCTACGCCCATCAAAGCGCTGGCTCGTAGGCTGCGCTGCACAGGTGATGTGCACAATTAACAATGTCACCAAAAAAGTGCGTTTTTGGTTGCCAGACCAAGACAGTCCTGCACAGATTCCCCAAAAACCCCGCGTTAAGGCAACAGTGGATGTAATTTGCTTTTCCGGATCAGCAACTGAGTTGCTTATATCTGTTCGCTGCATTTCGGTGCCGACTGTTTCATAAACAAGGCCCAGCTCGACGCCGGATTTTCCCGATCGCCTAATGCTGAAGGATGGAGCAGTCCCAACGATAAAGGTCCCAACGTTAGAACCGCAGGCGGTGAGTGAGACTGCTTCAAATGTCTGTGTTATTGCCTATGCTCATCAAGTAGCCCAAACATGATCACGTATAGTTAATTGAACAATGGAGCATGCGATGTGTAGTGCGTGTACATTTGTTTAGCTGGCCACTATATGTGTAACTTTATGTTTGTGTATTGTAAAAGCACTCCAAACAACAATACACAAAGAGTGGGGAAATATGTTGAACTAAATAAGCACGCTTCTTCATTCAAATGCGCTACTATTCCATGTCTTTCTATGTAAACACTAACTTAGCCTGCCGTGCAAAACCAGTCCGCTTACTAACGTCTACACAAACCACGCTTAAACACACAAACACACGTGCACAACTGCACTTCCCACATGTACACCTTCAAAGACAAAAATACGACGATATAATTCAAGTATAAATATGTAAATAACACAAGCCGCTAAGCATATTATATAGTTAGTGTATAACTTGTACCACATAGAGACGTCCTGCTCTAGTCGTTTTTGCTGCTGCTCCTGTTCAACTGCAGCCTCTGGGTCTGATTCCGGATCATAGATGTATGGCTGTATCTGATTAAAAGCCATATTTTTATTTTGAATAAAGTTTTTTTCCCGCTGTTAGGGATGACACAGCTTTACGACGCACTCGACTCAACACAATAGCAGCAGCGCGCACACGTCATTATTTAGCTCCGCTCACACGATACCCCCCCACCCGCTCGGCTTTTTTCGGAAAGACTCGGAACAGCGCATCTTTCTTATATAATTATAAAAAAAATAAAGACTTTTCGGAGATATGCAGGATGCAATGCTACTCTATAGGTACTCAAGATTGACATGACACTGACTGAAACTGAGTGTTTCACCCCCCCTTTAATCTATCAACAAGCTCTGTTTCACCTTCGTTGCTCTGGTTGGTGTAGCGCTATCCTATCGCGTGCTGAGGGAGTTTGAAAGACAACCGTTTATCCCGCCCCTCGGATTGAGCCCTGTCTATGGTGAGTTTCCAGACCAAACATCTTGATGTGGGTCTGGCTTGTCAGGCTAGTTAGAGCTGCACGCTGAAGCTGATCACCGCCACGCTTTTACTACCGCTCACCTCTAGAGTTAACTATTAACCAAATGCATCCTTATGAGATAAATCAGCTAAAGATAGGCCTGCACAAAATAAACACAATATAGAGTGCCGAAGTCATGACGTCACTTTGTAGGCCAAAATGCGGAAGTGAGTTAGCATTTTAGCACTTCCGGTTCCCTCGCTCCAAAGTCTATGGGTTTTTTGAATGGGTTTTTGCTAAATCGCCTGAAATAAGGTCTGTGGTTAACAAAGCCTCTAAATATTTTCATGTTTTGATCTATGACATAAAACACACTAGTTCTAACCTGTTTGTGATTTTTTTTTAAACTTTGTGTCTTAAAAACGGCGGTTGCTAACAAGTTGCTAAAAGGGACTACATCCTTTGGCCGACTTTAGACGTCATCGTGACAAACGGGAGATCTCACCAGCCCGCGTTCCAGTCACTTTTGAATTCTGTAAGTAAATGTTTAATAAAAATAAAAAACTAGCCCGCGTTTCAGCCTCACGTTCTTAAAAGTTTACCTTTCAGTTAATATACATAAAGTTATATATTTAGTCCTTTCAAATAGTGGTGTTTCCAAATATTGTTGTAAACAGATATATGTGATAGGTAACGTTAAACGATTACCAGTTCTTCATTTCTGTGGAGAGACTGTAGTGTTGTGTTTTGTCCCGAGATGGAACAACAAGTCGTCGAATGAAAGCTGCGCTGTTCTACATGTCCAGATTTATAGTGGTTCTCTCCTCGATATATGATCAATCGTCTAAGGAAAATGACATACGATTGTAAATTGATACGGCTAAGTTATAGCTTACGTCGTTAGTGCTTCTGAGGTGGTACAAACATGTTTTTTCTTCTTCTGGCGAATTAGCAAACATACAGTCAAACATAATACAGTGAAAGATAATCTTTAAAGTCTATTTGGGGCACCATGAGGCATTTGAGGCATAATAGCCTAATCTTAAAGGGGTACTTCAGCGCTGGGAAGATGAATCTGTATTTAAACTGGGTCGTTAATGTAGTAGAAATGTGAAATTATTTTTTAATTTGGTGCTTTCTAGACTGAGAAAAGACAGAAAATGTATTTTTGTCTCATGGGGATGAAAGACTACAATTCCCAGAATGCTTCGCTGCCCGGTGAGGCCATTCCCAAAGCCACCGCTACTGGATTACAGAGACTGAGTTCCTACAATTAAATACTGAACGTGTGTGTTCAATATAACGATCGAGTTGCCGCGTGAGTTTCACAGCAGACTTAGATTAGGAGTCAGATTACATTTAACGTCATAAATGAGCTGATGAGCTCTCGTGATGAGAGCTGAGGTAATCGCGACCACATTCGCGGCATAGAAATTAATTTGAGAAGTTAAAACACTTACATTGCTTAGCATCCGTTTAAATGAATGCCTGTAGCTGAGCTGTGCTGTGAGTGTGATCTCCATTCCCCATGCACGAGTTGAAAACATGCGGAAATAGCTCCCTCTGCTGGCTGTAGTCTTTAGCCTCTGGGGTCATTCCTCTCGTGACGCAAATATCGTCAATTTGCGTCACGAGAGGAATTTTTCCAGAAATAAAATGCATAAATCTCTCGTCTTAGGGGGATATAAGAGGGGGGAGCACGATCATTTGAATATACTCCAGGGTTTCTACTGATACAAAGCCATATGCTAATCGCTGAAGTAACCCTTTAATCACAAAGAAAATAATATTAAGGTTTATATAAACTAACAAAATAATAAACGAATAAATAAAACATTAACAAACGAGAAAACAAATCTCAGAGAGGCACGCATAAACTCAATTAGTTTCTAACATTTTTGGAAAAAACGATTGGGCAATATTTCTCATGAAGAAGTGGATAAGTGTTCATACAGAGCGCAGATCATAATGAGCGAACGTGTTTTTTAAATAAAGTTTGAGGAAGCTTGATGATGACGTAGATCCGCGACTGTGTGCTGTAGTCCGTTTATAGCTTACCGTTAGCATTTTATATCTGACGGCTTTATTTAGGCTTCAAACGGTGTACATGTTGGATTTACTTGTAAAGATTGTCTTGATAGACTAAACGTGTAAGGGTTATAACTCTTTGTTGAACACAGATCTTATTTTTTGCGATTGTCCAAAAGTCTATGGGGAAAATGCATCGGCTTTTGATCGAGGGAACCCATGCGCCGCTAACTTCCGGGTTGGCCTACAAAGTGACGTCATGACTTCGGCACTCTATTACAACTTACATTTGCACAAAACAAAAGGCTGCGAATGCACATGCAGACTTGCAGTCATGATGAAGGTGTAACTCCAGCTGTAAAATGGTTCCAAATAGAATTCGGGCACGCTCGCATCCTTTGTCCTCCGGTTTCCTCACGCACGCGCATGACCCTGCTTAATCGATGATCGATAAGTCTTATCGATCAAATGTCTTATCGACAATTAATCGATCATCGATTAATCGTTGACATCCCTAATTCACACCTGTAACAGAAAAGATATCTTATCAGAATAAGATATCAGAAAAGATGTCTCATTTCTCTCTATATATCATGAATCAATTTATCATAAACATGGAGGGGTATGTGCATACTCGTTTAAAATCAACATTTAAAATCTTAATTATTGCCTAAAGTTAGCCAAATTAAATGTGATAAAGTTAAATGTGTTAATGTAACAAAAACAGCAAACACAAGTAATGAAAACTTCTGTAAAGCAACTGCTAATGTTCTCACTGAAGTGTAATCTATTAAATGTAATCTACAGATGAATAAATGTAGCATAAAATGTCTAAATATGAACCTACTATATAAATTGTGTTCTTTTATTAATTTGTAGTTTTTAGAGAGTTTGTTGTTGTGGAATCAGGTCATTTAAGGCCATTAACTCTCACTCTGACTGACTCTCTTACCAGTGACTGAACTACTGATTTAGTTTGGATGTGTTTTTTATTTCTGTGATTATTCTTATCTCAAAGATGGCGTTTATTAAAGAGGAGAGTGAAGACGTGAAGATTGAAGAAACATTGAGAGTCAAACATGAAGAAACTGAGGACGATACAAAGATGGCGTTTATTAAAGAGGAGAGTGAAGACGTGAAGATTGAAGAAACATTGAGAGTCAAACATGAAGAAACTGAGGAACAAACAGGTTGGTTTCATTCTCAAAGCTCAACTCAGTCATTTTCAATTTCAAATTAGCTTTATTAGCCTGGCTGTGCATCACAATGTTGCCAAATATATATATGTATAATCTGGAAAGAAAATCCTGAAATCACAATGTATGATTTTTTTCCTATTTATTTGTATGATACAGCTGCAAATAAGCATTTGACCACCTGAGAAATCAATGTTAATATTTGGTACAGTAGCCTTAGTTTGCAATTACAGAGGTCAAACATTTCCTGTAGTTTTTCACCAGGTTTGCACACACTGCAGGAGAGATTCATATTTGATATTTTTACCTTTTATAAAGGACATTCCTCCCTAATCTTAATAAATATAGGCTATGCTTCAGTTTTCCCTTTATATTCTTACATTTGATCAATTCAATTTTTACTGCAGTTTGTTTCTTTGTGTACGCTGGGCTGATCTGTTTCTATTTCTCCTCAAGGCTGCGCGAGCCTCAACTGCACAACCGTCAGTTCATTAGTCTTACTATCTGGAGAAGCCTTAATCGAGCCTTAAAACTGATCAGAAAATGTAACGAAACGTTGTAGAAATGTAGTGGAGTAGAAAGTATAATAATTGCTCCAAAATGTAACGAAGTAAAAGGTATCCACTATTTATTCTACTTAAAGCTGCTGTCCGTAACTTTTTTTTTGTGTTCACGATTTACAAAAATTATATATTGCGATTGTACAGCATGAATTTTCCAAACCGTGTTTTTGTCTTACCCTAAATGTATACTTATAATAAGTGTTTATATTGGGACTATTTCAGGCCAGACTGGTAGGTACCGCTGCGGAGGAGCACAGTGATCCGCCATAGACATAAACAGACAGAAGTAGCTCCGACTGCAATGTTCTTCCTCAAGATGCAGTTCTGTTTATTAACCACTAGAGTGCAAAAAGTTACGGATTGCAGCTTTAACTAAAGTACAGTTATGTGAAAAATATACTTAAGTAAAGTAACAAAGTATTTGTACTTTGTTGCATTCCACCACTATATATATATATATATATATATATATATATATATATATATATATATATATATATATATATAGTTTTTTTTTTTATATACAGATCTTGTCACATGTAGCATAGTAGCAATAAGTCAATCAAATCCATCTAAAGAAGTGATTAAATGAAGCAGGTCTCTCTAGAGTTAACTGTCTCTAATATTGTGAATGGCTAACACATATTGTGCCCTGAGTGCGGCTTTGCTCGCATCTTCTCCAAGCATGAATAACATTTTCTCAGTATCAGTGAATGATGGAGTCAGTGTTTCAAATCTGCCAGAAATGTTTCTCTTAGATTGTGATATTTAGTACAGATGAGTAGAGAGTGTTTGCTGTAGATCACAGTGTCTGCAGATCTTCTGCTCTCTCTCTGTCCATGTTTGTCTAGGTCTTCCTCTCTCTATATCTAGATTCTAGATCATGGTCACTCAATCTGTATTTGGACAGGATTAGTCTTTCTTTCAATTGTTTAATAACTAGATAATTGACAGGTATTTTGAGGTCAAATGTGTTTTTAGTGATTCATCATGACTGTCTATTCGGTTTTGTCAATTTCTTTGATAATGGTTTTGGGGTTGTAGCTGTGGTCAATCGGGAGTTGAGTTTGATGGACTAGTTGAAGAGCTAGAGGAGTCAGAGGATGAGACTCTGCTGAGGTTTCATTAGTGAGGAGTGTTAGGGGTTACAGTTTTGACCCATAGAACAGATATGCGAAATGAAGACCAGGAGTCAGGATGTTCAATCATCGGAGATAATTTTACTGAAGAATAGTTTGCAGTTTCATCGGTAGAGTCAGCTTTAGAGTCTCTCAGGGCGGTGTCAGGCCAGACTCTACTCTACACAAAATTTCCACACCAGTTATACCAATTTCAAGGGCATGATTTACATAATTACAAACACGTGGAATATTACTGATTGGCATAAAGTCTAAACAATGTGTCACACGAGAATAGATAGGAGATGTTGTTGTTGTTGCTCAGGATGTATACATCAGACAATCCCAAGATTGGGGTAGTGTTGACTTCAGGAGAGTCCTAGAAAGACGCCAAGAGGTCTAGGGTGTGAGAAAAGCGGTCCAATCCATTCCATAGACCTGCACAGAACATGTAACACACACACACAAGTCTCGCACATCTCTCCTCCAAGGTTAGTGCGTCCTGTGAGCTTATCAATAGGACAAGATATTAACACCACATGACAAACAATCTCCAGAAAGAAAAATATGACTAATGTCATTTACCTCATTCTATAAAGAAATATAAAGACAAAAATGTACTTCTATCAAAGGGGAAAAAAATCACACTATATAAATGGGAAGAAATCACAATTGGGAGACTCAAATCCCTCCCACCCCTTCCTGTCCTGGGGTTACTAACAACAGGCAGGATTCACCTCTTGGAAGATCTAACTTTCTCTCCAAGGCTCTGTTGGTCAGGTCCCAGAGATAGAGGTCAGGCTATCTATGTCAGGACCCAGAGATAGAGGTCAGGCTATCTATGTCAGGACCCAGAGATAGAGGTCAGGCTATCTATGTCAGGGCATATAGATAGGGGTCAGACTGTCTTTGTCAGACCGTCTCTGGAAAGCAAATTAGACACCATACAGCAGACACAGAGTCGAAATCATATTAAATAATAGTTAAATGTATTAATGATCACATAAAATTGATTTGTCAATAATTCATTATTTTGAAAGGATAATAACTGATTATTTAATTCATGAGGTTATTAAAAATCATTCAAAAGGATAAGATGCATATGATGAAGATGCATATGATGAAGAGGCAAGGGTGTCGGCCCACTCCCCCCTTCAGGAGGGATTTATATCAGACTGAATCAGAATCAAACTGATGTAGTTGATGCCAGAACTTGAATACATCTCTTCTGGATCTCAATGTTCAGCAGGTACAGGCCTAATTCAGCCCTGCAGGCGGCGTTGGACGTGTTTCTGTTTCCAATTGTAGATTCTCTTCTGAAGTTTTATCCAAGTTTTTAAAAATCATATATATATATATATATATATATATATATATATATATATATATATATATATATATATATATATATATATATATATATACATATATATGATGTACCACCATCTGGGGACACTAGAGTGCTCCAGCACTGATGCTGGCTCATTAATGTAGATGTTGAATAGAATCGGACTCAGACTGCAGCCCTGCCTAACTCCACATCCCTGCCAGAATTTTTGCTTGAGCCATTGTCTAGCTCTGGTGTTGTGATGGAGGTCCTGTGGTCGGTCTGGACTCTGCTGGAGAACGGAGGGTTCTTGCCGTTGTGTAGCTCTGGTGTGCTGATGGAGGTCCTGTGGTCAGTCTGGACTCTGCTGGAGGACGGAGGGTTCTTGCCGTTGTGTAGCTCTGGTGTTGTGATGGAGGTCCTGTGGTCAGTCTGGACTCTGCTGGAGGACGGAGGGTTCTTGCCGTTGTGTAGCTCTGGTGTTGTGATGGAGGTCCTGTGGCCGGTCTGGACTCTGCTGAAGGACAGAGGGTTCTTGCCGTTGTGTAGCTCTGGTGTTGTGATGGAAGTCCTGTAGCCAGTCTGGACTCTGCTGGAGGACGGAGGGTTCTTGCCATTGTGTAGCTCTGGTGTTGTGATGGAGGTCCTGTGGCCAGTCTGGACTCTGCTGGAGAACGGAGGGTTCTTGCCGTTGTGTAGCTCTGGTGTTGTGATGGAGGTCCTGTGGTCAGTCTGGACTCTGATAGAGAACAGAGGGTTCTTGCCATTGTGTAGCTCTGGTGTTGTGATGGAAGTCCTGTAGCCAGTCTGGATTCTGCTGGAGGACGGAGGGTTCTTGCCATTGTGTAGCTCTGGTGTTGTGATGGAGGTCCTGTGGCCAGTCTGGACTCTGCTGGAGAACGGAGGGTTCTTGCCGTTGTGTAGATCTGGTGTTGTGATGGAGGTCCTGTGCTCAGTCTGGACTCTGAAAGAGAACAGAGGGTTCTTGCCATTGTGTAGCTCTGGTGTTGTGATGGAGGTCCTTTGGCCAGTCTAGACTCTGCTGGAGAATGGATGGTTCTTGCCGTTGTGTAGATCTGGTGTTGTGATGGAGGTCCTGTGGCCAGTCTGGACTCTGCTGGAGAACGGAGGGTTCTTGCCGTTGTGTAGCTCTGGTGTTGTGATGGAGGTCCTGTGGTCAGTCTGGACTCTGATAGAGAACAGAGGGTTCTTGCCATTGTGTAGCTCTGGTGTTGTGATGGAAGTCCTGTAGCCAGTCTGGACTCTTCTGGAGGACGGAGGGTTCTTGCCATTGTGTAGCTCTGGTGTTGTGATGGAGGTCCTGTGGTCAGTCTGGACTCTGCTGGAGGACAGAGGCATCTTGCCATTGTGTAGCTCTGGTGTTGTGATGGAGGTCCTGTGAAACAGGATAACGGGCAGATACGACTGCAGGCACAATTTATTCAGAAAGTACAAATATTCCAAGTGTTCGGAGGCCAAACGATTGATCCCCAAGAAACAGAAAAGTATTCTTGCAGATCTCATTGCCTTTAATGAAATAAGTCGTTCGGGCTGTCCGGTCCTACATTCTGTTTGTCTTCTATATTATCTACTTGTAGTTAGACCTTCCTATACCTACCTATTGTTATTATTTTAATTGTAATCATTAGCATCGTATCACTTGCTAAAACCCCCATTAGGGCTTTTAGATGGTAATGTTAGCATCTGCTATCCTTTATTATTAATATGTAGTCCAGTTGTATCCATTGCGTCTGTCATTACTATGCATTATGCAACCATGTAGCTTTACAAAGGGAGCTTTACAGGGGGTATGGCTTATCTGAATGAGATGTAAATGAGGCATATTGTCACTCCCAGCAGGTGAAAACAGGTGAGATCTGCAAAATTTTAGAGACCGTGTGTCCAGTTTAATCTTTGTTAAATGCCTACATTCAAATGGCCACAACTTCTCTAAATATTATCAGATTTCCATGTGTTACATGTCATTGGAAAGCTTGGAGATTACACTTTCAGAATCGTTAAATAAGTTAAAATGCCCCAGAACTGACTTGTGTCCCTACTGTCCGTGACTGACAAGCTGTCAAAATTAACGTGTTAACGAAAATTCATTTTAACGGCAAACTCATTTTAAAATTGAGACCCCTGCAATATTTTCTTAAATCAGCATTTCTACAAGTATGGAAGCCATTCCATTCCAATGTCTGTTGAATTCCAACACAGGTACACCTCATTCTACTGATCACTTGAACCAAAACTTATTTAAAGGGGGGGTGAAATGCTGTTCCATGCATACTGATCTTTTTACACTGTTAAAGACATGGAATCCCATACTAAACATAGACAAAGTTTCAAAAGTTAAGGTGGACGTTTGATGGGAGTATTTCTTTGTCAAAAATACTACTTCCGGTTAGTCATAAGTTTCGGCAAGTTTTTTGAGATCATGCGTCCCCTTTGACGTTAATGGGGGCGGAATTTCCTTTTATGGGCCTTACGGACAATTCTACCAGAAGCGCGTGAGAGAGAGAGAGCGAAAGTAACAGGCTACGCCCATCAAAGCGCTGGCTTGTAGGATGCTGTACAGGTGATGTGCACATAACAATGTCACCAAAAAAGTGCGTTTTTGGTTGCCAGACCAAGACAGTCCTGCACAGATTCCCCAAAAACCCAGCGTTAAGGCAACAGTGGATGTAATTTGCTTTTCCGGATCAGCAACTGAGTTGCGCGAATGTTTATATCTGTTCGCTGCATTTCGGTGCCGACTGTTTCATAAACAAGGCCCAGCTCGACGCCGGATTTTCCCGATCGCCTAATGCTGAAGGATGGAGCAGTCCCAACGATAAAGGTCCCAACGTTAGTACCGCAGGCTGTGAGTAAGACTGCTTCAAATGTCTGTGTTTTTGCCTATGCTCATCAAGTAGCCCAAACATGATCACGTATAGTTAATTGATCAATGGAGCATGCGATGTGTAGTGCGTGTACATTTGTTTAGCTGGCCACTATATGTGTAACTTTATGTTTGTGTATTGTAAAAGCACTCCAAACAACAATACACAAAAAGGGGGGAAATATGTTGAACTAAATAAGCACGCTTCTTCATTCAAATGCGCTACTATTCCGTGTCTTTCTTTGTGAACACTAGCCTGCTGTGCAAAACCAGTCCGCTTAGGCGCTTACTGTCTACACAAACCACGCGTAAACACACAAACACACGTGCACAACTGCACTTCCCACATGTACACCTTCAAAGACAAAATACGACGATATAATTCAAGTATAAATATGTAAATAACACAAGCCGCTAAGCATATTATATAGTTAGTGTATAACTTGTACCACATAGAGACGTCCTGCTCTAGTCGTTTTTGCTGCTGCTCCTGTTCAACTGCAGCCTCTGGGTCTGATTCCGGATCATAGATGTATGACTGTATCTGATTAAAAGCCATATTTTTATTTTGAATAAAGTTTTTTTCCCGCTGTAAGGGATGACACAGCTTTACGACGCACTCGACTCAACACAATAGCAGCAGCGAGCACACGTCATTATTTAGCTCCGCTCACACGACACGCCCCCACCCGCTCGGCTTTTTTCGGAAAGACTCGGAACAGCGCATCTTTCTTATATAATTATAAAAAAAATAAAGACTTTTCGGAGATATGCAGGATGCAGTGCTACTCTATAGGTACTCAAGATTGACATGACACTGACTGAAACTGACTGACACTGACTGAGTGTTTCACCCCCCCTTTAATAAGGAAAAGTATTAAAAAAAACAATTCTGTGGTCGTCACTATCCTCTTGCAGTAGGACCAGCTGGCCAAAAAAGTTGAAAAGGAAAGTTTTGAGTGAGGAAAAGAAGGGTTAAATTCTGGCTTTATTGGCAGAGGGATACAGTGAGCATAGAGTTGATTCCATCCTTAACTTCAAAGAAGGTGGTTCATAAGAACAAGGTCAAGTCAAGGAGCAGACATTTGGGACAACAAAGCTACAGACCGGCAGAGGGTGAAAACGACTCTCCACTGACCGGCATGACCGGCAACTCATTCGAATATCACTCAACAACCGTAGGATGACCTTAGGTGGCCTACAAAAAAAATGGCAAAAGGCAGCTGGGGTGAATTGCACTGCAAGGATGGTTCGAAACCGGCTCCATGGCTGAGGCTAGAAAAAAGCCCTTCATCAATGAAAAGCAAAGTAGAGCTAGGCTGAGGTTTGCAAGATACCATAAGGATTGGACTGTAGAGGTCTGGAGTAAGGTTATCTTCTCTGATAAGTCAAATTTACATCTTTGTCCAACACCTGGTCGTCTAATGGTTAGACGGAGGCCTACAAGCCACAGTTTCTCGTACCTACTTTAAAATTTGGTGGAGGATCGGTGATGATCTGGGGATGCTTCAGCAAGGCTGGAATCGGGCAGATTTGTTTTTGTGAAGGGTGCATGAATCAAACCGCGTACAAAGTTGTCCTGGAAGAAAACTTGCTGCTCTAACAGTGTTCCCCAACTCAGAGGACTGGTTTTTCCAGCAGGACAATGCTCCATGCCACACAGACGGGTCAATCAAGGTGCGTATGGAGGACCACCAGATCAAGACCTTGACCCTGATCAATCTCCAGACCTAAACCCCATTGAAAACCTCCGGAATGTGATCAAGAGGAAGCTGGATGGTCACAAACCATCAAACTAAATCTGAGCTGCGTGAATTTTTATACCAGGAGTGGCATAAAGTCACCCAACATCAATGTGAAAGACTGGTGGAGAGCATGCCAAGATGCATGAAAGCTGTGATTCAAAATCAGGGTTATTCCACCAAATATTGATTTCTGAACTCTTCCTAAGTTAAAACATTAGTATTGTGTTGTTTAAAAATGAATTTTAACTTATTTTCTTTCCATTATTCAAGGTCTGAAAATACTGCATCTTTTTTGTTATTTTGACCAGTTGTTGCTTTTGGTAAAACCAGAGAAACTGATTGTTGTCTCCTTTTTCTCCGCCTTAAAAGAGAAATGTTTTGCTGTCCTTTAAATATGTGTGGAACAGAGCAGACAGCAAAAAAATTGTGCAATCATTTTGTCTGCGTCCATTGCATATCGCGCTGTTTTACTTCCTTTCACCGGTTAAGAAAATCTTGGGCTGTTTTGCCAGTGTACAGTGTAAATGGATATATCGGACACGGGTCGCTTTTGAAAAGATGATGTAAGCGGGTCGTCAAAAATATAGATATAGTCACCAGATCGGAATTGTGCATCAAGACCTGCAGTGTAAATGCAGCCTAACATGAAGCGGGCAAAGAAAAATACAGCGTGGGAGCACTTTAAAATTGAGAGTGACGGGGCAAAATGCAAGTATTGCAATGCAATGCTTACCGCATTTTTCAGGCTATAAGTCGCTCCGGAGAATAAGTCGCGTCAGTCAAAAAATGCGTCATGAAGGGGAAAATAACAAGTCGCACTGGACTATAAGTCGCATTAGGGCAGAAGCAGAGCGGGAGCCGCGCGCGCCGTACATAACGAATCAGAAGAAAGAAAGTTTGAAGTGAGAAACTTGTGAGGGACTAGCGAAAAGCAGAGGTTACTTAAACAGTAATGAAGAAAACAAAAAAAAGCTAATCGCGGACTGAAAGCAAGATGGCCAGAGCTGAAGGAACGAGTCCACAGATGCTTGAACTCTCTGCCGGGAGAGTCAAACGCTGTGTGAATCATTCTCGGCTGCATATTTTACTACATGCCCTAATCATGCAGGCGCCCTTGCGGCCACTTGCATTGCTCGTGAACTGGAGCGCATCTCATCCTAATTTAACGAAACTCATGAAATATATCTTAAGAAGGCTTGAAATGTCTTTTAACAATTTAAAACGAAAAGAAAAAGGCTACTCTCTGATTATGTAATCCATGATGTGCATTTCTCTCTATAGGCGCGTTCACTTTACGGAAATGGCGGTCGTCAAATTATTAAACTAAAAATAATAACCCTGACGCACACTATGGTTAACCAAGTATTAACCGCTAAGGGCTTCGGTTAACGGTTAATGAAAAACATGAAAACGTGCAGCCCAAAAAAATGGGAATGGAAAATGGCACCTGGAAATGGTATAGCCCAAAAAGGGGCGGAGTTTGGCATATATAAACCCAGACCAAACCTAAAGACAGGACTTGTTTTACCAAGTCGATGTGTGCTACTGTGATGCCTCAGCAAAACCAAGTAGTTTGTATACTGTGGATACCTGGTTGGCTTGTATATAGACCTATATTCTTTTGAGTATTTTTCTTATTTTATTTATTTATTTTGGATTGACAATTTTTTTGGACACTTGTTCATATTCTTCACTGTGGACGAACCTCTCTGACACTGTAAATAAATAGCACCTTGCACAAAAGTGCTTTTGCGAGTGCGCCATCATCTTTACATTCCTTTGTGGACCATATCATTAATATCCAAACCACTTCAATAACGACTGTGGCAGTGTCCTAACCACATAGAATCCAAACATGATGAGTTTGGAAATTATCCTAAAGAACGGAAATGGTTATATTGAGAAAAGATTCTGTGATTAAATATAACCCCTCTTTCTGTAGCTTAGTTGGTATAGGATCTAGCAAACATGTTTTTGGTTTTGATGCTTTAAAGGGGTGGTAAAACACATTCTTTAGAAGGCCTGATTGTGTTTGAGGAGGAAAGGCTGTAGTTCCCTACCGGATGTTTGCTGTAGTCCATTAAATGTATTTCTTTAAAAGCAAATATCTCCCTTTGCTTTAAATTTTGAACGTTGTAACTTTGCAGATGCTGTTTATCCTCAAACAGCAACATTACACACTAGCTAAAGTTAGAAAAGTGAAATTGTGTTTTACCACCCCTTTAAATGTTTTAATATCTTGATGTCTGTTGTTTTGTGCCATTAAACTGGGCTTTTTGTCTCTTTTAGATCTGATGGCTCTGAAAGTGGAGAGTCAAGAACTAAATGAAATGGAAGAGAAAGATATGAATGGGCAACATCTTCACACTGGAGAGGCTTACACCTGCCAAGAGTGTGGGAAGAATTTCACTTATAAAGGGAGTCTTAAAGTCCACATGAGAATTCACACTGGAGAGGCTTACACCTGCCAAGAGTGTGGGAAGAATTTCACTTATAAAGGGAGTCTCAGAGTCCACATGAGAATTCACACTGGAGAGAAGCATTTCACCTGCCCACAGTGTGGAAAGAGTTTCACTCAAACAGGGAATCTTAAAGTCCACATGAGAATTCACACTGGAGAGAAGCATTTCACCTGCCCACAGTGTGGAAAGAGTTTCACTGAAAAAGGGAGTCTCAGACTCCACATGAGAATTCACACTGGAGAGAAGCCTTTCACCTGCCAACAGTGTGGGAAGAGTTTCACTCACAAAGGAAACCTTGAGGGACACATGAGAGTTCACACTGGAGAGAAGCCTTACACCTGCCAACAGTGTGGAAATAGTTTCACTGAAAAAGGGAGTCTCAGAGTCCACATGAGGATTCACACTGGTGAGAAGCCTTACACCTGCCAACAGTGTGGGAAGAGTTTCAATCACAAAGGAAACCTTGAGGAACACATGAGAGTTCACACTGGAAAGAAACCTTTCACCTGCCAAGAGTGTGGGAAGAATTTCACTTATAAAGTGAGTCTTAAATCGCACATGAGAATTCACACTGGAGAGAAGCCTTCTTCTGAATGAGTACATCATCTTCTGATCAAAACACTCATGAGGAAGATGGAGTAAAACAAGCGATCACATGTAAGCAGATGCATATGCAAAATAACGTGATCATCAACAGTAAACATCATATAAATCAAAACAGCCCATAATGTTACTGAATGAAATGTGGACCCAGGACAAGCTTTGGGACTGTGAAGAATTAGGGGTGTTGATGGACTCCATCTTAGGGGTGCACTGATCCGACATTTTCAGAGACAGATCTCATTTATAACGAGTGAAAAGCTGACAATATATGGCGGAAGATTCAGTTTCAAAGCTAAATGAAAAAGCGCCCATTTAAGCGAGCTTGTCATTGTACTGTTCTGTTGTGTTTTTCATTAAGAATTGTATTGATATTAATATTTAACACACCATTAAAGCAATTTTGGTGGGGAAAGAGTTTATATGTATGGAGACAGAAAAGACTCATTAATAATTCACGCAGAAAACAATTTGACATGTATGAAACCAAATTCACGTGCTCAAAAAACTATTCACGTGTGCAAAATAAATACATTTCACAAGTGCAAAACTGAATGTGAATGTGCAAATCGTCATTCGCGTGTGATTTCCTCCCACCCGGATCGGTCATATTCTTTAGCCAATCAGATTTAGGCTTATCAATCGGCCAATCATAGGCCCACCTGATGTTAGGTCATCAGCTTTCGACCACAGTTCATCATGGCTAAGCAGAGTACGTGCAATTTGATCTGTTCATTTCTGTTGAAATAAATCAACTTTTTGATGATATTCTAATTATATGAGCAGCACCTGTTTAATGTGTACCATGTGCTTTTTCTCTCAAGCGCTGATTCAGAGTAGATGAAGCAGTTCTTATATCACCAAGAGCCCCCTCTTCTAAAAACCATAACTTTGTTTTACTCAGATTCACCGTCATGCCATAAAGGTTACAGAATATTTCCAGCTGTTCAATTTCTTTCTGCAACCCTCCTGATATATTAGTGATATCTTCAGCGTACAGCAGGGTCTGCACTTCTGTGATTCTCTCGATCTGAATACTTTTACAATTTTCCTTGAACATGTTATATATTCATTTAGGAAAATAATAAACAAAAGTGAACTCATGCAGCCCTGTCGTACACCAGTGCTTCAGCCAAAATATCCTGTTAAACCATCAGTTCCTTTCACACATGATTTAAGTTTAGAATACATATATTTCAATACCTCAAAAACTTTTCCTCCAATGCCATTCTTAATGAGTGAAATACAGAAGACTGGATGCTATCAAAAGCTTTGGAGCAATCACAAAATATTTGTTTGTTGAGTCTGTGGCACTATATTATAAAATGATACAGACAAAATACAGTCCCTGACAAAAGTCTTGTCGCTTATCTATTTTCTAGAAAAACCTGATATTAACCTGACTTTTAATTAATTCATTGGTGTTAGAAATAGCTCATATGAAAAGCTAAAACCCTCCCAAATGATGTTTAATGCACTGAAATAAATAATATTCACAGAAAAAATATTTATCATTTAATCAAGACAGAAAGGCCAAATTTCTCGTTCCCCTTTACCAATCTTCCATTCAGATAACCTTATCCAAACAATAAAATAAATACATACTACCTTATTTGTTGTTTTGCCAGGGGTGTCACCAAGGAATTATTGCCCGTGCATCCTCCACCAAAAACTGTTAGGTGTTGAAAGTTTTGACCCATAGACCAGATATGCGAAATGAAGATCAGGGGTCAGGATGTTCAATTATCTGAGAATTTTACTGAAGAATAGTTTGCAGTTTCATCGGTAGAGTCAGCTTCAGAGTCTCTCAGGGCGGTGTCAGGCCAGACTCTACTCTACCTTACACAAAATTACCACACCAGTTATACCAATTTCAAGGACATGATTTACATCATTACAAACACGTGGAATATTACTGATTGGCATAAAGTCTAAACAATGTGTCACGCGAGAATAGATAGGAGATGTTGTTGTTGTTGATCAGGATGTATACATCAGACAATCCCAAGATTGGGGTAGTGTTGACTTCAGGGGAGTCCTAGAAAGACGCCAAGAGGTCTAGGGTGTGAGAAAAGCGGTCCAATCCAGTCCATAGACCTGCACAGAACATGTAACACACACACACAAGTCTCGCACATCTCTTCTCCAAGGTTAGTGCAGCAGTGAGCTTATCAACAAAACAAGATATCAACACCACATGACAAATGGATCTCCAGAAAGAAAAGTATGACTAATGTCATCTACCTCATTCTATAAAGAAATATAAAGACAAAAATGTACATCTATCAATGGGAAAAATCACACTATATAAATGGGAAGAAATCACAATTGGGAGACTCAAATCCTCCCACCCCTTCCTGTCCTGGGGTTACTAACAACAGGCGGGATTCACCTCTTGAAAGGATAATAACTGATTATTTAATTCATGAGGTTATTAAAAATCATTCAAAAGGATAAGATGCATATGATGAAGATGCATATGATGAAGAGGCAAGGGTGTCGGCCCACTCCCCCCTTCAAAGTCAATTAAAAGCACTGCTAAAAAGGTGGGTTTTAAGACCACGCTTAAAAGCATCTATAGTCTGTGGAGTCCGCAGGTGGTCAGGGAGAGCATTCCACAGACTGGGGGCTGCAGAGCAGAAGCCCCTACTCCCAATACTACGGAGATTTGTCGAGGGAGTTTTAAGACGAAACAGAGAAACAGAGCGGAGGTTACGAGTGGCTGTTTGTGTGGTGAGGAGTTCCTTGAGATAGGAGGGAGCATCACCATGGATGCACCGGTGCGTAAGGAGAGAGATCTTGTACTCGATCCTGAACGACACAGGAAGCCAGTGGAGTGATTTTAGAATGGGGGTGATATGGTCGTATTTGCACACCCTCATGAGGATCCTAGCAGCACTGTTCTGAATGCAGCCTCTGGAGATTTTTGCTAGGGATGCCGATAAGGAGTGCATTGCAGTAGTCCAGCCTGGAGGAGATAAAGGCGTGGACAAGCTTCTCCGCATCTGCCAGTGTTAGAATGGGACGAAGTTTGGCAATGTTTCTGAGGTGGAAGAAGGAGGTCTTACACAGGTGATTGATGTGAGCTTCAAAAATAAGCTGCGATTCCATTCTTACCCCCAGATTGGTGACTGAAGTGTAAAGTGGAATGACCTGATCAGAGAAAGCAATGCTGGTGCTAACGGACTTCTGGACCTGAAGTGGAGTGCCGACTAGGATAGCTTCAGTCTTGGAGCTGTTTAGCTGCAGAAAGTTTTGCTTCATCCACGCCTTTATCTCATCCAGGCAAGTGATCAAAGTGGATGGTGTGAGGTCAGCAGAGGGAGATGAACTTGTCCTAAAGTAAAGTTGAGTGTCATCAGCATAGCAGTGAAAATAAATCCCATGCTGGCTGATGAGACGGGCAAGGGGGAGCATGTAGAGTATGAACAGGGTGGGTCCGAGCACAGAGCCTTGAGGGACACCGCAGGTGACATTGTGTGACAGGGATGTAGCTTCTCCTAACGCAACATATTCAGTTCTCCCAGTGAGATTAGAAGAAAACCGGTTAGTCAGAGAGACCGATGGTGGAATGTAAACGGTGAAGGAGGATGTTATGGTCAACTGTATCGAAAGCTGCAGTTAAGTCCAGGAGGATGAGAAGGGGTGGGGAACCAGCATCTGCCGCCATCAATAGATCGTTTGTGACCCTGACCAAAGCTGTTTCTGTGCTGTGTCCTGAGCGGAAACCAGACTGAAATTTCTCAAAAAGATTGTTATGCTCCAAATGGACCTGAAGCTGTGCAGCAACAACTTTTTCCAGCACCTTAGAGAGGAATGGGAGGTTGGAGATGGGCCTGTAGTTGTCAATAACATCTGGGTCTAAAGTAGATTTTTTTAGAAGTGGTCTGATGATAGCAGTTTTTAGAGTTGAAGTAACAAGGCCAGCCTGGAGGGAATTATTAATAATCTTAGTAATAAATGGACTTAAGACACAGAGGTTAGATTTTACCAAGGCTGTAGGAAAAGGATCCAGTGCACAGGTGGATGGTTTAATTTTTCTGATAATGTCCTCAACCTCAAGCTGTTTGATGATGGAGAAGCAGAAGAGATGTTGGAAGGTCCATGGCTGTGGGACAACAGACGGGACAGGCAGAGCGGAGGTGCTAGATAGAAGCAAGTGGATGTTGTCTAATTTGTTCCTAAAAAAGTTCATGAACTTATTGCACCTCTCTTCTGTGGCTTCTGAAAAAGAGTGAGTTTGCGGTTTGAGGATGTGATTTATAGTGGAGAAAAGCTTCTTGGAGTTTCCAGGGTTATCGTTGATGATGCAAGAGTAGAACTGTGACTGAGCATCTCTCAAGGACCTTGCGTAGGCCTTCTGATGATCTCTATAGGCTTGCCTATGAACAGTGAGTCCTGAGAGCTTGAGACGCCTCTCAAGTACACGCCCAACCGTCTTCATCTTCCGCAGTTCGCTGGTGTACCAGGGTGCTGAGCGCGAGAAGGTGACCATTCTAGTTTTGACAGGTGCGTGAAGATCTAGAAGGCTGCTCAGAGACTTGTTGTAGAAGTCAACCGACTCAGAGACTGAGGAGAGATCAACAGAGGAGAATTGCTGAAGGTCTGTAGTTAAAGAGTCTTGGTTAATCTTTTTCAGGTTCCTGAAGCAAATTTGACGGGTATCTTTGGTAAGGGAAGAGGGGCGTGGCAGCTCCAATAAGATGGCCTGGTGGTCAGACACACCCAGATCATACACCAAGAGGTTTCTAATATGAGGAGAGTTGGAAATGACCAAGTCCAGAGTGTGCCCCCTAGAATGAGTGGGTCCATCCACATGCTGTTGGAAATTGAGGCAGTCCAATAATTGCAGAAACTCAGCTGCCAGGTGGCAGGAGGGGGTATCTACATGAATATTAAAATCTCCTAATGTTAAAATGTTGGCAGAAGTAGAGCAGAGTGTTGTGAGAAAGTCATGCATCTCAGAGATAAAAACTGAATTTGTTATTGGGGGCCGATAAATAAGCAGTATTGTCAAAGAAAAAGGGGGTTTACATTTAAAAGCAAGGTATTCGCTAAGCCACCACCACGACCAGTGTAGCGGGCTTTCTCCAGGTAGCTGTAACCAGGAGGACAGGCATCATAAAACTGCAGGCTGATACCATGTTTCCATTAAGCACATAAGGTCTAATCTCTTATCAATGATGTGGTCTTGGATGAAAGATGACTTATTTGTGAGGGATTGTGCATTAAAAAGTTCTATTTTGAGAGTTGATGGGGTGGTGAATCTCGTTATTGGCCGTAAAACACTAAAATCCACTCCACGTTTTCTGTCATGCGCTGTGCTAAAAGACCTCGCAGTGTTTCCCGTGCAATCCAGTTTAGATTGGTGAGATCTCGCGGTGATTCCTGTGTTACCAAAACTGAGAGCAACTCTGTTGTGATGACGCTGCAGATGTGCGACGGAGGTCCAGATGGATGGTATGGCTGATGCAGAGTTTTCAGGCTGATGATAAACTACAAGAGACAAGAGACTCTATGGATGTAACGTGGTCTTCGCAGACCGAGTCTGCGCAGTAGCGATTTCGGGACCGGAGTTGCGCAGTAGAGAGCAGGAAGTAGAGCAGGAAGTACAGTCGCGATATCAAAAGCCCGCCCACACTCTCGCAGATGCAGAACAATTAATAATGTTGGTGTGAAATAAACAGTTATGGAAATGTAGAAATTAAAGCTAAAGCTCTAATCTGCTCCCAAAAATTTCGAAAAAAGTCCGTTAGTGCCTCAGTGACAACTTCACTCAGAGAAGCCGTCAGTCTCAGCTGTCAATCATGACGTCACACCCCCCGTTTTTATAGCATCAAATAACTAACTCAAAGTAAACTTATTTTTAAAACGAACACCTGAAATGAAATCATCGTGATGATAACTGCCTTCAGTGACATAAACTAACTTTGGGGAAACATTTTTGAAGTGTAATTTTATTATTTAGTTTGCCTCGCGTCCATTAGAAAACACAGAGGGGCGGCTATACTGGGACCGGTCACCGGGGGGCGATCGAGGCGCGAAAGCTTCAGTAAATGAGAGGGAGACTGCAGGCTTGGTCCATACCATAGCAGAGGAGTGTATGCACCAACTCCCAGCAATCCCAGCAAACAGCCAATTTTTAGAAGAGATAGCAGGGGGTGAGTAAAAGTCTTTGAAATTAGGAGAAAAAACGTAAAAATCCGTATAAAAAAGGTTTTAGATGTATAAAAGTGGTGAACAATCAGAGTCCTCTCCTGTCATTAGGGAGTCCATTCAAACTGCCAACTATCAACAGCCGAGAAGAGCTATCCGAGACGATAAGATCCAAGCAATATGTCCCAAAATTAGCATTGACTGAATGTACTAGTTACTGACAAAAAAGAAAATTAAAATAAAGTTTATAATTAACGTATATAAACTAAAATAGGGTGGAAAAGCGGCGAACAGACAACGCCAGCGTCCTCTCCCCTTGTTGCTAGGCAACAACATTTAATTTACTGACTTATCTCCCGGATATGACGTCAAGGCTTTTGTGTAACATCCGCTTCCTTGTTTTTCAACATGGCTGCAAGCGCTAGTAACGTTAGTAAGAAGCAAAGTCGGCATTGGACAAGGGAGAAGACGCTTTGTTTAATTAATGTTTGGGGCGAACCACACTATCAAAGACAATTTGAACAAATGGTGCACAACCACACCGTTTGGGAAAATATTAACAAAGAGCTCATCCTTTGGTGCCTGTTTATACGGGACTTTGGGGATTGGATAAAATCAAAAGAAAGGTTGTACTATCTGCAAAGAAAGTACCGCGATAGCCTTAAACACAAGAAGAAGACTGGATCAAACCCCGTTAAATGTCCTTATTTTGATGAACTGGACGCTATTCTCGGTAAGCTTAATCAACTTTTGCCTTCTAACGTTAGCTAACTTATGCTATAGTAATAAACAGTTTAGCCACAAGGTTAACGTTACATAAGATTTCAGCAGAACGCAAGTTACATTAAAATTATGCAAACATATGCCACAATAATAACCAGTTTAGCAGCAACATAACGTAGTTTCAGCAGCTAACATACAGTAAAGTTAAGCATATGCTCATTTTAGTAATGCCACACAATTTACTTGCCAATTGTTTATCCATAGCAAAGCACCATAGCTTTACTTTTCTATTGTGTTTTAAAGGTTGTCGACCTATGAACAACCCCGAAGAGGATGGATAACGGGGGGAGTTCAGAAGAGGAATCTGTCTGTGGTAATTATCCTACACTGATAGTATACACACATAATACTGTAGGTGACATTATATTGTGTTGTTCATTTATATGTTGACATTTTATCTTCTAATTATTAAATAAGTAGAAGCATTACTAGTAAAAAGTTAACCTGCTTGATTCTATTTTGTATTTAGCAGATTCATCTGAGAGCCCTGAGGATCACAACACCTCAAGGGAAACTTCCACCCCCACCTCCTCCTCCTGCTGATCCAAAGAAACAAGGTGTGCTCACATGTTGATAACTCTTTCCAATAAGGTACACACAAGTAGGTAGTTACTGGGGTGACATGGTTAGCTGTAGATGATGCTGGAATTCACCTTGGGTGACACTTATTTTGGCTACCGCTATATACTAAAGTGGTTGCTGGAATATAAGGGGTGTACTCACTTTTGTTAGATATTGTATGTTGGAGGCAACAACACTATACACACTAGGCGGCCAAGGTCAGTTGAGTGATGCACCTGCTAAGCAGGAAATTGTATTTTAACTCCCATAACATTCAGAATTACAGTGATGCTTTGGTGTGTGTGTGTGTGTGTGTGTGTGTGCGCACTTTTATGTATAAATAAAATAGGCTGTGAAATGAAGCTTTTTTTTTTTAAAGGAATTGACATTTGATTTGACCACTGTAGCATTACATGTTCCTGGTATTTATTAGTTTTACACCTGAATTTGCTGAAATAAATGTTTTGTATTTAGCACATCGCAGAAGAAAGGGATGAAAAACACAGAAGGCAATGGAAAAGGGTCTGGACCGTCTCCTGCAAAATGAGAACACCCATGACCACGACAGGGAGTGGTTTGAATGGGAGAAAGAGATGGAGAGAAATAGAATGGAGCTGGAAAGGAAACGTCTTGATTTTGAAATTAAGAAGATGGAAGTTGATGAAAAGAGAGCAGAAGAGAACAGGAGGTTAATGCTCCAGATGTTTCAGTGCTTTAGGCCCCAGTCCCACCCTTCACCTTTTTCAGCCCCTCATTTCTATCCTTATACACCACCTCCCCAACGTCCATCAGCTGAGAGCATGGACTGTCCATCTACAGCCCCTGGACCCCCTGCCCCAGCAGCATTTCACATGCATTACTACAATGACCTAGCCTGACAAGCCAGACCCACATCAAGATATTTGGTCTGGAAACTCACCATAGACAGGGCTCAATCCGAGGGGCGGGATAAACGGTTGTCTTTCAAACTCCCTCAGCACGCGATAGGATAGCGCTACACCAAACAGAGCAACGAAGGTGAAACAGAGCTTGTTGATAGATTAAACATTCGCCGTATCCGGTCGGCTAAACTCCAAACATATCTTCCCTTTTTAAGAATGGCAAAAAAAGCTTAACTCAAGTCTTCCAGAGTCGCGGTCAGAGCTGATTCGAAAGACCGCCGTTCGCCAGTTTCTGTGTTAACTAGAAGCAATGCAAACGCAACTCGGCCGTCGTCATTATGGCCCCGCCCACCGACTCTATACACGATGTGATTGGTCCGGCAAGAGTTAGGGGAATACAGCTCAGAAGGGTATTGAGAGTTGCTAGACGACACTTGCGGGCAGATTAGGTTTGCTGCCGCTAGGGTGTGTCTAGATTTCTAGGCTAACAATGATCCTCCAAAAGAGGTTTTTGTGCTTTAGAATTTTGCAGGAAAGCATTATTTGTTCTTAGGCCTTTGTTTACATGTTCACTATTTTATTTATTTCATTTACTATTTTGTTAGGTTTTGGTGCGTCCCTACAGAAAGCAGTGTTTTGTATGTTATGTAGGGGAAAAGGTCAAAGAAAAAAAGCTGATGATTCAACTTCAACTGGTCGATTTCTGAAAGTCCCTTTTTTTTTACGAAAGCAATATTTGCACATCTTTTATATTTCGTAACAAAAAGCATTTATTTTATATTCAAACACTGAAAAAGTTATAACTTTTTTTATGCAAACTGGAAAAATACCTAAAAACTTATGTGATGTGAATTGTCAAGTTGAAAAACAAATGTTTCTCTGCACTATAAATAAATGTTTGATTTCAATTTCACACCGGTCTTGACCTCATATGTAGGGTATGATATCCAAGGCTTCTCTGCACTTTACTGATTTGTGTGAATATGCGCTACCAAGGCCTCCTCTGCTGGTGGGAGAGTAGGTACATCATGCTGTTCTGGTCCTGCCTCTGGCTGATCCAACACATCTTCCTGGGGTTCCTGGTAAGCAATTTTCTGCATTTCACAGAAGTTGTGCAACACTACACAGGCAGACACAACATACTTCAAATTTTGGGTTTTGACAGTCATTTCTTTTCATAATGGATCGCCAGCGGCCCTTGAGGCGACTAAATGCGTGTTCAACATGGATACGTGCACGGCTCAAGGAGGCGTTGTAGGCTGCCCTGGGTCCCCCTCGCAGTACCTTCCGGGAATGGCTTCATTGTGTTGCTAGTCAAGCTGTAGGCAGAATCGGCCACAATCAGGACAGGTATTTCAACCCTTTGGATGTTCCTGCTGACTGTAGGGAAAAAACTGCCATCCTCCCGCTTGCGGCACAGACGAGAACACTCAAAAACGTATGCATCATGGCACTTTCCAGGCCAGCCAACATCGAAATCAAGGAAGCTGGAAGTGTGGTCTACAAGTCCTTGAAGAAGAACACTGTACCATCCTTTTCTATTATAGTAGTCAGTGGGATACCTCTCTGGGGCAATGATTGGGATGTGTGTGCCATCCAAAGCACCAGCACACATGGGGAATCCTGTCTTCCTCTCAAATCCTGTGATGATCTCTTGGACTTCAGCGACAGTTTTTGGCCTCTTCACAAAAACCCTCCTGAGTTTGCTTAGTGCCTCACACACCTCCCAGATGTTACAGGCAGTGCTGGTTCCAATACCAAACAAGTTGGCAACATCATGGAACTCAACGTTACTGGCAAGCTTGTAGATTGACACTGCTACCCTCTTCTCTAGAGGTACTGGATCCAACATGTTTGTAGTTTGGGGGTTGATGTATGGGTGCAGATGGTCACAAAGAATACTGAAGGCCTCTTTGGGCATTCTGAAGTTAAAGTACGAATTACTGTCTTGAAAATTCTGAAGCACCTCTGTTTCCCAGAAGGAAGGGCCTCGCTCCCGCCGTGTTCTCTCGTTGTACCATGAGGTTGCTATAAAATAAAAGAACACAGTCAGTACGTATTGTCAGTTTGCAGTTTTAATATTCAACACAGATGTTAAAATAATTAAAAGCAGGGGAAAGCCTGCAAAATGTGTAGTATGGTGGAGAGCGATATGACCCAGCACCCAAAATACTATCAAAACACTCCAACACAGCCTCCATTCTGCGAAAGATTCGGCGCACACGAAACAAAAACCTTGAAAAAAAAATGTACGATCCCGCCAAATCACAGAGATGCCGATTTGCGTGGGACTACTATCACAGGACTATCACAGTGTTCGGCGAAATATGGTAGGTAATTTGCAGGGGGATTTTTACTCTACAAATTACAGACATGGCCGATTCCCACAGGATTAAGATCACTTACATTCTCTGCAATTATTACAAATCACCAGAGGTCCCCAGATAATACTAGTCCCGTGCGAATGGGGATTTTGTTTCAGGTACAATATGCAGTTAGCACAAATCACGAGAATATAAATTTTCCCCTTTTGAATCACAATTGAACAGCAGCTAATTTGTTCAGCAATGACAATCAAAAGAAACAAAACAAAAAACAAATAAATGGCTCAGTTCAGTTTATGTGGATATGTGTGCACACCTACAGTAATTGCAGGAATGGATGAGAAAGAAGCTTTGCTTCCTTAAAACGTAATCCTCCTTAAATCGAAGTCCTGGGATGACGCAATCTCTCCATAGTGAAATCCAGCGCGGATCTCTCACTGTGCACATCCGACACGATCCCCAAACGCTGAGACAGTCCAACCACTAATGCAATAAAACATCATGGGTGGGTTACACTTTCACACATGATTTAAGTTTAGAATACATAGATTTCAATACCTCAAAAACTTTTCCTCCAATGCCATTCTTAATGAGTGAAATACAGAAGACTGGATGCTATCAAAAGCTTTGGAGAAATCACAAAATACTTGTTTGTTGAGTCTGTGGCACTATATTATAAAATTATAAAGACAAAATATATTGACAAACGTTTACTGGCTTTGATTAAACTCAATAAACTAAATATGTTAAAAATAAAGTTCTTTGCCCCTTTTATAAATGATTTCTGCACACAAACATTTGTGTTTAGCATTGACTGAATCTCACATATTAGATGTGGTTCAAACTCTTTCTTTGGTAGTTATTTTTAGCACATCACTGACCAACACGCATTTAAATATGTATTCAAGAATTAAACTGTGTTTTATTGTTTGTATGTGAATGTCTCTACACACATCTGTGACTTCAGCATGTGATCAGGACTTTTATTTTGTAGTGGAGATGTGACGTCATAAGGCTGCGCCGCGCTCCTGCATCTGTTGTGATTCTGCTGAAGAAAGGTTTGTGTTTTAAGCTTTTAACGTGTTTAAATCAATAAAAACTGTTCGGTCAATGTTATAGTTTCAACAAGAACAGTTAAATGAATGTTTGATTATTGAACTTAACATTATAATGCGTTTTCTAAAATTAATGAACTTTATTTTTCATTCACACGGGTAACAGAAAAGATGCGTCTCATTTCTCTCTATATATCATGAATCAGTTTATCATAAACATGGAGAGTAAATTATTACATGTAAATACAATATATGCATTAAATTCACTATCATCCACAAATAATAAACATTTATCAAACACAAAGAATTGGTATCAAAGTAATATAGTGCCAAATCACGGACACAGTAGCACTCCTAGAGATGATAATAATAGAAGAAACATTACAAATATATATATAATAAATAAAAATATAATTACATGTGATTACGAGTTTGGGTGGTTTTAAGCCATTCCTTTAGTGTCTATTTAAATGTTGAGTAATTTGTACTATCCGTTAATTGAGTTAGTAGAGTATTCCAGTAATGAATGGCTTTAACTGAAAAGACTGATCGGCCAAATGTTGTCCATCTAAACTGTTCAACACAGTCTCCTCTAGTAATTGCTCTCGTTGTTCTGACATAATTTTCTTATAATGTAAACAAAATGTTTAGTACTATCAAAACTCAATAGGTTATGTATTCGAACTGTATTGTAATGATGATAATTATTAGAAATATTTGTAGTGTCTGTTTGTAAAGAGAGTCGATTGATTTTAAAGTTGTTGTGTTTGCTTGTGACCAGATAGTAAAGCATGAGCAAAAATCATCGAGTGCATAAATAGTTTTACTGCCTCTGTTGTTAAATATGGTCTTATATGCCTAAAGTTAGCCAAATTAAATGTAATAAAGTTAAATGTGTAAATGTAACAAGAACAGCAAACACAAGTAATGAAAACTTCTGTAAAGCAACTGCTAATGTTCTCACAGAAGTGTAATCTATTAAATGTAATCTAAAGATGAATACATTTATCATAACATGTCTAAATATGAACCTACTATATAAATTGTGTTCTTTTATTAATTTGTAGTATTTATAGAGTTTGTTGTTGTCGAATCAGGTCATTTAAGGCCATTAACTCTCACTCTGACTGACTCTCTTACCAGTGACTGAACTACTGATTTAGTTTGGATGTGTTTTTTATTTCTGTGATTATTCTTATCTCAAAGATGGCGTTTATTAAAGAGGAGAGTGAAGACGTGAAGATTGAAGAAACATTGAGAGTCAAACATGAAGAAACTGAGGACCAAACAAAGATGGCGTTTATTAAAGAGGAGAGTGAAGACGTGAAGATTGAAGAAACATTGAGAGTCAAACATGAAGAAACTCAAGAGCAAACAGGTTGGTTTCATTCTCAAAGCTGAACTCAGTCATTTGATCAAATGTCAATTTTTTAATTTCAAATTAGCTTTATTAGTCTGGCTGTGCATCACTATGTTGCCAAATCATCAACATATTATGTATAAATAATTGTGTAATATAAGCTTTACGTATTATACGTAACTGAACAATGTTGTTATGTACTGTTTGAATTTGTGGTATCAGACTGTTTCTTTTACTACGTGTTTACTGAACTGGGGAAAAGTTCCCCTCCACGTTTGGGATAAGAGTGAGCAAGGCTGGGAGATTGTTAACAGGTGCAAATAAGCATTTGACCACCTGAGAAATCAATGTTAATATTTGGTACAGTAGCCTTTGTTTGCAATTACAGAGGTCAAACATTTCCTGTAGTTTTTCACCTGGTTTGCACACACTGCAGGAGGGATTCATATTTGATATTTTTACCTTTTATAAAGGACATTCCTCCCTAATCTTATTAAATATAGGCTATGCTTCAGCTTTCCCTTTATATTCTTACATTTGATCAATTCAATTTTTACTGCAGTTTGTTTCTTTGTGTACGCTGGGCTGATCTGTTTCCATTTCTCCTCGAGAGGCTGCGCGAGCTAGCCTAGAAATCTAGACGCACCCTAGCGGCAGCAAATCTAATTTGCCCGCAAGTGTGGTCTAGCAACTCTCAATACCTATCTGAGCTGTATTCCTCAGAATCTGGACGGCCCAATCACATCGTGTAGGCTATAGAGTCGGCGGGCGGGGCCATAATGACGACGGCCGAGTTGTGTTTGCATGCTTCTAGTAACACAGAAACTGGCGAACGGAGGCGGTCTTTCGAATCAGCTTTGACCGCGCCTCCGGAAGACTTGGAGTTAAGCTTTTCTCTGAGAAAAGAACAAAGAGCGGCACTGAAGTCATTCTTAAGAAGGGAAGATGTGTTCGGAGGTTAGCCGACCGGATACGGCGAATGTTTAATCAGTCAGCGAGCTCTGCTTCACCTTCACCGTCGTTGCTCTGGTTGGTTTAGCGCTATCCCATCGCGTGCAGAGGGAGTTTGAAAGACAACAGTTTATCCCGCCCCTAGGATTGAGCTGTCTATGGTGAGTTTCCAGACCAAACATCTTGATGTGGGTCTGGCTTGTCAGGCTATGCGCGAGCCTCAACTGCGCAACCGTCAGTTCATTAGTCTTACTATCTGGAGAAGCCTTAATCGAGCCTTAAAACTGATCAGAAAATGTTACGAAACGTTGTAGAAATGTAGTGGAGTAGAAAGTATAATAATTGCTGCAAAATGTAACGAAGTAAAAGGTATCCACTATTTATTCTACTTAAAGCTGCTGTCCGTAACTTTTTTTTTGTGTTCAAGATTTACAAAAATTATATAATGCGATTGTACAGCATGAATTTTCCAAACCGTGTTTTTGTCTTACCCTGAATGTATACTTATAATAAGTGTTTATATTGGGACTATTTCAGGCCAGACTGGTAGGTACCGCTGCGGAGGAGCACAGTGATCCGCCATAGACATAAACAGAGAGAAGTAGCTCTGGCTGCAATGTTCTTCCTCAAGATGCATGCAGTTCTGATTATTAACCACTAGAGTGCAAAAAGTTACGGATTGCAGCTTTAACTAAAGTACTGATATGTAATCTTTGACACAAATTTGAACGCGTAACTCAAACGCTTCCCTAAACCGTTGATTTGTGTATTATAAAAAACAGGATAACAGGCAGATACTGCAGGCACAATTTATTCAGAAAGTACAAATACTCCAAGTGTTCCGAGGCCAAACGATTGATTTGTGTGAAGAAAATCCCCAAAAGTGATCAGTAACGTCGAGTCCATCCGCCAAAGATTAATAATAAATTTCAAATATTGCCGCCGGAAGAACCGTCACGTCAGCTTTGACAGCATTGGCTGTCGTATGTCTATATGTGACCAATTGCGTCATTACGTCAGCTTTGATTGTAAAATGCCATTGGCTCTCGTGTGTCTCGTGACCGATCGCATCATTCTCATCATTGTCGTTTCGTGTATCATTTGAATCACAAATATTAACGAGTGCGTGTGTGTTCTGTTCACGAAGGGGCGCGATCATCATTTCAATGACTAAAACATTAAGATCAACTCTGTTCTTCACATAGAGATATCGTCTGACTTCAGAAGACTTGGAATGTAACATGAGTTAATACTTTTATACTATTTGTTGGTCCTTTTTTGCAATAAATACATGTGACTGTACATTTATTTGCCTGTTACTTGTTTTATATTGTTGAAAGTGGAAAGGTTTAGGATAGGAGTGGAGTTAGTTGCTCAAATATAAAATTAGGCTATAAATATTAATTCTTTCAGATCAGGTTGGCAGAATCACACGGCGTAGATAAACACGCAGAATCACACGGCGTAGACATACACGCGGATAGCTCAAAATGCATATAGATAACACCCCACTTGCCTTTAGAAAGTTCTGATGTCATGTTTCCCCAAGAAACAGAAAAGTATTCTTGCAGATCTCATTGCCTCTAATGAAATAAGTCATTCGGGCTGTCCGGTCCTACATTCTGTTTGTCTTCTATATTATCTACTTGTAGTTAGACCTTCCTATACCTACCTATTGTTATTATTTTAATTGTAATCCTTAGCATCGTATCACTTGCTAAAACCCCCATTAAGGTTTTTAGATGGTAATGTTAGCATCTGCTAGCCTTTATTATTAATATGTAGTCCAGTTGTATTCGTTGCGTCTGTCATTACTATGCATTATGCAACCATGTAGCTTTACAAAGGGAGCTTTACAGGGGGTATGGCTTATCTGAATGAGATGTAAATGAGCCATATTGTCACTCCCAGCAGGTGAAAACAGGTGAGAACTGCAAAATTTTAGAGACCGTTTTGTCCAGTTTAATCTTTGTTAAATGCCTACATTCAAATGGCCACAACTTCTCTAAATATTATCAGATTTTCATGTGTTACACATCATTGGAAAGCTTGGAGACTACACTTTCAGAATCGTTAAATAACTTAAAATGCCCCAGAACCGACTTGTGTCCCTACTTTTCGTGACTGACAAGCTGTCAAAATGAACGTGTTAACGAAAATTCATTTAAACGGCCAATTCATTTTAAAATTAAGAGACCCCTGCAATATTTTCTTAAATCTGCATCTCTACAAGTATGGAAGCCATTCCATTCCAATGTCTGTTGAATTCCAACACAGGCACACCTCATTCTACTGAATGAGGTGCTGATTAGGTGATCACTTGAACTTTATTTAATAAGGAAAAGTATTTTTAAAAAAAACAATTATGAGGTCATCACTATCCTCTTGCAGTAGGACCAGCTGGATGGCAAAACAGTGTTTGTAGTACGTCAAAAGTAATTGGAATAAAAAAAATAACTATTGACCATGCCAAAAAAGTTGAAAAGGAAAGTTTTGAGTGAGGAAAAGAAGGGTTCAATTCTGGCTTTATTGGCAGAGGGATACAGTGAGCTTCGAGTTGATTCCATCCTTAACTTCAAAGATGGTGGTTCATAAGAACAAGGTCAAGTCAAGCAGCAGACATTTGGGACAACAAAGCTACAGACCGGCAGAGGGCGAAACCGACTCTCCACTGACCGGCATGACCGGCAACTCATTCGAATATCACTCAACAACCGTAGGATGACATCAAGTGACCTACAAAAAAATGGCAAAAGGCAGCTGGGGTGAATTGCACTGCGAGGATGGTTCGAAACCGGCTCCAGGGCTGAGGCTAGAAAAAAGCCCTTCATCAATGAGAAGCAAAGAAGAGCTAGGCTGAGGTTTGCAAGATACCATAAGGATTGGACTGTAAAGGACTGGAGTAAGGTTAACTTCTCTGTTAAGTCAAATTTTCATCTTTGTCCAACACCTGGTCATCACAGTGTCTCGCCACAGTGTCTCGTACCTATTTTGAAATTTGGTGGAGGATCGGTGATGATCTGGGGATGCTTCAGCAAGGCTTGATTCGGGCAGATTTGTTTTGTGAAGGGCACATGAATCAAACCACGTACAAAGTTGTCCTGGAAGAAAACTTGCTGCTCTGACAGTGTTCCCCAACTCAGAGGACTGGTTTTTCCAGCAGGACAATGCTCCATGCCACACAGACAGGTCAATCAAGGTGCGTATGGAGGACCACCAGATCAAGACCTTGACCCTGATCAATCTCCAGGCCTGAACCCCATTGAAAACCTCAGAAATGTGATCAAGAGGAAGCTGGATGGTCACAAGCCATCAAACTAAATCTGAGCTGCGTGAATTTTTGTACCAGGTGTGGCATAAAGTCACCCAACATCAATGTGAAAGACTGGTGGAGAGCATGCCAAGATGCATGAAAGCTGTGATTCAAAATCAGGGTTATTCCACCAAATATTGATTTCTGAACTCGTCCTAAGTTAAAACATTAGTATTGTGTTGTTTAAAAATGAATTTTAACTTATTTTCTTTCTATTATTCAAAAATTTTCTGAAAATATTGCATCTTTTTTGTTATTTTGACCAGTTGTTGCTTTTGGTAAAACCAGAGAAACTGATAGGTTGTCTCTGCAGTGGTCTCTTAATTTTTTCCAGAGCTGTACATGTGTGTGTGTGTGTGTGTGTGTGTGTGTGTATATGCAGATGATGGCCAGGGAGGATGATGGGAAATGTAGTGGTGACATGGTGGATCTGTAACAGTACCAGGAAGGAAGGCGTGTCCTCACCCCATATATAGACCAAATGTGGCGGGAGAGAGGGTGCTCAGGTGAAGGGTAGGCAGACGACACAGGAACCAGGGCGGAGCTGATGGAGAGAGGACTCATGGAGGAGGCAGGCTAATGACTTCAGGGGGCCGACTAACAGATGCTGGAGCAGGTGCTAGTGGAGGCCACGGTCTTGCTGCAGAGCCAGAGAAATTAAGAAACAAGGCGAGGGCGGGTCAATGAATGACCAAGCTGAAATTGGAGGGACGAAATAATTATCTTGAGGGTCGCATCGTTCCACGGCACCTGGTCTGCAAGTTCGAGGAACTTTTTGATATATTCATTAATGGGTCGGTGGTCCTGGGAGATGGAGAGAAGCAGATTGGCTTGGCTCTGTGGGATAAGGAACATGTCCATCACACTGTGGTCTGTTATGGGTCCAGTCTTCTGTTACAGAAGCACACTCGGAGACAGAGAGAATGCAGTGCAAGGGTGATTTATTGACAACACTTAAAGGTGCACTATGCAGCTTTCGTCCACTGGAGGGCGCCTATGCAAAACAAATGCGTAGTTTGATGACGCAAAGTGTGGGCGCAGCATCTTGGGAGATGTGGTCTTCTCATCACAGCCGGTGGAAAATAGGACTCGGGCAGAAATCACGTTCATGCCTGCGGTTATTAACGTTACTGTAGTCTAAAGCAGAGCAGGACCGAGTGTTGTGGACCTGAGCACAGCTGCTGGAGCGATTGTTAAACAAATACCCGCCTCGCGAATACCGGGACTTTTATTATGACGGGACGGGACTCATTTGCCGGGCGCCTGCACAGATCTGCTCTTCCGGTTATGATTTTGAGGTAATGGAGCTCTGTTTATCATATTAGATACATTTAAGTGTGTTTAAAACGATGTTATGACGTTACTCCGTGCGTTCAGTTGTTCACACTGCTAAGAGTAAAGCGCTCCTGCCAAATAAAAGCCGAAACCGAGGGTAACGCAGATATGATGCAATTGACAGGCGACTCCCTCAAATGCAATGCTGCAACGTCCCTGTCCTTAGTTAAAATAGCAATTTTCTCACAATTTACAAATAGTTGGAAACATCTGGGATATTGTAGGTACTCAACTGAACAAAATATATAACACTGGCCTAGTGGTTTTTGGATATTTTACTGCAAAAATACTACATAGTTCACCTTTAAGTAAATCAGATGAATGCAGGTAAGTCATGAGAATCTTGCAAACGGTTGGAGTGAGGAAGGGACTAAGCAGTCCAATCTTAAGAATCTTTCAATGATGTGAGAGCATGAACGGAGAGGGATCAGTCAAGAAGCACAAACCTTGTTGCAACTATCTGGAACACTCAGTATGTCTGGAGAAGGGAGATCGCTGGAAGTAAACTTAGTTTGCACAGTTTGGTCACTTAGAACATCGTCTGGAGAGTACGATAAGTGTCACTTCACACAAATGAGACCGGACCCCTGACTGAGGTGAGGTGTGTGCTTAAAGGGGGGGTGAAACACTCAGTTTCAGTCAGTGTCATGTCAATCTTGAGTACCTATAGAGTAGCATTGCATCCTGCATATCTCCGAAAAGTCTTTATTTTTTTAATAATTATATAAGAAAGATGCGCTGTTCCGAGTCTTTCCGAAAAAAGCCGAGCGGGTGGGGGCGTGTCGTGTGAGCGGAGCTAAATAGTGACGTGTGCGCCGCCGTGTTGAGTGCGTCGTAAAGCTGTCATCCCTAACAGCGGGAAAAACTTTATTCAAACTAAAAATATGGCTTTTAATCAGATACAGCCATACATCTATGATCCGGAATCAGACCCAGAGGCTGCAGTTGAACAGGAGCAGCAGCAAAAACGACTAGAGCAGGACGTCTTTATGTGGTACAAGTTATACACTAACTATATAATATGCTTAGCGGCTTGTGTTATTTACATATTTATACTCGAATTATATCGTCGTATTTTTGTCTTTGAAGGTGTACATGTGGGAAGTGCAGTTGTGCACGTGTGTGTGTGTGTGTGTTTACGCGTGGTTTGTGTAGACAACACGGAATAGTAGCACATTTGAATGAAGAAGCGCGCTTATTTAGTTCAACATATTTCCCCACTCTTTGTGTATTGTTGTTTGGAGTGCTTTTACAATACACAAACATAAAGTTACACATATAGTGGCCAGCTAAACAAATGTACACGCACTACACATCGCATGCTCCATTGATCAATTTCTATATATAGTAATATATATAGTAACTATACGTGATCATGTTTGGGCTACTTGATGAGCATAGACACAGACATTTGAAGCAGTCTAACTCACCGCCCGCGGTTCTAACGTTGGGACTGCTCCATCCTTCAGCATTAGGCGATTGGAAAATCCGGCGTCAAGCTGGGCCTTGTTTATGAAACAGTCGGCACCGAAATGCAGCGAACAGATATAAACATTCGCGCAACTCAGTTGCTGATCCGGAAAAGCAAATTCCATCCACTGTTGCCTTAACGCGGGGTTTTGGGGGAATCTGTGCAGGACTGTCTTGGTCTGGCAACCAAAAACGCACTTTTTGATGTCATTGTTAATTGTGCACATTACCTGTGCAGCGCAGCCTACGAGCCAGCGCTTTGATGGGCGTAGCCTGTTGCTTTCGCTCTCTCCCTCTCTCTCTCTCTCTCTCACGCTCTTCCGGTAGAATTGTCCGTAAGGCCCATACAAGGAAATTCCGCCCCCATTAACGTCAAAGGGGACGCATGATCGCAAAAAACTTGCCGAAACTTATGACTAACCGGAAGTAGTATTTTTGACAAAGAAATACTCCCATCAAACGTCCACCTTAACTTTTGAAACTTTGTCCATGTGTAGTATGGGATTCCAAGTCTTTAACAGTGTAAAAAGATCAGTATGCATGAAACAGCATTTCACCCCCCCTTTAAGTAGTGGCGGGCTGGGTATGTAAACAAGGTGCAGGTATGAGTGATTATGAATTGCATGCAGGTGAGGGCCAGGGAGGATGATGGGAAATGTTGCAATGACATGGTGGATGTGATAAAGTCACATTAGTTGCCACCGCTGGGGAAGCAGCCCTGGTACACACATGCGCACATACATACTGATTTCATTCATTACCTGTCTCGTTCCTCCCTGCCGTTGCCACTATCAGAGGGACGGGTGCACACAGCATTACTGATAGCACATTGACAAACACCCATTTCTCCATTCTCTCCTCCATATCCATTTCCTGGTCATTTCATACACTTACACTGCCCATTCTTATTGTTTAGTCTCTGTGGTATTTGTCTGTGTGCAGTGTAGTCAGTCTTCCTGCGGGAAGCTGCGCTGGCCAAACCGAACGAGTGAGTGGCGGCCGCTTATGAGATTACGGCCTGGGTCGCGCTAGCGCGGTTCCACCAGAAGCTGGCGAAACCACTGTCTAGTGTGAATAGGTGTTTGTGTCTGTATTTATCTGTCAGGATTATGTGTTAAGTGTGTTATGTGTGAATGGATTGTGTTTATTTTAATTATAAATGGGGAATGGATTATTATTGATCACTTATAACAGATGGCAAGTAGATGAGGTACTTGCTTAGGTATTAAATGTTATATGTACCTGGAAATGGTATAGCCCAAAAAGGGGCGGAGTTTGGCCTATATAAACCCAGGCAAAACCTAAAGACAGGACTTGTTTTACCAAGTCGATGTGTGCTACTGTGATGCCTCAGCAAAACCAAGTAGTTTGTATACTGTGGATACCTGATTGGCTTGTATATAGACCTATATTCTTTTGAGTATTTTTCTTATTTTATTTATTTTTTTATTTATTTTGGATTGACAATTTTTTTGGACACTTGTTCATATTCTTCACTGTGGACGAACCTCTCTGACACTGTAAATAAATAGCACCTTGCACAAAAGTGCTTTTGCGAGTGCGCCATCATCTTTACATTCCTTTGTGGACCATATCATTAATATCCAAACCACTTCAGTAACACCTGTGGCAGTGTCCTAACCATATAGAATCCAAACATGATGAGTTTGGAAATTATCCTAAAGAACGGAAATGGTTATATTGAGAAAAGATTCTGTGATTAAATATAACCCCTCTTTCTGTAGATTAGTTGGTATAGGATCTAGCAAACATGTTTTTGGTTTTGATGCTTTAAAGGGGTGGTAAAACACATTCTTTTGAAGGCCTGATTGTGTTTGAGGAGTGCACAGTCACATGTTCATGCAAGTCTGGAGGAAAGGCTGTAGTTCCCTACCGGACGTTTGCTGTAGTCCATTAAATGTATTTCTTTAAAAGCAAATATCTCCCTTTGCTTTAAAGTTTGAACGTTGTAACTTTGCAGATGCTGTTTATGCTCAAACAGCAACATTACACACTAGCTAAAGTTAGAAAAGTGAAATTGTGTTTTACCACCCCTTTAAATGTTTTAATATCTTCAAGTCTGTTGTTTTGTGCCATTAAACTGGGCTTTTTGTCTCTTTTAGATCTGATGGCTCTGAAAGTGGAGAGTCAAGAACTAAATGAAATGGAAGAGAAAGATATGAATGGGCAACATCATGATTTCATAACTGGAGAAAAATATTTTAGCTGCTCACAGACTGAAAAGATTTCCTCACAAAAAATCACCCAAACGGCAGGAAAGAGTTTAATTAAAAAGCGACACCGTAAAGTCCACATGAGAGTTCACACTGGAGAGAAGCCGTTCAACCGCCAAGAGTGTGGAAAGAGCTTTATTAAAGAAGAAAACCATAAAACACACACAAGTATTCCCGCTGGAGGGAATCCTTACACCTGCCAGCAGTGTGGGAAGAGTTTCACTAAAATAGGGCATCTTAAAATCCACATGAGAGTTCACACTGGAGAGAAGCCTTACACCTGCCAACAGTGTGGGAAGAGTTTCACTCAAAAAGGGAGTCTCGGAGTCCACATGAGAGTTCACACTGGAGAGAAGCCTTATACCTGCCAACAGTGTGGGAAGAGTTTCACTAATACAGGGCATCTAAAAGTCCACATGAGAGTTCACACTGGAGAGAAGCCTTACACCTGCCTACAGTGTGGGAAGAGTTTCACTGAAACAGGGCATCTTAAAGTCCACATGAGAGTTCACACTGGAGAGAAGCCGTTCACCCGACAAGAGTGTGGGAAGAGCTTTATTAAAGAAGAATACCATAAAACACACACAAGTATTCCCGCTGGAGAGAAGCCTTATACCTGCCAGCAGTGTGGAAAGAGTTTCACTCAAAAAGGGAGTCTTAAAGCCCACATGAGAATTCACACTGGAGAGAAGCCTTACACCTGCCAACAGTGTGGGAAGAGTTTCACTCAAACAGGGTGTCTCAGAGTCCACATGAGAATTCACACTGGAGAGAAGCCTTTCACCTGCCAACAGTGTGGGAAGAGTTTCACTAAAACAGGGCATCTTAAAGTCCACATGAGAGTTCACACTGGAGAGAAGCCTTTCACCTGCCTACAGTGTGGAAAGAGTTTCACTGAACAGGGCATCTTAAAGTCCACATGAGATTTCACACTGGAGAGAAGCCTTTCACCTGCCCACAGTGTGGGAAGAGTTTCAATTATAAAGTGAGTCTTAAAGCCCACTTGAGAGTTCACACTGGAGTGAAGCCTTTCACCTGCCAACAGTGTGGGAAGAGTTTCACTCGAAAAGGAAACCTTGAGGGACACATGCAAATTCACACTGGAGGGAAGCCTTACACCTGCCAAGAGTGTGGAAAGAGTTTCACTCAAAAAGTGAGTCTCAGAGTCCACATGAGTGTTCACACTGGAGTGAAGCCTTACACCTGCCAACAGTGTGGAAAGAGTTTCACTCAAAAAGTGAGTCTCAGAGTCCACATGAGTGTTCACACTGGAGTGAAGCCTTACACCTGCCAACAGTGTGGAAAGAGTTTCAATTATAAAATACATTTTGATCACCACATGAGAATTCACACTGGAGAGAAGCCTTACACCTGCCAAGAGTGTGGGAAGAATTTCACTTATAAAGGGAATCTTAAAGTCCACATGAGAATTCACACTGGAGAGAAGCATTTCACCTGCCCACAGTGTGGAAAGAGTTTCACTCAAACAGGGAATCTTAAAGTCCACATGAAATTTCACAGTGGAGAGAAGCCTTACACCTGCCAACAGTGTGGAAAGAGCTTCTCTGAAAAAGGAAGACTTGAGGGACACATGAGAGTTCACACTGGAGAGAAGCCTTACACCTGCCTACAGTGTGGAAAGAGTTTCACTCAAACAGGGCATCTTAATGTCCACATGAGAGTTCACACTGGAGAGAGGCCTTACACCTGCCAACAGTGTGGAAAGAGTTTCACTCAAACATGGAGTCTCAGAGTCCACATGAGGATTCACACTGGAGAGAAGCCTTACACCTGCCAACAGTGTGGAAAGAGTTTCAATCACAAAGGAAACTTTGAGGGACACATGAGAGTTCATACTGGAGAGAAGCCTTACACCTGCCAAGAGTGTGGGAAGAATTTCACTTATAAAGTGAATCTTAAATCCCACATGAGATTTCACACTGGAGAGAAGCCTTCTTCTGAATAAGTACATCATCTGATCAAAACACACATGAGGAAGATGGAGTAAAACAAGCGATCATATGTAAGCAGATGTATATGCAAAATAACGTGATCATCAACAGTAAACATTATATAAATCAAAACAGCCCATAATGTTACTGAATGAAATGTGGACCCAGGACGAGCTCTGGGACTGTGAAGAATTAGGGGTGTTGATGGACTCCATCTACTCCATCTGTGTTTGATCATCGCTCTGAATCGGATCTGAATGTAGTCTTTAGCTCTATTCGCATGGGATTAGTATTTTCTAGGGAACTCTGTGATTTAGAAATTACTCTCCCACATCTAAATTTTGCGTGGCACATTTGCACGGGAAAAGCAAAGCCTGTGATTTTACTCGAATTTACTGACTTATCTCGCGGATATAATGCCAAGACTTGTAAATGTTTTTCGTTATAGATATAGCTGTATGAAATCATAAACGGTCATATGTATCGATATCGGTTTGATAGTTTTATAGTAATACAAATTATTTTGTTCAGTTAGAGAACAGACGCTGCAATTAAAACTGAACTGAGCACAGACCGGCGGCAGGAGTCAGATCTCATTTATAACGAGTGAAAAGCTGACAATATACGGCGGAAGATTAAGTTTCAAAGCTAAATGTAAAAGCGCCCATTTAAGCGAGCTTGTCATTGTACTGTTCTGTTGTGTTTTTCATTAAGAATTGTATTGATATTAATATTTAACACACCATTAAAGCAATTTGCTCCCAAATTGGTACTCACTCTATAGTGAAAGTATATAATCTGTGCAGGAATTCAAAACGGTGCGCATTATGAATGCAGCCTCCATTCTTTGTGAAAGATAAAGATAGAAATGAGCACAGGAAACAAAAACCTTGCAAAAATGATATACGATCCACTTAATCCTGGCCAAAATCACAGGCGCCGATTCGCACGGGACTATTATCACAGGACCTCAGTGCTCGGTGAAATATAGTAGGTCATTTGCGGGGGAATTTTTACTCTACAAATTACAGACATGGCCGATTCGCACGGCATTAAGATCACAGACACTCTCTACAATTATTATAAATTACCAGAGGTCCCCAGATAATACTAGTCCCATGTGAAATAGGGCTTTTGACAAAAATGTGATTTTTGTTCAAAATGTTGCTTTTTTTTAATGATTAATTTTTAAGTAGAGGCCTTTTAATTTTCATATTGCATACTCAGATATTCATACAACAAAATATTCTATGGGCCATCATATTTTTCTGAAAAATATCATAAACCCTGGCTGTGGCTGGCAACTTTTTATTGGTTTTGATATTTAACATATTAAAGTAAAATGGAATAAAAAAATAAAACAAAACAAAACAACAACATTGATGACAGAATAATTTATAGAATAAATACACAAATACTTAATATAGGATCAAGTGTCTTGTCTGGTTCCGTACCAAAAAGATATCATATAGGCGTAATGTCTAAAGGAGTTTCCAAAACTTTAGCTGTCAGATCATGTACCTCTTTCCAAAAATACTAAAGTTTTCTACATTCCCAGAAGTTGTGCGTAATTGATCCTGTATATGTTTTGCATCTCCGACATCTATTTGATACATTAGGATATATTTTGCTCCGGTGTAGTAGGGTGAGGTACATCCTGTGCATAAATGTAAAGTTCTGTTCTGTGATTTTGTTGCAGGATAATGAAATAAAGACATTGTTACATATAGTCCCCCACTGGTTTACATCGCTGGCAACTAAAAAAGAGTTAATATGTATGGAGACAGAAAAGACTCATTCATAATTTACGCAAAACACATGATGCACACGTGTAGCCAATTTGACATGCATGAATCCAAATTCACGTGCTCAAAAAACTATTCACGTGTGCAAAATTAATACATTTCACAAGTGCAAAATTGAATGTGAATGTGCAAATCGTCATTCGCGTGTGATTTCCTCCCACCCGGATCGGTCATATTCTTTAGCCAATCAGATTTAGGCTTATCAATCGGCCAATCATAGGCCCACCTGATGTTTTTTTTTTTTTATCAGGGCCCAAGCCCTGAAAGGGCGCAGAGCCCTATCTTTCTTCTAAGGACAATTTAGCTTTTTCGACTATTCGGGCACTTTCGGGGCCCTTATCATGCTCGAAAACTCTTGAAACTTTGCACACACATCGGAATCTGCGGCCATCAGGGCCGGACCAAAGCTGGTACCTGGGCGTGGCAGGGGGGCTCGACAGCGCCCCCTAAAGTGGGGTCTGAAAACATGGTCTATAAATTAAACACACTTGCACGTACATGTATGAAACTCGGTACACATATAGATCTCATCGGGCCAAACAACTTTCGTGCTCTAAGTTATGCGTCAGCCCAACAGGAAATGAGCTATTATGGGTTGTTCGGAAAACGCATGCTCTGGAATTTAACATACTCCTCCTGGACGATTCACACAATCAGCACCAAACTCGGTCAGCATGAAGTCAAGACACTGAGAATGCTAAATTGCGAGCAACTTTTTGATATCTCAAACGGTTAGGCTGTGGCGAGGAGACTAATTTATGGCGAGAAAAGGGAAACAAGAAGTGTGTTATAACTTCTGCATTCATTAATTCATTTTGATTAAACTTCAGCTGTGTGTTCGTTGTAAGAGGCCGATCACATGGATATGACTTTTGTGAGTCAAAGTTATAGCGCCACCAACTGGCAGCAGGAAGTGTGTCACTTTCAAAATGCTTTGAAATCACCATCTTATTTTTACCCGATTTACTTCAAACTTCATCAGTATTATGTCAAAACATAGCAGATATAAAGCTGGTAAGCACTTCCTGATATTGTATATACTGTTGCCACGGCAACACATCAAACTATAACATTCTTTTTCGCTGCTTTTGAGACTCTTAAAATGCTTTAAATTACATGAAACTCAACACACACATCATACATGCTGTCCAGTAGATATGGCCAAAGACTTAAAAACGGGCATGGTGGAGGAGCTCAGTAGCGCCATCTTTTGACAAATGTAATGCAATCTTTTGTCAAAAGTGGGGGGGTTAGTTTTATCTTCAGTCACCAAACTCTGTATATATATTGTTCTCTTTGAGCCAAACAACTTTCTAATTTACAGTCATTAGCTTCGACGAACAGGAACTCAGGTATTTAGGGCTTAAGGTGTGAGGACCTTATTGTAATTGCTCAAACCATCATTTTTCTTTTCCCAAATGAATTACATTTTTGAGGGCCTAAACACGCATGAAAACTCATGAAACTTTGCACACGCATCAGAAGTGGTGAAAACATACATCTGATTTGGGTTTCAGAATTCGGTGTGGCAAAATGGTTCGATAGCGCCACCTACAAAATTTAAATTAAGCGGCATTCGCGCTATGTTTCATGTATGAGTATGAAAATTCGGTAGACGCATTCAACAGCCCAATACCTACAAAAAAGACCCAGGGTGCCAAATCTGAAAAACCAACAGGAACTGAGATATTTTGAACTTTCTTTGGTAAATTGGTGCAGTTTTTGCCATTTCCAGACGTTGTACTTTAACAAACTCCTCCTAGAGATTTAATCATATCAACATCGTATTTGCACAGTCTAATCTAAAGGCCTTTGTGGTGTTAAATTGGGAAGATCTTGAGTTTTCCCTGAAGGGTGTGTCCGTGACGGCCTCACAAATGTTGATGTTTCGCCATGACACAGGAATTTGTTGTATCTCAAGCATACAATGTCCGATCTGCCTCAAACTTCACATGTTTGACAAGAGTCCTGGCCTGAAGACATCTACATTCCAATATTCAGTCAAAGTTATAGCGCCACCAACTGGCAGCAGGATGTGTCACTTTTTGAAAAAATTTTGAATCACTGTCTTACTTTCATTATCAGTATAATGTGAAAACATGACAGATATAGACATACGAATGGATTCCTGATATTTTATATACTGTTGCTATGGCAAAGTGTCATTTTAATTATCTTTTTGGGTGTTTTTGAGACTTAGCATGCTTGAAATTGTGTGTGTGTGTGTGTGTGTGTGTGTGTGTGTGTGTGTGTGTGTGTGTGTGTGTGTGTGTGTGTGTGTGTGTGTGTGTGTGTGTGTGTGTGTGTGTGTTTGTGTGCGTGTTTTCTATACGTGGGCTTTACAGAAGGTCATTAGCTGTTTTTGAAAAGACAAGGTCTTAAAATTAATTATTTACTGATAAAAATCAAATTGATTTAAAAAGTAAATTTCACATGATTTTCTAGTTTATAAGATATCTGGGTATCACCAGACCAAGCTCAATTTAAGATTGATCAATGAGCATTATTTGAATGACTCTGTATGCAATTGGATAGTAAACTAAAGCTATAGCGTGCCAGGTGAATAAGTTTGTCTGTGATTTGTTCCCGCAAAAGTGTAACAGAAGCAGTAGAAATGAATGTACGGGTTTTCAGACTGTGTTGCAGGGCGAAGTCAAATCGCTGGTAGGTCAGGCTGGGTTTACCCAGTCAGTCTAAGTAAATTTTATAATAAAGTTTATAATAAACTTCCATAAAATTTAGACGCGCATCTTACTCTTACCTGACACTAATATTAAAATCATTGCTGCAGTTTCTGTGATTTGGCTCCAATTGGTCATTTTGTAATTAACATTTTTTATTGGATGCTACAAATATTGAAATGAAAGCATGCTTAATTGCATAAGATTGTAAATAGCTATGGTAGGTCAAAAACACATGAAGAGAAGTGTTAGGATAATACAATATCACCTTTCGGACGGTATTCTGGGCTCATTTGAAATTGATGTGACATCATCTGACATGAAATTGATTAATTAAATTTAATTGATCTCATAGATGTGACTGTTGTGGTTCGTTGTCATAGCAGCACCAACTGCTGCAGTTAATGTGGTGAATCCAACTTCATTTGTAGGGCACTAACAATATAGTTTTATATAATTAGTTTAATAATTGTTAATAAAATAAAAAGACCATGAATTAAATACTGACCTTCTGGACTTTGCACATATTTGAAAATTACCTATTATATCATATTACATTAGAATTCATCTATATTTAAATTACATCATGGGTGTGGCTTGTGGTCATAGCGGCACCAGCTGCTGCGGTAAATGTGGCATATTTGAGCGATTTTAAAATACTCTCCTGTTTAAATGCATATTGCCTGTCTTGCACAATTTGCCTGAAGCCACCGGGGTGGTGGTGCCACCGGCTTGGGCCCGTCATCGCTGCTCGCAGCTTTAATTATTATTTATTATTTTTTTACGCGACTATTTGGGCATTTTTGGGGCCCTTCCCATGCTCGAAAACTCTTGAAACTTTGCACACGCATCAGAATGCGCGGCCATCAGGGCCGGGCTAAGGCTGGGACCCGGGCGTGGCAGGGGGGCTCGACAGCGCCCCCTAAAGTGGGGTCTGAAAACGTGGTCTATAAATCAAACACACTTTCCCGTACATATATGAAACTTGGTACACATATAGAGCTCATCGGGCCAAACAACTTTCGTGCTCTAAGTTATGTGTCAGCCCAACAGGAAGTGAGCTATTATGGGTTGTTCGGAAAACGCATGCTCTGGAATTTGCGATACTCCTCCTAGACGATTCACCCGATCAGCACCAAACTCGGTCAGCGTGAAGTCAACACACTGAGGATGCCAAATTGCGAGCAACTTTTTGATATCTCAAACGGTTAGGCTGTGGCGAGGAGACAAATTTATGGCGAGAAAAGGGAAACAGGAAGTGTGTTATAACTTCTGCATTCATTAATTCATTTTGATTAAACTTCAGCTGTGTGTTCGTTGTAAGAGGCCGATCACATGGATATGACTTTTGTGAGTCAAAGTTATAGCGCCACCAACTGGCAGCAGGAAGTGTGTCACTTTCAAAATGCTTTGAAATCACCATCTTATTTTTACCCGATTTACTTCAAACTTCATCAGTATTATGTCAAAACATAGCAGATATAAAGCTGGTAAGCACTTCCTGATATTGTATATACTGTTGCCACGGCAACACATCAAACTATAACATTCTTTTTCGCTGCTTTTGAGACTCTTAAAATGCTTCAAATTACATGAAACTCAACACACACATCATACATGCGGTCCAGTAGATATGGGCAAAGACTTAAAAACGGGCATGGTGGAGGAGCTCAGTAGCGCCATCTTTTGACAAATGTAATGCAATCTTTTGTCAAAAGTGGGGGGGGGGGGGTTAGTTTTATCTTCAGTCACCAAACTCTGTATATATATTGTTCTCTTTGAGCCGAACAACTTTCTAATTTACAGTCATTAGCTCCGACGAACAGGAACTCAGGTATTTAGGGCTTAAGGTGTGAGGACCTTATTGTAATTGCTCAAACCATCATTTTTCTTTTCCCAAATGAATTACATTTTTGAGGGCCTAAACACGCATGAAAACTCATGAAACTTTGCACACGCATCAGAAGTGGTGAAAACATACATCTGATTTGGGTTTCAGAATTCGGTGTGGCAAAATGGTTCGATAGCGCCACCTACAAAATTTAAATTAAGCGGCATTCGCGCTATGTTTCATGTATGAGTATGAAAATTCGGTAGACGCATTTAACAGCCCAATACCTACAAAAAAGACCCAGGGTGCCAAATCTGAAAAACCAACAGGAACTGAGATATTTTGAACTTTCTTTGGTAAATTGGTGCAGTTTTTGCCATTTCCAGACGTTGTACTTTAACAAACTCCTCCTAGAGATTTAATCATATCAACATCGTATTTGCACAGTCTAATCTAAAGGCCTTTGTGGTGTTAAATTGGGAAGATCTTGAGTTTTCCCTGAAGGGTGTGTCCGTGACGGCCTCACAAATGTTGATGTTTCGCCATGACACAGGAATTTGTTGTATCTCAAGCATACAATGTCCGATCTGCCTCAAACTTCACATGTTTGACAAGAGTCCTGGCCTGAAGACATCTACATTCCAATATTCAGTCAAAGTTATAGCGCCACCAACTGGCAGCAGGATGTCACTTTTTGAAAAAATTTTGAATCACTGTCTTACTTTCATTATCAGTATAATGTGAAAACATGACAGATATAGACATACGAATGGATTCCTGATATTTTATATACTGTTGCTATGGCAAAGTGTCATTTTAATTATCTTTTTGGGTGTTTTTGAGACTTAGCATGCTTGAAATTGTGTGTGTGTGTGTGTGTGTGTTTGTGTGCGTGTTTTCTATACGTGGGCTTTACATTAGCTGTTTTTGAAAAGACAAGGTCTTAAAATTAATTATTTACTGATAAAAATCAAATTGATTTAAAAAGTAAATTTCACATGATTTTCTAGTTTATAAGTTGTCTGGGTATCACCAGACCAAGCTCAATTTAAGATTGATCAATGAGCATTATTTGAATGACTCTGTATGCAATTGGATAGTAAACTAAAGCTATAGCGTGCCAGGTGAATACGTTTGTCTGTGATTTGTTCCCGCAAAAGTGTAACAGAAGCAGTAGAAATGAATGTACGGGTTTTCAGACTGTGTTGCAGGGCGAAGTCAAAATCGCTGGCAGATCAGGCTGGGTTTACCCAGTCAGTCTAAGTAAATTTTATAATAAAGTTTATAATAAACTTCCATAAAATTTAGACGCACATCTTACTCTTACCTGACACTAATATTAAAATCATTGCTGCAGTTTCTGTGATTTGGCTCCAATTGGTAATTTTGTAATTAACATTTTTTATTGGATGCTACAAATATTGAAATGAAAGCATGCTTAATTGCATAAAATTGTAAATAGCTATGGTAGGTCAAAAACACATGAAGAGAAGTGTTAGGATAATACAATATCACCATTCGGACGGTATTTTGCGCTCATTTGAAATTGATGTGACATCATCTGACATGAAATTGATTAATTAAATTTAATTGATCTCATAGATGTGACTGTTGTGGTTCGTAGTCATAGCAGCACCAACTGCTGCAGTTAATGTGGTGAATCCAACTTCATTTGTAGGGCATTAACAATATAGTTTTATATAATTAGTTTAATAATTGTGTTAATAAAATAAAAAGACCATGAATTAAATACTGACCTTCTGGACTTTGCACATATTTGAAAATTACCTATTATATCATATTACATTAGAATTCATCTATATTTAAATTACATCATGGGTGTGGCTTGTGGTCATAGCGGCACCAGCTGCTGCGGTAAATGTGGCATATTTGAGCGATTTTAAAATACTCTCCTGTTTAAATGCATATTGCCTGTCTTGCACAATTTGCCTGAAGCCCCCGGGGTGGTGGTGCCACCGGCTTGGGCCCGTCATCGCTGCTCGCAGCTTTTATTTTTTATTTTTTTTATTTTTTTTACAAATGTTTCAGAAATAATTCTTTGAGCATTTCCATGAGATCGTGAAATCATAATAAGAAAAAAACATAAAGGAAATAAGATAATGGCAAAAACAAGAACAGAATGAAGGGTATACATGTGTACTCAAGTTAAAGATGAGGAGTTAAATTGTTTGTAAATGTCCATAGTTCTGGTTGCTTTGCGGTTTGAGAGTCCTTGTAAAGTTTCAAAATAAATCTTCATGTCAGCCTTAAAATGGAAGATTGGGAATTCTTTCAGGCCATTTACATTTGTGTATGTAGAACTTCCCAAGTAATATTATAAGATTTAATAAAGAAAATATGACTCTTTTCTATACCTTTTTTGTCATGATAAAAAATAGCATCTCTTTTCTTTATGTTAATTTTGGTTCCACTTAACATATTAAATAAATATTCTACATCGACCCAAAAGAACTGAACATACATACAATCAAAAAAAAGATGCAAAATAGTTTCAGGGTATATTTTACAAAATACACAACATTCAGATAGATCAGTTTTATATCTTTTTAAGAACTGGTTTGTTGGATAAACTGTATGAATAATTTTAAAATATATTTCATTAACTTTATTATTAACACAATATTTGTTATTATAAGTCCAGATCAATCTCCAATTAATATTCTCAAAATGGTTATTCCAAAAATATCTACCTCGAAATGTTACAGGGCATTGAATCAGACTTCTAAAAAAATGTATTATTGCATTTGGTATCCTTAATATCTACACCATTCAACAATATCTGCCTTTTAAAATATGAATTTTTTGGAGGTTCACTAATGCCTTGCAAAACTCTCAAAAAACCTGGTGGTATCGCGTCAAATACAATACTGTATTCTCGTGGAGATATTGGAATACCAAATGTCTTTAAAAATTCAGTGTATGTAAATAAATAGCCCTCTTCATTTATTAATTGTGAGACCATAAGAATATCATTTTTAACCCAGTTATCGTAGAAGATTAATTTTTTCTTATATTTAACAATTTTATTATTCCATATTAACTGTTTATGGGGAGAAAAATTATGTTTGTGTATAAGGAGCCAACTATTACAGTCACTATATAAAGTTTGAATTGCTCTTTTTAAGTACTGACCAAAACCAAAAAAGTCTAATAGATCAAATAAAAATTCATGTTTTACAGTATCAAAGGCTTTGTATATATCTATAAGTGAATATAGCTATTTTCAGTAATGTAATCCTTATAATCAATTAAGTCTAATATTATTACTGCTATGTCATCCTTGCATAAAGCCAGACTGACTATCATCTATAAGTGTGTCTAAGCATAACTTTATTCTTTGTGCGAAAATATGAGCCAGTAGTTTTGCATCATTGTTTATCAAGGTTATGGGCCTCCAATTGTCAAGAAGCAGACAATCCTTATTGGGTTTAGGTAACAATGTAATTAAGCCTTGACACATAGATGAGGGGAGTCTACCGTTTTCTATACCCTCCTTAAAAACCAGTAATAAAAACTCTGAAATATTATCTTGAAATACTTTATAAAATTCACCTGTAAGGCCATCGTTTCCTGGGGATTTATTATCTTTTAACTTACTGGTGTTTTTTTAAGTTCTTCTAGGGACCCACCTGATGTTACGTCATCAGCTTTCGACCACAGTTCGTCATGGCTAAGCAGAGTATGTGCAATTTGATCTGTTCATTTCTGTTGAAATAAATCAACTTTTTGATGGTATTCTAATTATATGAGCAGCACCTGTTTAATGTGTACCATGTGCTTTTTCTCTCAAGTGCTGATTCAGAGTAGATGAAGCAGTTCTTATATCACCAAGAGCCCCCTCTTCTAAAAACCATAACTTTGTTTTACTCAGATTCACCGTCATGCCATAAAGGTTACAGAATATTTCCAGCTGTTCAATTTCTTTCTGCAACCCTCCTGATATATTAGTGATATCTTCAGCGTACAGCAGGGTCTGCACTTCTGTGATTCTCTCGATCTGAATACTTTTACCATTTTCCTTGAGCATGTTATATATTCATTTAGGAAAATAATAAACAAAAGTGAACTCATGCAGCCCTGTCGTACACCAGTGCTTCAGCCAAAATATCCTGTTAAACCATCAGTTCCTTTCACACATGATTTAAGTTTAGAATACATAGATTTCAATACCTCAGAAACTTTTCCTCCAATGCCATTCTTAATGAGTGAAATACAGAAGACTGGATGCTATCAAAAGCTTTGGAGAAATCACAAAATATTTGTTGAGTCTGTGGTACTATATTATAAAATTATATAGATAAAATATATCGACAAACGTTTACTGGCTTTGATTAAACTCAATAAACGAAATAAGTTAAAAAAAATATATATATATAACAAATTAAAAGTTCTCTGCCCCTTGTATAAATGATTTCTGGACACAAACATTTGTGTTTAGCATTGACTGAATCTCACATATTAGATGTGGTTCAAACTCTCTCTTTGGTAGTTATTTTTAGCACATCACTGACCAACACGCATTTAAATATGTATTGAAGAATTAAACTGAAATGTGTTTTATTGTTTGTATGTGAATGTCTCTACACACATCTGTGACTTCAGCATGTGATCAGGACTTTTATTTTGTAGTGGAGTTGTGACGTCATAAGGCTGCGCCGCGCTCCTGCATCTGTTGTGATTCTGCTGAAGAAAGGTTTGTGTTTTAAGCTTTTAAAGTGTTTAAATCAATAAAAACTGTTCGGTCAATGTTATAGTTTCAACAAGAACAGTTTAATGAATGTTTGATTATTGAACTTTACATTTTAATGCGTTTTCTAACATTAATTAACTTTATTTTTCATTCACACGTGTAACAGAAAAGATGCGTCTCATTTCTCTCTTTATATCATGAATTAGTTTATCATAAACATGGAGAGTAAATTATTACATGTAAATACAATATATGCATTAAATTCACTATCATCCACAAATAATAAAACATTTATCAAACACAAAGAATTGGTATCAAAGTAATATAGTGCCAAATCACGGACACAGTAGCACTCCTAGAGATAATAATAATAGCAGGAACATTAAAAATATATAATTACATGTGATAACGAGTTTGGATCGCTTTAGGCCATTCCTTTAGTGTCTATTTAAATGTTGAGTAATTTGTACTATCCGTTAATTGAGTTAGTAGAGTATTCCAGTAATGAATGGCTTTAACTGAAAAGATTATTTGTAGTGTCTGTTTGCAAAGAGAGTCGATTGATTTTAAAGTTGTTGTGTTTGCTTGTGACCAGATAGTAAAGAATGAGCAAAAATAATTGAGTGCATACAGTTTTGCTGTCTCTGTTGTTAAATATGGTCTTATATGCCTATAGTTAGCCAAATTAAATGTAATAAAGTTAAATGTGTAAATGTTACAAGAACAGCAAACACTAGTAATGAAAACTTCTGTAAAGCAACTGCTAATGTTCTCACTGAAGTGTAATCTATTAAATGTAATCTAAAGATAAAACATTTATCATAAAATGTCTAAATATGAACCTACTATATAAATTGTGTTCTTTTATTAATTTGTAGTTTTTAGAGAGTTTGTTGTTGTGGAATCAGGTCATTTAAGGCCATTAACTCTCACTCTGACTGACTCTCTTACCAGTGACTGAACTACTGATGTAGTTTGGATGTGTTTTTTATTTCTGTGATTATTCTTATCTCAAAGATGGCGTTTATTAAAGAGGAGTGTGAAGACGTGAAGATTGAAGAAACATTGAGAGTCAAACATGAAGAAACTGAGGAACAAACAAAGATGGCGTTTATTAAAGAGGAGAGTGAAGACGTGAAGATTGAAGAAACATTGAGAGTGAAACATGAAGAAACTGAGGAACAAACAGGTTGGTTTCATTCTCAAAGCTGAACTAGCCTGGCTGTGCATCACAATGTTGCCTAATCATCAACATATTATGTATAAATAATTGTGTAATATATATATATATTAGGGCTGGGCAAGTTAACGCATTATCACATTAACGCATTAATTAATTAACGCAGACAATTATTTTATCGTGCATTAACGTAGTTATTTATTATTACATTGGAAGCCCGTTGCTCACTGCCTCTGAATACACACACAGACAAACCATTGGTCACAGGAGCATATTTTTATAACCTTTTTTGTTCCATTTCACCCGTGATTTCACTGACAAAAATAGTTCCTAAAGAAAGCAACACTCAGTGCGGTGTTTTGTTACTGAATGATTCAGCGTTTGAACGACTCAATGACTCACTTATGAAGACGATCACTTGCTGCCCCCTATTGGCGGTTATGTTTAAAAGTATGATTGCATGTTTTATTGAGAACATCAATCTTATAACATTAATTATTGCAGCTGTATTTTTTGCATTTTATATTATTTCATTTGATTGGTAACAGCCTATGTTGTTGCCTAGCAACGAGGGGGAGAGGACGCTGGCGTTGTCTGTTCGCCGCTTTTCCACCCGATTTTAATTTATATACGTTACTTATAAACTTTATTTTAATTTTATTTTTTGTCAGTAACTAGTACATTCAGTCAATGCTAATTTTGGGACATTGCTTGGATCTTATCGTCTCGGATAGCTCTTCTCGGCTGTTGACAGTTGGCAATTTGAATGGACTCCCTCATGACAGGAGAGGACTCTCATTGTTCACCACTTTTATACATTTAAAACCTTTTTTTTTAAAGATTTTTTTACAGTTTTTCTCCTAATTTCAAAGAATTTTACTCACCCCTGCTATCTCTTCTAAAATCGGCTGTTTGCTGGGATTGCTGGGAGTTGGTGCATACACTCCTCTGCTATGGTATGGACCATCATCTCGCTGTGCCTGACGGTGTTCCAGCTCTGTGTTTCTATAATGCATAGCACTAGTCAAAACCTTTCAGCGGCCGTCATGAAGCTTAAATATTCCATCCCACAGCTGCTAAATTTCAACGACCGCAGATTTCCGGCGTGCATCGCGGTCATTAAGGAACTTGGACTTCTGCGCAGATCTGCATCAGCCATACCATCCATCTGGACCTCCGTCGCACATCTGCAGCGTCATCACAACAGTGTTGCTCTCCGTTTTGGTAACACGGGAATCACTGCGAGATCTCACCAATCTAAACTGGATTGCACGGGAAAAACCGCGAGATCTTTTAGCACAGCGCATGACAGAAAACGTGGAGTGGATTTTAGTGTTTTACGGCCAATAACGAGATTCACCACCCCATCAACGCTCAAAATAGAACTTTTTAATGCACAATGCCTCACAAATAAGTCATCTTTCGTCCAAGACCACATCATTGATAAGAGATTAGACCTTATGTGCTTAATGGAAACATGGCATCAGCCTGCAGTTTACTCAGCACTTAATGATGCCTGTCCTCCTGGTTACAGCTACCTGGAGAAAGCCTGCTACACTGGTCATGGTGGTGGCTTAGCTGTAATTCATAGACAATCATTGGAGCTGTCTTTTCTCCCTCTGCCCACAGTGTCATCATTTGAATACCTTGCTTTTAAATGTAAACCCCCCTTTTTTGACAATACTGCTTATTTATCGGCCCCCAAAAACAAATTCAGTTTTTATCTCTGAGATGCATGACTTTCTCACAACACTCTGCTCTACTTCTGCCAACATTTTAACATTAGGAGATTTTAATATTCATGTAGAGACCCCCTCCTGCCACCTGGCAGCTGAGTTTCTGCAATTATTGGACTGCCTCAATCTCCAACAGCATGTGGATGGACCCACTCATTCTAGGGGGCACACTCTGGACTTGGTCATCTCCAACTCTCCTCATATTAGAAACCTCTTGGTGTATTATCTGGGTGTGTCTGACCACCAGGCAATCTCATTGGAGCTGCCACGCCCCTCTTCCCTTACCAAAGATTCCCATCAAATTTGCTTCAGGAACCTGAAAAAGATTAACCAATACTCTTTAACTACAGCCCTTCAGCAATTCTCCTCTGTTGATCTCTCCTCAGTCTCTGAGTCGGTTGACTTCTACAACTAGTCTCTGAGCAGCCTTTTAGATCTTCACACACCTGTCAAAACTAGAATGGTCACCTTCTCGCGCTCAGCACCCTGGTACACCAGCGAACTGCGGAAGATGAAGACGGTTGGGCGTGTACTTGAGAGGCGTCTCAAGCTCTCAGGACTCACTGTTCATAGGCAAGCCTATAGAGATCATCAGAAGGCCTACGCAAGGTCCTTGACAGATGCTCAGTCACAGTTCTACTCTTGCATCATCAACAATAACCCTGGAAAATCCAAGAAGCTTTTCTCCACTATAAATCACATCCTCAAACCGCAAACTCACTCTTTTTCAGAAGCCACAGAAGAGAGGTGCAATAAGTTCATGACCTTTTTTAGGAACAAAGTAGACAACATCCACTTGCTTCTATCTAGCACCTCCGCTCTGCCTGTCCCGTCTGTTGATCCACAGCCATGGACCTTCCAACATCTCTTCTGCTTCTCCATCATCACACAGCTTGAGGTTGAGGTAATCATCAGAAAAATGAAACCATCCACCTGTGCACTGGATCCTTTTCCTTCAGCCTTGGTAAAATCTAACCTCTGTGTCGTAAGTCCATTTATTACCAAGATTATTAATAATTCCCTCCAGGCTTGCCTTGTTCCCTCATCTATAAAAACTGCTATCATCAGACCACTTCTAAAAAAAACTACTTTAGACCCAGATGTTAATGACAACTACAGGCCCATCTCCAACCTCCCATACCTCTCTAAGGTGCTGGAAAAAGTTGTTGCTGCACAGCTTCAGGTCCATTTGGAGCATAACAATCTTTATGAGAAATTTCAGTCTGGTTTCTGCTCATGACACAGCACAGAAACAGCTTTGGTCAGGGTCACAAACGATCTATTGATGGCGGCAGATGAGGGTTCCCCATCCCTTCTCATCCTCCTGGACTTAACTGCAGCTTTCGATACAGTTGACCATAACATCCTCCTTCACCATTTACATTCCACCATCGGTCTCTCTGACTCGGTCCACAACTGGTTTTCTTCTGATCTCACTGGGAAAACTGAATATGTTGCGTTAGGAGAAGCTACATCCCTGTCACACAATGTCACCTGCGGTGTCCCTCAAGGCTCTGTGCTCGGACCCACCCTGTTCATACTCTACATGCTCCCCCTTGGCCGTCTCATCAACCGGCATGGGATTTCTTTTCACTGCTATGCTGATGACACTCAACTTTACTTTAGGACAAGTTCATCTCCCTCTGCTGACCTCACACCATCCACTTTGATCACTTGCCTGGATGAGATAAAGGCGTGGATGAAGCAAAACTTTCTGCAGCTAAACAGCTCCAAGACTGAAGCTATCCTAGTCGGCACTCCACTTCAGGTCCAGAAGTCCGTTATCACCAGCATTGCTTTCTCTGATCAGGTCATTCCACTTTCCACTTCAGTCACCAATCTGGGGGTCAGAATGGAATCGCAGCTTACTTTTGAAGCGCACATCAAACACCTGTGTAAGACCTCCTTCTTCCACCTCAGAAACATTGCCAAACTTCGTCCCATTCTATCACTGGCAGATGCGGAGAAGCTTGTCCACGCCTTTATCTCCTTCAGGCTGGACTACTGCAATGTGCTCCTTATTGGCATCCCTAGCAAAAATCTCCAGAGGCTGCAGTGTATTCAGAACAGCGCTGCTAGGATCCTCATGAGGGTGCGCAAATACGACCACATAACCCCCATTCTAAAATCACTCCACTGGCTTCCTGTGTCGTTCAGGATCGAGTACTAGATCTCTCTCCTTACGCACCAGTGCATTCATGGTGATGCTCCCTCTGCCCTATGGTCGTGCCGCGCTCCACTTCATTCCTATGGGTGACGTCAAGCGACTTCAACGCTTCAGCACAGCATTCTGGGAAGGCAGCGCTGCATTTGAACCGATTTGAACCATAGACAGTAAGATTTGAGCGCAGAAATGACGGGAAGCGTCACAACATCGCTTCAGTCGTGTCGCAAAAGTGGATCTCCACGGTCACTGCTGTCACAGGACATCACGAAATCAACAAGAAGTGTGTTTTTGACGGAGCGGTCCCAGCGATAAAGGTTCACGGTCGTGCTTTGGAAGCAGGGGGTGAGTAAAACTGCTTCAAATGTCTGTTGTTGTTGGCTATCGTTGCATAAGTAAACATCAGTAAACAACACAATCGTGTATAACGTTAGTTAATTTATCAATGGAGCATGCGATCTATGGTGTGTGTTTAAATACATTTGTTTAGCCTCTTAACTGTCACCAGGGGCGTGGGACTGGGGGGATAAAGGGTACTGAGTAACCAGGGCCCGAGGCGGGGGGGCTTAGAAGTCAGTTTTCTATACATACACATACATGGTACGGGGGCCCAGCAAGATGGTTTGTACCCAGGGCCCAAAATTTGGTGCTACGCCCCTGACTGTCACCCCCCCTTTTTGAGAATAGTCATGAAAATGCACTATCCAAACTTAAAGGGCTGTAATTCATGAATGCTTTGGAATATAGACTTAAGTTTTGGTCTTGATTTAAAGATGCCAATCAACAGATTATTGCTATGGTGTGTGTTTGAATACATTTGTTTAGCTGACCACTATGTCGGTTTGTTTATTGTTAAACCACCCAAACATAAAGCTAGACTAGGGGACGTTCTCATAAAGCGTGCTTCTTCATTCAAATGCTCTAACGTTACTCCACTATATATATATATATATATATATATATATATATATATATATATATAATATACAGATCATGTCACATGTAGCATAGTAGCAATAAGTCAATCAAATCCGTCTAAAGAAGTGATTAAATGAAGCAGGTCTCTCTAGAGTTAACTGTCTCTAACATTGTGAATGGCTAACACATATTGTGCCCTGAGTGCGGCTTTGCTCGCATCTTCTCCAAGCATGAATAACATTTTCTCACTTTCAGTGAAGGATGGAGTCAGTGTTTCAAATCTGAAATCTGCCAGAAATGTTTCTCTTACATTGTGATATTTAGTACAGATGAGTAGAAAGTGTTTGCTGTAGATCACAGTGTCTGCAGATCCTCTGCTCTCTCTCTGTCCATGTTTGTCTAGGTCTTCCTCTCTCTATATCTAGATTCTAGATCATGGTCACTCAATCTGTATTTGGACAGGATTAGTCTTTCTTTCAATTGTTTAATAACTAGATAATTGGCCAGTTTTGTGATTCATCTTGAGTGTCTTCGATTTTGTCAATTTCTTTATAATAGTTTTGGGGTTGTAGCTGTGGTCAGTCGGGAGTTGAGTTTGATGGACTAGTTGAAGAGCTAGAGGAGTTAGAGGATGAGACTCTGCTGAGGTTTCATTACGGAGGAGGGATTTATATCAGACTGAATCAGAATCAGACTGATGTAGTTGATGCCAGAACTTGAATACATCTCTTCTGGATCTCAATGTTCAGCAGGTACAGGACTAATTCAGCCCTGCAGATGGTTGTTGGACGTGCTTCTGTTTCCAATTGTATATTCTCTAATGAAGTTTTATCCAAATTTTTTAAATTCAGTACTGATCCCAAATTTCGCATTCACAGCAGACGATGTACAGCAGATATCTGACCTCTGTGTGGTGTTGTGTGAGGCTGGGGACACTAGAGGGCTCCAGCACTGATGCTGATCATTAATGTAGATGTTGAATAGAGTCTGACTCAGACTGCAGCCCTGCCTAACTCCACATCCCTGCCAGAATTTTAGCTTGAGCCATTGCGTAGCTCTGGTGTTGTGATGGAGGTCCTGTGGTCAGTCTGGACTCTACTGGAGGACGGAGGGTTCTTGGTGGCTGAGAGCTTCTTTTGCAATTCAGATTTCAGATTCAGATTTCAGATTTATACTTTATTGTCCTCAGGAGAGGAAATATGCTTCCACAGACTGTACCAGTGCAACATTCCGCACACATAACATACACATACTTCTCATAATACACAAATTATTGGTCACGAAAATATAAGCATACACAGACGGTATCAGCAGCAAACCTATAAGATGTGAGACTTAATCACTATGTAGATTCGGTGCTCTTATTGCTGAAAGTACAAAACTTTTCCCTAGGCGTGATTTTTTTATGGGGTAGCTGTCTGTATCTCCTGCCTGAGGGAAGAAGGATGAAACATGATTTGAGGGGGTGACTAGGGTTTCGAATAATAGTTTTTGCTCTGCGAATGATAGCAGTGTTAATCAGACCTGTCAAATTGGGAGTTGGCAGACCGATTATTTTTGAACTGGTGTTGGTGATTTTAATTAGCTTATTTCTATTAGTTAAAGAGAGCATGTTAAAATAGCAAGCAGCACAGTACAAAAGAATAGATTCGATGATACTTCGGTAAAGGAGAAGCAAAAGACGTGGTTCAACTGAAAGAGATCTTAGTTTATGTATGACATATAGTCTTTGTTGGCAGCTGTAACAAGTTCGATGAGGTAAGGAAGGAAGAGGACACGGGGGTCGGCAGGACTGTTGATACTTTTTATTATTCTCTTAAACACAAACGTGCACACTTCCTTGTGTGTCTTTAATCTCATGGATCGCTCAGTCTCTGTAATACTTCCGGGTCACGCACTTCCGGCTTCCGGTATTCTCTGAGTCTCGTACCAACAGTCCGACTCTCTCTCTTCTCGGTCTCCGGTTCCGCTGGTGTTTTATCCCGTCTCCGCGCTCATTACTAGAACAAGAGACAGGTGTTATTAATCTGCGTCCAACCCACTCACTTACCGCTCGTCCCGCGGCCCTCTCTCCCGCTGCAGACCTCGCTGAACCACGCCCCCCTTGCCACATACCCCCACCGCCCGACTCAGGCCGGGGAGCCGTCCGGCCTGCAGCCCCCCCCCCCCATTTCTGGAGAGGAAATCGGCCACAGCCATCTGAGCACCCGGCCTGTGGACCACCTTGAACTTAAACGGCTGAAGAGCCAGATACCAACGGGTGATCCGCGCGTTGGTATCCTTCATGCGGTGGAGCCATTGGAGAGGAGCGTGGTCCGAACAGAGAGTGAACTCCCGCCCCAGGAGGTAATAGCGGAGGGTGAGAACGGCCCATCTGATGGCCAAACACTCCTTTTCTATGGTGCTGTACTTAGCTTCTCTCTTGGAGAGCTTACGGCTAATGTACAGCACCGGCCGCTCTCCCCCCTCCACCTCCTGGGCCAGGACTGCGCCCAGCCCCCTGTCCGACGCGTCAGTCTGCAACAAGAAAGGGAGAGAAAAGTCAGGGGAGTGTAACAGCGGCCCGCCACATAGGGCAGCCTTTACTTGGGTAAAAGCCTGTTGACACGGCTCCGTCCACTGGACCGTATCTGGTAGCCCCTTTCTAGTAAGATCAGTCAAAGGGCTGGTGAGGTCCGAATAATTTGGTATAAACCGTCTATAATATCCCGCCAGCCCCAAGAACTGTCTTACCTCCTTTTTGGTCTTGGGCCTCGGACAGGTTGCAATTGCGGCAGTCTTATCAATTTGGGGACGCACCTGCCCATGACCCAAGTGGAAGCCCAGATACCTTACTTCCACCCGCCCAATCGCACACTTCTTCGGATTGGCCGTGAGCCCCGCTCTCCTCAGCGACCTCAGGACCGCCCTCACATGCTGCATATGCCGCTGCCAGTCGTGACTATAAATCACTATGCCATCTAGGTACGCAGCAGCATATGCAGCATGGGGACGCAAAATCCTATCCATGAGTCGCTGGAAGGTTGCGGGCGCCCCGAACAAGCCGAAAGGAAGCGTGACAAATTGGTGTAATCCGAACGGCGTGGTGAAAGCTGTTTTTTCTTTGGACAATGGAGACAAGGGGATCTGCCAATAGCCCTTTGTTAAGTCCAGTGTCGAATAAAATCGAGCCGAGCCTAACCGATCAAGCAATTCGTCAACCCGTGGCATTGGATACGCGTCGAACTTCGACACAGCGTTCACCTTGCGGTAGTCCACACAGAACCTGACCGAGCCGTCCGTTTTGGGGACCAAAACTATCGGGCTCGCCCAGTCACTGTTGGACTCCTCGATTACTCCCATGTCGAGCATTGCGCCTAATTCGTCCTGAACTACTTTTTTCTTGTGTTCAGGCAAGCGATACGGCCGGCTGCGAACTACCACGCCCGGCTCGGTCTCGATATGGTGCTGAATCAAGTCGGTACGTCCCGGTAGGGGCGAGAACACGTCAGCGAACTCCGCTTGCAACTTCGATAAATCAGCGAGTTGTAACGGTGAGAGGTGGTCTCCCCCAGGGGCCAGCGCGACTGATTGCGCCTTAATGCTCGCCTCTGGCCCGAGATCATCCTCTCCCCCGATCACCGTTGCCAACAACACCGATTCCACCTCATTCCACTTTTTCAGCAGATTGAGGTGGTATATTTGACGTGCCCCGTTCCTATCGGATCGTATCACTTCATAATCGAGCTCTCCTATCTGTCGTGCGACCTCAAACGGCCCCTGCCACTTCGACATTAATTTTGAGCTCGAGGTTGGGAGTAGAACGAGCACTTTCTCTCCCGGTGTGAATTTGCGCAGTTTAGTACCCCTGTTATATGACCGGCTCTGGCGGTCCTGGGCTTGCAACAAATTCTCCCTAGATAGCCGCCCCAATGTGTGGAGTTTTGTTCGCAAGTCCATGACGTACTGAATTTCGTTTTTGGCCAACGACGGCCCCTCCTCCCAAGTTTCTCGTAGGACGTCCAGCACCCCCCGTGGCTGACGCCCGTAGAGAAGCTCGAAGGGGGAAAACCCCGTGGAGGCTTGCGGGACCTCGCGCACAGCAAATAAGAGGGGTTCTAACCACCGATCCCAATTCTTGGCGTCTTCTTGTACGAATTTACGGATCATGGATTTAAGAGTGCGATTAAATCGTTCGACCAACCCGTCTGTTTGTGGGTGATAGACGCTGGTTCGAATGGATTTAATGCCCAATAATCCGTACAATTCGCTTAACGTGCGTGACATAAACGCCGTGCCTTGATCAGTGAGGATTTCTTTCGGAATCCCCACCCGGGAGATTAAACGAAACAGTGCGTCCGCAACACTCTTCGCCGAGATGTTGCGGAGAGCCACTGCTTCCGGGTATCGTGTTGCGTAGTCCACGATAACTAGCGCAAAACGATGCCCGCGTGCGGATCGTTCTAATGGCCCGATGAGGTCCATCGCAATTCTCTCGAAGGGGACCTGCATTAATGGAAGGGGGCGCAATGGCGCTTTTGGGGCGGCCAGTGGGTTCACCAACTGACATTCAGGACAAGACGCGCACCACCTGCGCACATTGTCATAAATGCCTGGCCAAAAGAATCGGGTCATTAAACGATTCAGCGTGGCCGCCTGTCCCAGGTGGCCCGCCATCGGGTTAGAATGAGCCGCCTGGAAAAGCATTTCCCGGCGGCTCTTTGGTACTAACAATTGGGTTGTATCCATTTTTGTCTGAGCGTCTTGGGTCACTCGATACAACCTATCTTTAATTATGGCAAAATACGGATACGTGACGGGCAATGCGGGTTGGAGGGACTGACCGTCGATCGTGCGGACCTGCTGAAACGCATGTTTTAGCGTCTCGTCTTGAGACTGCTCCAGAGGGAAGTCATCGCGGTCCGAGAGAATCAGTCTCTCAACCCCGCTCGGTTCCTCTGAAGCCGTTCCCAAGGGCCCCGTATCAGTCTCGCCAACCTGCACTCGCACCGCCCCGTTCCTAGCCTTGTCTTCCCAAGCGGCATCCGCGCACAACGACCCCAATAACGCCGAAAAGGCGGGCCAATTCGTCCCCAGAATTAGCGGATGCCGGAGGTGGGGACTAACCGCCACCTCAACACTATGCTTTTCTCCCCTAAACTGTATCGTGACTGGGACAATCGGATATTCCACCACATCCCCGTGCACACACCGCACCTTAACCACGCGGCTTGTATCCAACGCCCCAGGCTGAATCAGGCTTTGATGGATCGAGGTTTGGTTACATCCTGAATCCACCAAGGCCTGATATGTACCCCCCTTGATACTTACAGGAATTTGGTACTCTCCTGCTTGATCGGGGGTGGTCCGCTGGACGTCCGGGATCCGGATCATTGTTCCGATGTCCATCATCGGACATCGGTCCACAAAATGATCCGGATCCCCGCACCGCCAGCAGGCCAGCCCAGGCCTACCCGCCGCCCCGGCGGCGGGGAGTGGGTTGGAGGCTGAGCGCGGATAGGGGGCGGAACCGGATCCATAGTCACTAGCCGTCCCCAGCGGCCCCGCCCCCCTGGGCGGGACCCGCGAACTCCCAGACGGTCCAGGGCCCATCCCACCCCGGCCTCTGGGGGAAACGCGAGGCGGGCCTGGAGGGCGGGACCTGGGGAGAGGGACAGGTCGAGAGAGAGAGAGAGAAGGGGGAGAGAGAGAGGGAGAAGTTAGTGGGGGTGCGCCGACCCCCGGGCACGCCACCAGGTGGTCCTCCGCCAAATTGATGGCCGTCTCCAGCGACGTGGGCCGGTGGCACTGGACCCACTCGGCGGTTTTCCTGGGGAGCCGAGTGATGAACTGCTCCAGCACCACCAGATCGACGACATGGTCCACGTCGCTGCCGCCGGCCAGCAGCCATCTGCGGCACTCGTCCCGGAGCTGTTGGGCCAAGGCGAAGGGTCGACCGGACTCGCCCCACTCCAGGGAGCGGAAACGCTGGCGGTGTTGTTCTGGGGTCCGGCCGACCCGCTGAAGAATGGCCCGCTTCAGGTCATCGTAGTCCAGGAGGTTCGCAACCGGTAGATGTTGCGCGGCCGCCTGGGCTTCGCCGGATAGCAGTGGAATGAGGCGCACCGGCCACTGTGCCCGGGGCCATCCGCAGGCCTCCGCGGCTTTTTGAAAGAGGTCCACGAAGGCCTCGGGGTCGTCCTCCGGCCCCATCTTTTGTAGGGGCACGTGTACCGGTGCGCTGGCCCGCCCAGCGGCCTCGGCGCGAACCTCCCGGTCCATCCAGCTCCGGAACTGCTCGCGGTCCTCTTGCTGGCCTTGGACTATGGCCGCGAAGCGGCGCTCCTGTTCAGTCCGAAGGTCCAGCAACGCCGTGTGATGTTCCTGGTGGAGGGCCGCGAGCGAGGTGATGATCTCCGCAAATGGCGAGGCGGAGGGCGTTGTCATGGCGGCGGCTCTGTCCTGCTTCCTTCCCGGGTTTCGGCACCAGTGTAACAAGTTCGATGAGGTAAGGAAGGAAGAGGACACGGGGGTCGGCAGGACTGTTGATACTTTTTATTATTCTCTTAAACACAAACGTGCACACTTCCTTGTGTGTCTTTAATCTCATGGATCGCTCAGTCTCTGTAATACTTCCGGGTCACGCACTTCCGGCTTCCGGTATTCTCTGAGTCTCGTACCAACAGTCCGACTCTCTCTCTTCTCGGTCTCCGGTTCCGCTGGTGTTTTATCCCGTCTCCGCGCTCATTACTAGAACAAGAGACAGGTGTTATTAATCTGCGTCCAACCCACTCACTTACCGCTCGTCCCGCGGCCCTCTCTCCCGCTGCAGACCTCGCTGAACCACGCCCCCCTTGCCACAGCAGCGTTTCTGAATGTCTGTGACGTGTTGGTCAAAACTCAATTTTTTGTCCATGATAATGCCTAGATACCTGAAACTGTTGACAATTTCCACTGATTGGCCGTTAATGGAGATAGGGCAGTGAGAGGTGGCGAGATTCCGACGTGTGTCAATAATCAACTCCTTGGTCTTTGTAATATTAAGGAGGAGATGACTATCCATGCACCATTGGCTAAAATGAGCAACAGATTGGTGGTATGCGGAATCTGAATCCTTGCCCGTGAGAAGAGCGAGTATGGCTGTGTCATCCGAATATTTAAAGTATTTTATAACGGGGGACGGGCTCTGGCAATCGTTTGTGTATAATGTGTAAAGAAAAGGACTAAGTACACAGCCTTGAGGGGATCCTGTGTTAACAGTAATGGTGGCGGATGTCGTACTACCTACCCTTACCGCCTGCGGTCTGTCACTGAGGAAACTATAGATCCAGTGAATTAAAAGAGGTGGCACATGAAGATAAAAAGAATCCTGGCATAGTGGCCAGGGGAGTCCAAATGTTGGAGACGAGTATGAAGAAGAGATGCGATAGCATCCTCTGTTCCTCTATCGGCCTTGTAGGCAAACTGGTAAGGATCCTGGTGTGGGCAGACGACCGGAAGCATGGAGTTCAGTACCAGTTTCTCAAGGCATTTTGCTATTATGGAAGTGAGTGCTACCGGTCTGTAATGATTCAGTTCAGAGGGACAAGGTTTCTTGGGGACAGGGATGATGGTAGCTGTTTTCCAGAGAGTAGGGACAGTTGCTGTTTGTAGTGACAACTTAAAGAGTGAATGAAGAACAGGAGAAAGCTCCAGGGCACAGTTCTTAAGAAGCCTGCCAGTTATCCCATCTGGGCCGGGAGTTTTGCCAGTTTTGCACCTCCGGAGCTGCTGGTAAACATCTACTACCGTTAAGAAAACAAAATATGGCTGCCCAGTGATGGGTAAACCCCTGAGCAGTCTTTCACATTCGGTAGTACAGTTGAGGATATCAAACCTGGCAAAAAAATTATTCAGGTCTTTAGTGAATAAATTAAGATCAGAAGGCATAGGAACACTGATTCTTGAAGTCGTTCCAGTAAGAGTTTTTATTTTCTGAAATGCCTGTCTTGTATTCATGCTACTAAAATCTTGTTCCAATTTCTCCTTATATGCAAGTTTTGCCTTTTTAATCTCATTTTTCACAGAGCGGTTAATGTCTTTTAATAAAATCCAGTCTTTGCAATGAAATGCTTGTTGTTTCTTCTTGAGTTTGTTTTATTTGGTGGGCCATCCATGGTCTGGAATTAGGGTATTTTCTTACAATTTTGACTGGAATAGTGGTTGACATACAAAACTTAATATAGTCAGTTATTATCATCGTTTTTTTATCCAAGTCACCATCAAAAATGCTCCAATCTGTGCATGCTAATGACCCCTGCAGCTGCGCAGTTGCATCTTCTGACCACTGGGTGATGCTGTAGATGGTTGGCTTTTCCCTCTTCAGTAGTTGTTTATATTGTGGTACCAGAAAAACAATATTGTGGTCTGCAGAGCCTAATGGAGGCTGTACGTGAGCTGAGTAAGCATTGTCAATGTTCCCATAGCACAAGTCTAACACCTTATCCTTCCTTGTGGGGGTATTCACATACTGTTTAAAAGATGGAAGGATGCTGTGCAACCTACAGGTATTAAAATCCCCCATAATAAAGACTGGAGCATCAGGATATTTACTCAGCATAGAGTGAGTGCTCTGGACTACTAGCTCAGATGCTGTGTCGGTATTAACACCAGGCGGAATATAAACACAGCTAATAACCACCGTGGGATATTCCCGCGGGAGGTAGTATGGACGAAGCGAAAGCGTCAGCATTTCAATGTCAGGTGTGCAGACCCTGTCATGGATCTTGATGTTATTACACCAGCGGTTGTTAATATAAACACAGACCCCTCCACCCCTCTCCTTACCGGAATCGCTAGTTCGATCTGCTCTGATGATTGTGAAATTTTCCAGACTAACTTCTTCGTCTGAAACAGAGTTGTTCAGCCATGTCTCGGACAACGCAATGATACAGGCCTCCCTAAAGGCTTTCTCCCTTCGACATCTGCAATGAAGGATATCCATCTTATTACAGAGAGATTGTACGTTAGCCATCACAACCGAAGGAAGGGGGGGTTGAAAGGACGCCTCCGTAACCTGGCGCGTACCCCTCCTCGCTTCCCTCGTTTCTTCGGCTTGCCCAAGATGTCAGCTGGAATTACGTCCAATGGTATTAGACTAGATGTAGCGGCGCTCCGAAGAGCGAGGAGATCTTGACGAGAGTAGATAAGTTTGTTGCTGCAATACACATCCGGGTGGCACGCTGCACACCTGAGGTTACAGGTGATCAGGAAAAGGATCACCAGAGAAGAGTGAGAATTGGTTTTCTGCTGTTTCTTGGTGTGTTTCCGAGGGCTGTCCTTTTTAGAAGACTTTCACTCCTTGCTTTTTGAGATGTAAATGGTCATACATATGAAGAGGCTGTATGTCTTTGTGATGGGTGAGATGTACATTAGGAATAAGGATGCGGCTTCTGGAGAGTTCCGCATAATTTCAACGGATCACGTGGAATGGCGGATCAGCGCGTGGCTTTAGTGTAGACAAGGTTATTTTAGCCTCTGGGAAACCTTCATGGCCCCTAGATAGTTTGCCCCTGTCTGAATAAGGGCGTGCTTATAATTTTAATATGGGTTTCTCTCAGACAGGATATGAAAAGTGCTTCATCACTCAGTTCATATTTAGTTTGCTGAAGTTCCTTTGTCATCCCTTCTATGTGTCTCTGCAGATATTCAATTTCTTGTCTTAAATTATTTGTTGGGTGTCAGCTGTTTCATGGTGTTGTCTTTCAGGTGGGATCGTATCAGTGGGGCTGTTTTCAGTGTAGAAGAGCAGGTTGGTCATGACACAGTGATGTTGTTCAGCAAACAGTGTTTCAGGCCTTTGATTCATCGTGTAATTATCTTCTCTTGAACTTCAAAAACCTGTCTTAATTCCACAAGAATGGTGGTTTCTGAACACCACTGCCACTTCACAAAAAAAAAAAAAAAAAAATATATATATATATATATATATATATATATATATATATATATATATATATATATATATATATATATGACTCGTATATAAGTATATACATCTGACCCGTAACGTAACAGAAATCAGGGACACAAGTCAGCAGCACTACTTTCGAGCAAAATGAGAAAGAAGCGGGGGTTTTTTCTAAATAGGTGATTTTCGTTTTTTTGCAGATTCTGTTATTTGAAATCACGAAGAAGCCTCTCCGTGTTTGAGAAAGCAGTATTGGTATATTTAAAAGACATTTTGAGGTTGAAATCGGCTTGTTTTTCGGAGGTTCTAGTTCGCAGTAGGGGCGTGTCATTGTCTGTGTGTATTTGCATAACTGGATACGCCGGGATGAGGGCTTTATACCGGACTGACTCTGGGTCAGACTGATGCAGGTGATGCCAAAACTGAACACATCTCTTCTGAATCTCGATGTTCAGGGGGTACAGGCCTATTTCAGCCCTGCAGGCCGCGTTGGACGTGTTTCTGTGAACCCCTAAAATGTTTTTGGCAATTTCCAATTGTAGTTTTTCTACTGAAGTTTTATCCCATTTTTTAAAATTCAATACTGATCTCCAAATTTCACATCCATATAAAATAATTGGTTTAATTATTGAATTATATAATTTTATCCAAGTTTTTATAGGTATTTTTAAGTGACCGCATCGATTCTTTAGCTGCGAAAAAAGAGTGGCAGGACATGCAAATTATTGGACATTATTGGCCTGAATCCACTTGAAGAAGTTTGGACTGCTCTCTCAGTAGCTGCGTTTCCATTACAGATTTGCACAAAACCTTTGCGATATTTAGGCTGCTAAATGTCAATAAAGAACTATTGCGAAATGAAGGCATTTCCATTAACCGCTGTTAAGCGTCTAAAACGTTTTTCCCCCCTGATAAGTAATTCCAAAAAAGTATGCAACGTATGTTGGTAAGTTTGTGTATATCCCAGCACCACAATAGCCACTATTTTAGGCATGTTATCCACACATTCATTCAAATTTAAATATCTAAATGTTTGAATTTGCATGGTGGTAACTCAAATGTGTTTTGTTTCTTTTTTTGTTATTTTGGCTTGGAATTTCTTTTGTTAGAAATATGAACTGAATTTAGAAATGTTTTTAAAGTTACAAATTTTGCGTTAAATAAACAAAATATTTTTTTGAAATGAAGACAGCATTTAAAATGAGTGCATTCAAAATAATCTGTTCTCTGAATCAACAACCTTTGTGAGTTTACACAAATAAAAGTAGACAATTTATAGTTTATAATTATGTCTTGAACATATCTGTATGGCTAAAATGTCTATTATATTGTGACAGGGCCGGACTGGGACACAATTTCAGGCCCGGAAATCCTACACCCATCCAGGCCAATATGCACCCAAAATAAAATGTAGAAACACAGACAACCCTATTTTTACCTAAATAATTAAAGGCTTGATTTCGAACCCTCACTTCCCTTTTCCTTTTCTTAATTTTCCATAATATCTTAAAAGTCTAATAAAGTCTTCATCTATTTTAGTACAAATCAAAGTATTATATTTAAGGCAAAATGTTGTTTTTATGTTAAAAATTGTTTTGTTAAATATCCAAAATTTAGCAACACGATATTGCATACAATATGTAAAAAAGAAAGTTTTCTTATTTTGCTTCTACTTCAACTGGCTGAATTCTTTTGATTAAAAAGGGGGCGGAAAGTTTTAAGCCTCACAACTGGGCAGACATAGGGTGTGTCTCAATCAGCTCCGTAGTTTAGTAGAGGACTAATTCCCCTAAAACCCCATGGACTAATTCCCTGATCAGTGCCCTGCCTACCAAACTAGTTAGCTGATTGACTAAAACCCTGGCGGCTACGTGTTCTTAGAATGAACACAAAACGTCAAACTTTGATGTTTATGGAAACTCACCCCATAAGAAACAGAAACGTATTCTTGCAGATCTCATTGCCTCTAATGAAATAAGTCGTTCGGGCTGTCCGGTCCTACATTCTGTTTGTCTTCTATATTATCTACTTGTAGTTAGACTTTCCTATACCTACTTATTGTTATTATTTTAATTTTAATCGTTAGCATCGTATCACTTGCTAAAACCCCCATTAGGACATTTAGATGGTAATGTTAGCATCTGCTATCCTTTATTATTAATATGTAGTCCAGTTGTATCCGTTGCGTCTGTCATTACTATGCATTATGCAACCATGTAGCTTTACAAAGGGAGCTTTACAAGGGGTATGGCTCATCTGAATGAGATGTAAATGAGCCATATTGTCACTCCCAGCAGGTGAAAACAGGTGAGAACTGCAAAATTTTAGAGACCGTTTTGTCCAGTTTAATCTTTGTTAAATGCCTACACTCAAATGGCCACTTTTCTAAATATTATCAGATTTCCATGTGTTACACATCGTTGGAAAGCTTGGAGACTACACTTTCAGAATTGTGAAATAACTTAAAATGCCCCAGAACTGACTTGTGTCCCTACTGTCCGTGACTGACAAGCTGTCAAAATTAACGTGTTAACGAAAATTAATTTTAACAGCAAATTCATTTTAAAATTAAGAGACCCCTGCAATATTTTCTTAAATCAGCATTTCTACAAGTATGGAAGTCATTCCATTCCAATGTCTGTTGAATTCCAACACAGGCACACCTCATACTGATCACTTGAACCAAAACTTATTTAATAAGGAAACGTATAAAAAAAAAAAAAATTGTGGTCATCACTATCTTCTCCATCACACTCTTGCAGTAGGACCAGCTGGATGGAAAAAACAGTGCTTGTAGTACGTCAAAAGTAATTGGAATAATAATAAAAAAACAACTATTGACCATGCCAAAACAGTTGAAAAGGAAAGTTTTGAGTGAGGAAAAGAAGGGTTAAATTCTGGGTTTATTGGCAGAGGGATACAGTGAGCGTAGAGTTGATTCCATCCTTAACTTCAAAGATGGTGGTTCATAAGAACAAGGTCAAGTCAAGGAGCAGACATTTGGGACAAACGACTCTACACTGACCGGCAACTCATTCGAATATCACTCAACAACCGTAGGATGACCTCAGATGGCCTACAAAAAAATGGCAAAAGGCAGCTGGGGTGAATTGCACTGCGAGGATGGTTCAAAACCGGCTCCATGGCTGAGGCTAGAAAAAAGCTCTTCATTAATGAGAAGCAAAGAAGAGCTAGGCTGAGGTTTGCAAGAGACCATAAGGCTTGGGCTGTAGAGGACAGGAGTAAGGTTATCTTCTCTGATAAGTCAAATTTTCATCTTTGTCCAACACCTGGTTGTCTAATGGTTAGACGGAGGCCTAGAGAGGCCTACAAGCTACAGTGTCTCGTACCAGTGTCTCGTATTTTGAAATTTGGTGGAGGATCGGTGATGATCTGGAGATGCTTCAGCAAGGCTGGAATCGGGCAGATTTGTTTTTGTGAAGGGTGCATGAATCAAACCACGTACAAAGTTGTCCTGGAAGAAAATTTGCGGCTCTGACAGTGTTCCCCAACTCAGAGGACTGGTTTTTCCAGCAGGACAATGCTCCATGCCACACAGACAGGTCAATCAAGGTGCGTATGGAGGACCACCAGATCAAGACCTTGACCCTGATCAATCTCCAGACCTAAACCCCATTGAAAACCTCTGGAATGTGATCAAGAGGAAGCTGGATGGTCACAAGCCATCAAACTAAATCTGAGCTGCGTGAATTTTTGTACCAATTTTTGTGTCTCAGTTAATTAGCACAGTACACAATTTTTAAAAAATTTTTTGGGGACAAACAAACAAAAATTAATGGATAGTTAAGTGCTATTCTTTATTGGTCAGGTGCAATTGGAAAAGATGTGTCTTAAGATGTTTTTTAAAAATGGCTACAGACTTGGCAGCACGAATTGAGATTGGCAGTTCATTCCACCAGGTGAGACTGGTCCAGGAAAATGTCTGCGAGAGCGATTTCATGCCTCTTTGGGATGGAACCACGAGGCGTCACTCACTTGCAGAACGCAAGCTTCTGGAGGGTGTGTAAGTCTGAGCAAGCGAGTTTAGGTATATTGGTGCAGAGCCAGTGGTTGTTTTGTAGGCGAGAACTAGTGCCTTGAATTTGATGCGAGCAGCCATTGGAAACCAGTGCAATCTGATGAAGAGAGGCGTAACATGCGCTCTCTTCAGCTCATTAAAGACCACTCTCGCCGCTGCATTCTGGATCAGCTGCAAGGGTTTGGTAGTGCATGCTGGAAGCCCAGCCAGAAGAGCATTACAATAGTCCAGTCTGGAGAGAACAAGAGCTTGAACCAGGAGTTGTGCAGCCTGTTCTGATAGGAAGGGTCTAATCTTTCTAATGTTGTATAAAGCTGTTGCAGTAATGTGGTCAGTGAAGTTTAACTGGTCATCAATCACAACTCCAAGGTTCCTGGCTGTCCTGGATGGAGTTCTGGTTGATGATCCAAGCTGAATGGAGAAATTTTGATGAAGTGCTGGGTTGGTTGAGAAAACAAGTAATTCTGTCTTTGCAAGATTGAGTTGAAGGTAATGCTCCTTCATCCAGTCAGAAATGTCTGTCAGACAGGCAGCGATACGAACACTGACTGTAGGATCATCTGGTTGAAATGAGAAGTAGAGTTGAGTGTCATCCGCATAGCAGTGATAGGAGAAGCCATGTTTCTGAATGACAGAGCCCAATGATGACATGTTGATGGAGAAGAGAAGGGGTCCAAGCACTGAGCCCTGGGGAACCCCAGTAGCTAGATGATGTGATTTAGACACTTCACCTCTCCATGACAGCCTGTAGGACCTACCAGAGAGATAAGACCTGAACCACTGGAGAGCAGTTCCTGAGATCTCCGTCGTCTTAAGTGTTGACAGGAGGATCTGGTGGTTAACTGTGTAAAAAGCAGCAGACAGATCCAGCAGGATGAGCACTGAGGATTTGGAAGCTGCTTTTGCCAGTCTCAGTGCCTCAAGTTACCGAGAGCAAGGCAGTCTCAGTCGAATGGCCGCTTTTGAAGCCGGATTGGTTGTTGTCCAGGAGGTTGTTCTGTTCAAGAAACACAGAGTTGATTGAACATAACTCGCTCAAGTGTCTTTGCAATGAAAGGCAGAAGGGATACCGGAATACCGAATTTTCTGAAAGTGCTGGATTCAGAGAGGGTTTCTTAAGCAGTGGGGTTACCCGAGCCTGCTTAAATGCTGTGGGAAAGGTTCCTGTGTGAAGAGAAGTTTTGACAATGTGAGTGAGTGCAGGAGTGATTGAAGAAGAAATGGCCTGAAGGAGGTGAGTGGGTATAGGATCAAGTGGACAGGTAGTAGGGTGATTGGAAAGGATGAGTTTAGAAATATCTGCCTCGGAGAGTGGAGAGAAGGATGGAAGCGTGTTCATGTTAGTTGTTGAGATGTGCGTGTCAGTTTGTGGTGAGAAAAACTGGTTGCTGATGAGAGATGTTTTGTTTGTGAAAAATGATGCAAAGTCATCAGCTGTAAGAGTTGATGAAGGAGGGGGAGGAGGAGGACAAAGGAGAGAGGAGAATGTTTTAGAGTGTGCGAGAGTCAGAGCAATTGTTGATTTTGCTGTGGTAGTATGTTGTTTTAGCAGTGGAGACATTTGTAGAGAAAGAAGAGAGAAGAGACTGATACAAGGTAAGGTCAGTATAGTTTTTAGATTTCCGCCATTTCCTCTCTGCCGCCCTGACTCCAGAGCGATGTTCGCGGAGAACATCAGACAGCCAGGGGGTAGATGGGGTGGGGCGAGCTGGTCTGGATGAAAGGGGGCAAAAACTGTCTAAGGAGGATGTTAGAGTGGAGCAAAGAGTGTCAGTAGCACTGTTAGTGTCCAGTGCTGAGAACTGAGCAGGTGGAGGGAGTGAAGAGGAAACCATAGTGGATAGGCAAGAGGGAGAGAGTGAGCGTAGATTACGCCGAAAGCTAATCTGTGTAGGAGAGCGTGTTGTATCCGGAGTCAGTATGAGGTTAAGAGCGATGAGAAAGTGGTCTGAGGTGTGTAATATAGACCAACTGTGGTGGGAGAGAGGATGCTCAGGTCAAGGGTAGACAGACGACACAGGAACCAGGGCGGAGCTGATGGAGGGAGGACTCATGGAAGAGACAGGCTAATGACTTCAGGGGGCCGACTAACAGATGCTGGAGGAGGTGCTAGTGGAGGCCACAGTCTTGCTGCAGAGCCAGAGAAATTAAGAAACAAGGTGAGGGCGGGTCGATGAATGACCAAGACGAAATCGGAGGGACGAAAGAAATATCTTGAGGGTCACATCGTTCCACGGCACCTGGTCTGCAAGTTCGAGGAACTTCTTGATATATTCCTCAATGGGTCGGTGGTCCTGGGAGATGGAGAGTAGCAGATTGGCTGGGCTCTGTGGGATAAGGAAGATGACCATCACACTGTTATGGATCCTGTCTTCCGTTACAGAAGCACACTCGGAGACAGAGAGAATGCAGTGCAAGGGGGATTTATTGACAACACTTAAGTAAATCAGATGAATGCAGGTAAGTCATGGGAATCTTGCAAACGGTTGGAGTGAGGAAGGGACTAAGCAGTCCAATCTAAAGAATCTTTCAATGATGTGAGAGCATGGACGGAGAGGGATCAGTCAAGAAGCACAAACCTTGTTGGAACTGTCTGGAGAAGGGAGATCGCTGGAAGTTAACTTAGTTTGCACAGTTTGGTCACTTAGAACATCGTCTGGAGAGTACGAGAAGTGTCACTTCACACAAACGAGACCGGACCCCTGACTGAGGTGAGGTGTGTGCTTAAGTAGTGGCGGGCTGGGTATGTAAACAAGGTGCAGGTATGAGTGATTATGAATTGCATGCCGGAGAGGGTGAGGAGGGATGATGGGAAATGTTGCAATGACATGGTGGATGTGATAGTCACATTAGTTGCCACCGCTGGGGAAGCAGCCCTGGTACACACATACGCACATACATAATGATTTTATTCATTACCTGTCACGTTCCTCCCTGCCGTTGCCACTATCAGAGGGACGGGTGCACACAGCAATACTGATAGCACATGGACAAACACCCATTTCTCCATTCTCTCCTCCATATCCATTTCCTGGTAATTTCATACACTTACACTGCCCATTCTTATTGTTTAGTCTCAGTGGTATTTGTCTGTGTGCAGTGTAGTCAGTCTTCCTGCGGGAAGCTGCGCTGGCCAAACCGAACGAGTGAGTGGCGTCCGCTTATGACATCACAGCCTGGGTCGTGCTAGCGCGGTTCCACCAGAAGCTGGCGAAACATTTACATTTAATCATTTAGCAGACGCTTTTATCCAAAGCGACTTACAAAAAAGGGTAGAGCAATAGAAGCAACGAAACAAACAAGGCCAACAACCTGTAAGAGCTGTAAGAAATCTCAATTAATTAGCACAGTACACAACTTTTTTTTATTTATTTTTTTTTTTTTTTTTTTATATGTACCTGGAAATGGTATAGCCCAAAAAGGGGCGGAGTTTGGCCTATATAAACCCAGGCCAAACCTAAAGACAGGACTTGTTTTACCAAGTCAATGAGTGCTACTGTGGTGCCTCAGCAAAACCAAGTAGTTTGTATACTGTGGATACCTGATTGGCTTGTATATAGACCTATATTCTTTTGAGTATTTTTCTTATTTTATTTATTTATTTATTTATTTTGGATTGACAATTTTTTTGGACACTTGTTCATATTCTTCACTGTAGACGAACCTCTCTGACACTGTAAATAAATAGCACATTGCACAAAAGTGCTTTTGCGAGTGCGCCATCATCTTTACATTCCTTTGTGGACCATATCATTAATATCCAAACCACTTCAATAACGACTGTGGCAGTGTCCTAACCACATAGAATCCAAACATAATGAGTTTGGAAATTGTCCTAAAGAACGGAAATGGTTATATTGAGAAAAGATTCTGTGATTAAATATAATAATAATAATAATAATAAGTTTTATTTATATAGCGCCTTTCCAGAGCTCAAGGACACTTTACAATAAACAAACAACAATAAAGCCAAGTGACAAACAGAGTAGACAGAACAACAGTAGGCAAGAGTGAGGAGAAAAAAAAACAAAGAAAAAAAAATCATCTTTAAGACCTATAACATTCAGAAAAGAGGTGTGTTTTGAGCATGGATTTGAAATCAGAGATAGTGGCAACAAAACGGAGTGGTCGGGGTAGAGAGTTCCATAATTTGGGTGCTATTACACTGAATCATCTGCCCCCCATTGAAGCAAGGCGATGCCGAGGGACAACGAGAAAGTTGGAATCAGCAGATCGTAGAGAGCGAGTAGGGTTGAAGGGGAGAAGCAAGTTACAGAGGTAAGGGGGAGCAAGGCCGTGCAGAGACTTAAAAGTGAGAAGAAGAATTTTGAATTTAATACGGCAAGACACAGGAAGCCAGTGAAGATCATGCAGAATTGGGGAAATATGAGCAGAACGTTTGGTGTGTGTGAGTAGTCTGGCAGCAGAGTTTTGAATATATTGTAATTTTGAAATGGAGCTAGCTGGTAGGCCAATGAAAAGTGCATTGCAGTAATCAAGACGTGATGTGACAAATGCATGGATGAGTGTTTCAGCATCAGAGATACTGATAAAGGGACAGAGTTGAGCGATGCGACGTAGATGAAAGAATGCTAATTTGGTGACGGAATTAATGTGAGAGTGGAAAGATAAAGAGGAGTCAAAAATTACACCAAGATTTTTAACAGTAGTAGATGGTTTGATAAGAGTGCCAGCAGTCTCACAGGTGAAGTTGGTGGGAATTTTATTAGTGAGTGATGGAGGTCCAGTGAAAATAATCTCAGTTTTGTCCATGTTGAGTTTTAGAAAATTTGAATGAAGCCAATGTTTTATTTCATGTACACAAGCAGAGATTTTGTCGGTTGTGAATGATAAAGTGGATGTACAGGTAGTGTATAATTGAATGTCGTCAGCGTAAAAATGATATTTAAAACCATGACGGCGTAGGATCTCACCAAGAGGTATGATATAGATTATAAATAATAGTGGCCCAAGAACGGATCCCTGAGGGACACCTTGCTTCAGGGGGACAGTGTGTGAGCGGAAATTCTGAAGAGAAACGTAGAACAGTCTGTCAGAGAGATAGGAGGAGAACCAGGAAAGAGCAGCACCAGAAATACCCACATCCGAAAGGCGAAGAATGAGTAGTTGATGGGAGATGGTATCGAAGGCTGAGCTGAGGTCAAGCAGCAAAAGCATGGATAGAGAACCAGAATCACCAGAGAGAAGCAAATCATTAAGTACCTTAACTAGAGCAGTTTCAGTACTATGCAAAGGGCAGAAACCAGATTGAAAAGGATCGAAAAGATTATTTTCAACTAGAAAAGACTGAAGCTGGGTGGCAACAGTACTTTCCAGTAATTTGGCTATGAAGGGGAGATTTGAAATGGGACGATAATTAGATAAAACTGTGGGATCAAGGTTGGGTTTCTTGAGAACGGGGGTAACAGCTGCAGTTTTGAGTGATGGAGGTAATGAAGCAGAGGTAAGAGATGCGTTGATGAAATGAGAGATAGGTGCAGAAATGACTGAATGGCAACGTTTTAGCAGAGTAGTGGGAGCAGGGTCGAGATGACAAGATGTAGGGTTAGATTTCAAAATTAACTCGGAGACAGAAGAGGGAGTAGACAGAGAAAAAAGCAGCAAGGATTGACCAGGTTGATTCGGCAGATAACTAGTGTTAGTGGCATCATTAAAGAGATACTGGTTTACGGCATCTGTCTTTTCAAGCATGTGAGCTAAAAATGAAGTACAGAGTTCATCAGAAGCTAGAGCAGCATGAGACGGAGGTTTGATAAGTTTATTTATTGAGTTGAATAATGCTTTTGGCCTGTTGCTTGATTTATTAATTGTAGCCAATACAAAACTGGAACGAGCCAGATTCAGTGCAGATTTATAATTTTTCATATGGTCTTTGAATGCCGAATGGTGAACAGTCAGGCCAGTTTTCCTGTAGTAACGCTCAAGCCGTCTACCAGTGGCCTTTAAGATACGGAGCTCAGGAGTGTACCAAGGAGACGAATGTGTGGAAGGGACACTTCTGGTCTTGAATGGAGCATGCTCATCTAAGATATCCGAAATTATGGAGTTATAGTTGGATAGTATCAGTGAGGGTGGGGAGATATCAGAGACATCAGAGAGATTCGAAGAGGAAATAGAGGTACAAAATAATGAAATATCAACAGCTTTGAGATTGCGGTAAGATATGACAGTTGTAGAACAGTTTTTAGGGATAGGCAGGCTGAAACTAAAATCAAGAAATGTATGATCAGAAATACCAGTGTCAGTAGACGTGATAGAAGAAATATCAGCCCTTGATGTACAAATCAAATCTAGAGTATGACCACGAGTATGGGTTGGAAAATTAACATGCTGAGTTAGATTAAAACATTCAAGAATAGAAAGTAACTGGTTGGTGTTAGAGCAAACAGTATCAACATGAATATTAAAGTCACCAAGCAGTAGAATGGGAAATGACAATGAGCAGGCAATGGTCAACAGTTCACTGAGTTCAGAAAAGAAGTTAGACAGGATCTTAGGAGGTCGATAGAGCAGAATTATTATGAGAGAGTCAGCCTTCAAAACCATGTATTCAAATGTATTGGTGTCATGAAAGTCGAGTAGCTTGATACGGAGGTTGTCGCGATGAATGATAGCGAGACCACCCCCTTTACCATGGGGTCTCGGTCGGGACAGATATTTATATCCATCTGGCGTAAGCAGATTTAACTGCAAAAAATCTCCAGGAACTTGCCAGGTTTCAGTGAGAAGAAAAATGTCAAGGTTATTGTCAGTGATCATTTCGTTTAGATAAGAGGCTTTGTCCGAAATTGATCGACAGTTCAAAAGGGCAAAGTGATGATGTGATGGATTCAAATTCAGAGTTTGTTGCTGATCGCTATCAGTGAGATAGATCAGAGAACGTTGAATGGAGGGACAGGCAGGCAGTTGTCTTGGCATGGAAGATAGCCTATTGTTGGTCCAGATGCAAGGAGGAGAGTCAGGCTTTGAACAGTGTGAACTCAAGAGTGTGCGCCGCGAACGGTGTGTGTATCTTGGGCGACGGAGAATCCCTAGTCTCTGACAGTATTCATACGTCACCGAATCAAGACGCGGGCGGCAGTTAAAGCCCCTCAGTTGAGATGTGGAATATTCAATATCCATTACAGATGTAAGACAACAAAAAAATAAGGCACAGGAAAAAAGAAGAAAAAGTGTTTTTGCACAAGGCATGTTGATACTGAGAAAGTGAAAGCCCAACCACAAGCAAAACTACGTTAGCCAAACCTGAACGTCACTTCACCAAAACAGCAGACTAAATAGGAGGCAACGCACCCAGATAGTAAGCAGTAAACAAACGGCGCAACCGATAGAGAGAGCGGTAACTCACCCATCAGAAGAGCCGAGTGTGGTAGAGATGTAACAGGGAAGAAAGCTCGCAGCAGCCCGATGGCAGACTTAACAACAGTTCAGTTCAAAGTTTAAACAGTGGAAAAAGGATTAATCCAACTAGGCGCGAAACAGCTGTACAGTATTCACAGCGTCTAGCAGACAGCGTCTAGCAAACAGGTGGTCAGTGCAGAGCAGCAGAGGTGGTCAGTGCAGTGACAACAGTCCAGGCCAGGTGCAGTGACAACAGTCCAGGTCAGGGAAACGGAGTAGTCAACACAGAGCTCCGATGAAAACAAAATGATAGAATATAAATAAATATATCCGAAACCAGACAAACAGTACAAACAATCCAGGATACGAAGCGGCAGCACAAACGCGCACAGCGTACTCGACCCGGAAACGGAAGTGAAAAAACCGTTTCATAGAGTTTCATAGAGTTCATAGAGAAAGAGTTTCATATAACCCCTCTTTCTGTAGCTTAGTTGGTATAGGATCTAGCAAACATGTTTTTGGTTTTGATGCTTTAAAGGGGTGGTAAAACACATTCTTTTGAAGGCCTGATTGTGTTTGCGGGCTGCACAGTAACATATTCATGTTTATGTAAATATTGGAGCTGCTTATGTCAGCAAGTCTGGAGGAAAGGCTGTAGTTCCCTACCGGACGTTTGCTGTAGTCCATTAAATGTATTTCTTTAAAAGCAAATATCTCTCTTTGCTTTAAATTTTGAACGTTGTAACTTTGCAGATGCTGTTTATGCTCAAACAGCAACATTACACTAGCTAAAGTTAGAAAAGTGAAATCATGTTTTACCACCCCTTTAAATGTTTTAATATCTTGATGTCTGATGTTTTGTGCCATTAAACTGGGCTTTTTGTCTCTTTTAGATCTGATGGCTCTGAAAGTGGAGAGTCAAGAACTAAACGAAATGGGAGAGAAAGATATTAATGGGCAACATCATGATTTCATAACTGGAGAAAAATATTTTAGCTGCTCACAGACTGAAAAGATTTCCTCACAAAAAATCACCCAAACGGCAGGAAAGAGTTTAATTAAAAAGCGACACCCTAAAGTCCACATGAGAGTTCACACTGGAGAGAAGCCGTTCACACTCCAAGAGTGTGGAAAGAGCTTTATTAAAAAAGAAAACCATAAAAAACACACAAGTATTCCCACTGGAGAGAAGCCTTATACCTGCCAAGAGTGTGGGAAGAGTTTCACTCAAACAGGGAATCTTAATATCCACATGAGAATTCACAGTGGAGAGAAGCCTTACACCTGCCAACAGTGTGGAAAGAGTTTCACTCAAACAGGGAATCTTAATATCCACATGAGAATTCACACTGGAGAGAAGCCTTACACCTGCCAAGAGTGTGGAAAGAGCTTCACTGAAAAAGGAAGACTTGAGGAACACATGAGAGTTCACACTGGAGAGAAGCCTTATTCCTGCCTACAGTGTGGAAAGAGTTTCACTCAAACAGGGCATCTTAAAGTCCACATGAGATTTCACACTGGAGAGAAGCCTTACACCTGCCAACAGTGTGGAAAGAGTTTCACTCAAAAAGGGAATCTCAGAGTCCACATGAGAGATCACACTGGGGAGAAGCCTTACACCTGCCAACAGTGTGGAAAGAGTTTTAATCATCAAATACATTTTGATGTCCACATGAGAATTCACTCCGGAGAGAAGCCTTACACCTGCCAACAGTGTGGAAAGAGTTTCACTCAAACATGGAGTCTCAGAGTCCACATGAGAGTTCACACTGGAGAGAAACCTTACACCTGCCAACAGTGTGGGAAGAGTTTCAATCACAAAGGAAACCTTGAGGGACACATGAAAATTCACACTGGAGAGAAGCCTTACACCTGCCAAGAGTGTGGGAAGAATTTCACTTATAAAGTGAATCTTAAAGTCCACATGAGAGTTCACACTGGAGAGAAGCCTTCTTCTGAATGAGTACATCATCTTCTGATCAAAACACACATGAGGAAGATGAAGTAAAACAAGCGATCATATGTAAGCAGATGCATATGCTAAATAACATGATCATCATATAAATCAAAACAGCCCATAATGTTACTGAATGAAATGTGGACCCAGGACGAGCTCTGGGACTGTGAAGAATTAGGGGTGTTGATGGACTCCATCTACTCCATCTGTGTTTGATCATCGCTCTGAATCGGATCTGAATGTAGTCTTTAGCTCTATTCGCACAGGATTAGTATTTTCTAGGGAACTTTCTAGTGATTTAGAAATTACTCCCTCACATCTAAATTTTGCGTGGCACATTTGGATCAAGTGTCTTGTCTGGTTCCGTACCAAAAAGATATCATATAAGCGTAATGTCTTAAGGAGTTTCCAAAACTTTAGCTGTCAGATCATGTACCTCTTTCCAAAAATACTAAAGTTTTCTACATTCCCAGAAGGTGTGCGTAATTGATCCTGTATATGTTTTGCATCGCCGACATCTATGTGATACATTAGGATATATTTTGCTCAGGTGTAGTGGGGTGAGGTACATCCTGTGCATAAATGTAAAGTTCTGTTCTGTGATTTTGTTGCAGGATAATGAAATAAAGACATTGTTACATATAGTCCCCCACTGGTTTACATCGCTGGTGTGACGGTCTTGCCTGGGCGGTCTTTCTGCTGTGCGGAGCTGCACAATGAGGAAATAACACGTGGAAATGAAGGATCCAATCCAAAGAATAAATCAGTTCCACAGCATATCTCGTTAGTTCTGCTCTTTATTTAAAACTGTTGTCCCTTTTAATCCTTTTAAACTCATGCTTTGTGATCATATAGTGGATTATTTTTGAAAGAGAGGTTATAATAAACATTTTCAATGAAATAATCACAAATCATCTCAATGAAAGACAGAGCAATTAAACTGGTTTACATCGCTGGCAACTAAAAAATAAATAAAAAACATGTTGGTGGGGAAAGAGTTAATATGTATGGAGACAGAAAAGACTGATTCATAATTCACGCAAAAAACACTATGCACACGTGTAGCCAATTTGACATGCATGAAACCAAATTTACGTGCTCAAAAAACTATTCAAACTATTCACGTGTGCAAAATAAATACATTTCACAAGTGCAAAACTGAATGTGAATGTGCAAATCGTCATTCGCGTGTGATTTCCTCCCACCCGGATCGGTCATATTCTTTAGCCAATCAGATTTAGGCTTATCAATCGGCCAATCATAGGCAGTGTTGGGAGTAACGCATTACAAAAAGTAATACATTACAGTAACTTATTACTTTTTGCTGTAACGCAGTAGTGTAAGGCATTACTAATCAATTTTCAGTAATATTTTACTCGGTACATTTTCAGTAACGCTTGCGTTCCCCCCCCCCCCCCCCCCCCCCAAAAAAAATACAATAAAACGAAAAAGGAAAAGGGAAAAAAGACGCCATGCATTAACGCATGAAAAATGCAACTTATTACCTGTTCGTGTTCATTCAATAGCCGCGTGTGGTGTCCAGGTTAGTAATTAAATACTAAATGACAGCTTCTGATATATTTTTTGTATAGCGATTTACTTCATTTTCCTTCAATTCAATACTTCAATTCATCTCCCTCTTGCTGGTGTACTTTTGGATATTGTGTGATAGTCCAGTGAAGGCGTACGTGTTTATTGCAGATTTTACAGAAGTGCCGCAGGCATGGTTTCAGTCTCTGTGCTCGCGCTGGCCAGTAGAAAAGTGGCTAAAGAAGGTTTAAAGGCTCTGTCGTTTCAAAGAATAGCACAACGACAAGCGCGTCGAAGGACGGACGAGAGACGAGGCGCGCGCTGCAGAGCCAAACTATAGGCCTAATGCCAATAAACAACACTTGGGTGAAGATGACGCACACCGTGACACCGTCGTTTAGATTTTTTATAATAATAAAGTAATTTATTTCAGTTAGAGAACAGGCCGTTCAAATGAAAACGGAAGGTGTCTGCTGCATGATCCGAACATGTGATCTTGAGCTGACAGATGATTGTTACGACCCCCGGTCTAGGGGTGCAGGGGTGAACATAAAAAAAACCGTCCCAAAACAGAGTACGTTTAAAAGGAACGTTCTCGGGTTCCTGATTTTAATTTCTTTGTGAGGACAAAAAGGTGAGTATTGCCACAAGTCAACAATGAAAAATAAATCAAAACTCAGGGATAACTTCGGGGCTAGGCCAGGCCAAAATAACAAACAAAAAGTAAACTAAATTATACCAGAAGAAACTAAATTCCCTGTCAAACGAAAAATAGAACCAAAGAAAAATACAATGTCTTACCTGTCTTCCTAACTAAACATAAACAGGAGAAAAAAAGGTAATTAACAAAATAAAAGGCACCTAGCCCCTACGGTTTATAAATGACAATCAAACTAATGTTACCGTGGCACACATGCCACTAAAGTAACCAAACAAAAAAACAAGTGATAAAGGAGAGGGAGTAACTTAAATTAAAAGAACACCAGCAATGGCTCACTCACTAATAAGTAACTCATACAACTTGTGTTTTACAACAGTACACGAATCACACGGATCACTCTCTACGGGAAGAGAGAAAAACAGCAACACATCCGAGAATACAGTCACAGATGTAACATGATAGCGGAAGATTTGGTTTCAAAGTGAAATGTAAAAGCGCCTATTAAAGGGGGTTTGTCATTGTGTTGTGTATTTCATTAAGAACAATAGGCTAATTCTAAACCAAAACTCAAATCTGCTTTGCCGCACAGAGCGCGCATTTATTAACGAGCTGTCATTCACGGTGTGCGCGCACTGCCGCGTTTTCAGTTCATATGGAAGCTTAACTTTTATAGGAATTCATTGAAAGGACTTGCTTTGCATCCGCTCCCGTTATTAACGCCCAAGCGGCAGTGCGCATGTTCCTTTCGGTTAAATAGAGTTAGTGATTTAAAAGCCCAGATACCGGTGATGTCATCACACTTTGATTAACCGGTGGGAAAATGTCCCCACCGTCTCATCCCTACTGTACATTCGCGAGATGGATGCGCATTGCTTAGTTTATCAGAGATAAGGACAAGAACGTATAGGCTATTCAAATGCAAACGCAGTCAAATACAACCTTTTTCTAAAACCGAAATAACTATCTCGCAAATGTCGCAATAATAAGAAAAGAACAAATGCGCATATTGTCATAACTTAGAGTTTACACAGTTCTGTTGTGTCTATGAACAGAAGCTATTCCCAGATATTGCCAGATAATCACTTTACCTCTAAAGTAATACTTATAACATAGTTGGATCGTCATGATTTCTTGCATTGTCTTGAGCATTCACTTTTTAGCCAGTTCTCTATTGTTAGCCTGGACGGCCCATGTCATTATTCTTCATCAAATCGCCTTCTTCTGGATGTAAAATGCTCTCTGGTAGCCTACATCTTAGCATGTTAAGAGCTACTTCTGTAGTTATTTTGGTGAAAGTAACTCAAAAGTAATACAGGAGTAATGTAACGCATTACAATTCTGAGACAGTAATATTGTAATGTAAAGAATGACTTTTAAATAGCAGTAATAAGTAATCTATAATATATTACAGTTTGGAAGTAACTTGCACAACACTGATCATAGGCCCACCTGATGTTACGTCATCAGCTTTCGACCACAGTTCATCATGGCTAAGCAGAGTATGTGCAATTTGATCTGTTCATTTCTGTTGAAATAAATCAACTTTTTGATGGTATTCTAATTATATGAGCAGCACCTGTTTAATGTGTACCATGTGCTTTTTCTCTCAAGTGCTGATTCAGAGTAGATGAAGCAGTTCTTATATCACCAAGAGCCCCCTCTTCTAAAAACCATAACTTTGTTTTACTCAGATTCACCGTCATGCCATTAAGGTTACAGAATATTTCCAGCTGTTCAATTTCTTTCTGCAACCCTCCTGATATATTAGTGATATCTTCAGCGTACAGCAGGGTCTGCACTTCTGTGATTCTCTCGATCTAAATACTTTTACCATTTTCCTTGAACATGTTATATATTCATTTAGGAAAATAATAAACAAAAGTGAACTCATGCAGCCCTGTCGTACACCAGTGCTTCAGCCCAAATATCCTGTTACACCATCAGTTCCTTTCACACATGATTTAAGTTTAGAATACATAGATTTCAATACCTCAGAAACTTTTCCTCCAATGCCATTCTTAATGAGTGAAATACAGAAGACTGGATGCTATCAAAAGCTTTGGAGAAATCACAAAATACTTGTTTGTTGAGTCTGTGGCACTATATTATAAAATTATAAAGACAAAATATATCGACAAACATTTACTAGCTTTGATTAAACTCAATAAACTAAATAAGTAAATATATATATATATATAACACATTAAAAGTTCTATGCCCCTTGTATAAATGATTTCTGCACACAAACATTTGTTTAGCATTGACTGAATCTCACATATTAGCATGCCCTTGTAAAATGTATGCAACGTGTTGGTACCAACAGGTTCTTCTGGCCTCCAAGAGATGACTTCCTGTGGTGTCTCTTTGATAACGTGCTCGAAATTATTCCAGCACCACAGCCTGTCACTTCCCGGCACATGGAAATTCAGAAGGATGTGTGGATGCGACTCTCCCAGTCACTGTTATTCTCAGTGTTATTACACTCTTTTTCAGTGTTTAGCAGATCACAGAAACACCGTCACAGTGTACCACCCCGTCACATCAGTTACCACCCCGTCACATCAGTTACCACCCCGTCACAGGGTCATTTTGTTTATAAACAAATAAAACATATAAAATGTGTTATTTGGGAAGATTAAGATATGTTTCATGTTGTAGGTTGTTTTAAAAAAAAAGTTTGTTCTTATTAAAAATGTTGAAAATTGCAACGGCACCCGTTTCGTAGAATGACTTGTAAATGATTTCTGCACACAAACATTTGTGTTTAGCATTGACTGAATCTCACATATTAGATGTGGTTCAAACTCTTTCTTTGGTAGTTATTTTTAGCACATCACTGACCAACACACATTTAAATATGTATTCAAGAATTAAACTGATATGTGTTGTATTGTTTGTATGTATGTGAATGTCTCTAGACATCTGTGACTTGAGCATGAGATCAGGACTTTTATTTTGTAGTGGAGATGTGACGTCATAAGGCTGCGCCGCGCTCCTGCATCTGTTGTGATTCTGCTGAAGAAAGGTTTGTGTTTTAAGCTTTTAAAGTGTTTAAATCAATAAAAACTGTTCAGGCAATGTTATAGTTTCAACAAGAACAGTTAAATGAATGTTTGATTATTGAACTTAACATTATAATGCGTTTTCTAACATTACTAGCTTTATTTTTTATTCACACGTGTAACAGAAAAGATGCGTCTCATTTCTCTATATATCATGAATTAGTTTATCATAAACACGGAGAGTAAATTATCACAAAATACAATATACGCAATAAATTCACTATTATCCACAAATAATAAAACATTTATCAAACACAAAGAATTGGTATCAAAGTAATATAGTGCCAAATCACGGACACAGTAGCACTCCTAGAGATGATAATAATAGCAGAAACATTAAAATTACACATGATTACGAGTTTGGATGGCTTTTATGATATAATTTACGCATGATTGTTTTTAGTTTGATTAGCTTTTAGCCATTCCTTTAGTGTCTGTTTAAATGTTGAGTAATTTGTACTATCCGTTAATTGAGTTAGTAGAGTATTCCAGTAATGAATGGCTTTAACTGAAAAGACTGATCGGCCAAATGTTGTCCATCTAAACTGTTCAACACAGTCTCCTCTAGTAATTGCTCTCGTTGTTCTGACATTATTTTCTTTCTACATTATAAACTGGCATAAGGGGGGATGTGCATACACGGCATTAACAAAATGAGCAAAAATCATTGAGTGCATTAATAGTTTTACTGCCTCTTTTGTTAAATATGGTCTTATATGCCTAAAGTTAGCCAAATTAAATGTGATAAAGTTAAATGTGTAAATGTAACAAGAACAGCAAACACAATAATGAAAACTTCTGTAAAGCAACTGCTAATGTTCTCACTGAAGTGTAATCTATTAAATGTAATCTACAGATGAATACATTTAGCATAACATGTCTAAATATGAACCTGCTATATAAATCGTTATCTTTTATTAATTTGTAGTTTTTAGAGAGTTTGTTGTTGTGGAATCAGGTCATTTAAGGCCATTAACTCTCACTCTGACTGACTCTCTTACCAGTGACTGAACTACTGATTTAGTTTGGATGTGTTTTTTATTTCTGTGATTATTCTTATCTCAAAGATGGCGTTTATTAAAGAGGAGAGTAAAGACGTGAAGATTGAAGAAACATTGAGAGTCAAACATGAAGAAACTGAGGACCAAACAAAGATGGTGTTTATTAAAGAGGAGAGTGAAGACGTGAAGATTGAAGAAACATTGAGAGTCAAACATGAAGAAACTGAGGACCAAACAGGTTGGTTTCATTCTCAAAGCTCAACTCAGTCATTTGATCCGTATTCAGGAGTCAATTTTCAATTTCAAATTAGCTTTATTAGCCTGACTGTATCACAATGTTACCAAATCATTAACATATTATGCAGTACCTGCCTTGATGCCCTACGCATCATAACGTCATTATGTATAAATAATTTTGAAAAAAATATTTACTAATATATATATATATATATATATATATATATATATATATATATATATATATTAAGATTAATTAATTACGGGACTTTAACGCGTTAATTAATTGCGCAAAAAAATAAATAACATAATTTTAACCACACTTATTTTTGCACCGCGTAACGTTTTTCAATGAATGAGTTTCGACGGACCGATTATACTGGAACACCAACTAGCGCTCACGAGTCACGACAACAACAAGCCATAGTGAACATGAGCGAAGAAGCTGATGAGACCGCTTTGCTTGGCCCCGTGGATGGGACATTGTGTTTTAAAAAACAAAAGGATGGAAGCGTCGACAAGAGCATGGTTGTGTGCAAGCTATACAACAAGGAGTTAGCGTATCACCGCAGCACATCGAGCCTCAAATATCACAAATATGCTTTTGCTACACTTAATGGCAAACATTGCACTGGTCTGCTGGACTGAAATAAATAAACGATATTTTGTTGATTAAGCTTATGTATTCAGTCATTATTCAATGGTATACTAAAAATACATGTGAAAAATTACTTCTCATTGTTCTCAGGTCAAATATTTATATGCAATTAAAATGCGATTAATTTCGATTAATTAATTACAATGCCTCTAATTAATTAGATTAATTTTTTTAATCGAGTCCCGGCCCTAATATATATATATATATATATATATATATATATATATATATATATATATATATATATATATATAAATCAAATAACTATTTGAACACCCTGCTATTTTGCCACATAGAAATCATGGAGGGGTCTGAAATTGTCATCGTAGGTGCATGTCCACTGTGAGAGACATAATCTGAAAAAAAAAAAATCACAATGTATGATTTTTTAACACTATTAATTTATATGATTTAGCTGCAAATAAGTATTTGAACTCAATGTTAATATTTGGTACATTAGCCTTGTATCATTATTTTGAAGTATCATTATTCTGAGGCAACATTCTCATCAGCTTTGTATTTAAATCTTCATATTTTATATTTTTACCTTTTATAAAGGACATTTCCCCCTAATCTTATTAAATATAGGCTATGCTTCAGCTTTCCCTTTATATTCTTACATTTGATCAATAAATTAAATTAGAATAATATGCTATTGGGTTGTTACCAATCAAATTAAATAATTAACACTGAAAAACTAAAACTGCATTAAATAATGTTATGAGATTGTTTTAACTAAAAGTTAACTAAACCACCATTAGGTGGCGGCAGGTGAGTACTAATGAGAGAGTCATTGAGTCGTTCGGCTGAGTCGTTCATGAATGAGGCAGTCATTTTATGAATAGGGCATTGAATCTTTGATTCAACCGATTCATTCAAACACTGAATCATTCAGTAACGCACTGTTGCTGTGCGATATGTTATGGTTCTGATGTGGACATATGATATGATCTTGGAAATATTTTCGCTGCTGAAATTTACATTTACATTTACATTTAATCATTTAGCAGACGCTTTTATCCAAAGCGACTTACAAAAAAGGGGAGAGTAATAGAAGCAACGGAACAGACAAGGCCAAAAACCTATAAGAGCTGTAAGAAATCTCAATTAATTAGCACAATACACAACAATTTTTTTTGTTTTTTTTGTTGTTTTTTTTAAAGACAGACATCTACAACAAAAACTCACGTCCGCAAAGTGCCGAACACTGGATTTTGATAGCTAAGATAGCTACAACCCATTAGGACTAAGGCTGTTGCCCCAGCTGTTGTCGTTAATGCAGATTCAGTGGCCCAATGGGTTGGTTTTGTATTCTAGCTAAACGCGCAGCAATAGCCATCTACAACAAAAACTCACGTACGCAATATACAGAACACTGGATTCTGATAGTTATGATAACTATGTAACATACCCGCTTGAAGGCACAAATCCGGATGAGAGACGTAGATATGATCCAGGAGTGTGCGCTTTTGGTCGTTGCTGTGGTGATCAGTAAGTGCTATTCTGTATTGGTCAAGTGCAAATGGAAAAGATGTGTCTTAAGATGTTTTTTAAGAATGGCTACAGACTCGGCAGCACGAATTGAGATCGGCAGGTCATTCCACCAGGTGGGAACGGTCCAGGAAAATGTCCGTGAGAGCGATTTCATGCCTCTTTGGGATGGAACCACGAGGCGCCGCTCGCTCGCAGAACGCAAGCTTCTAGAGTGTGTGTAAGTCTGAGCAAGTGAATTTAGGTATATTGGTGCAGAGCCAGAGGTTGTTTTGTAGGCGATAACTAGTGCCTTGAATTTGATGCGAGCAGCCATTGGCAACCAGTGCAGTTTGATGAAGAGAGGCGTAACATGCGCTCTCTTCGGCTCATTAAAGACCACTCTCGCCGCTGCATTCTGGATCAGCTGCAAGGGTTTGATAGTGCATGCTGGAAGCCCAGCCAGAAGAGCATTACAATAATCCAGTCTGGAGAGAACAAGAGCTTGAACCAGGAGTTGTGCAGCCTGTTCTGATAGGAAGGGTCTAATCTTTCTAATGTTGTATAAAGCAAATCTGCAGGACCGGGCTGTTGCAGTAATGTGGTCAGTGAAGTTTAACTGGTCATCAATCACAACTCCAAGGTTTCTTGCTGTCCTTGATGGAGTTGATGGTCGATGAACCAAGCTGAATGGAGAAATTTTGATGAAGTGCTGGGTTGGTTGAGAAAACAAGTAATTCTGTCTTTGCAAGATTGAGTTTAAGATGATGCTCTTTCATCCAGTCAGAAATGTCTGTCAGACAGGCAGCGATACGAACACTGACTGTAGGATCATCTGGTTGAAATGAGAAGTAGAGTTGAGTGTCATCCGCATAGCAGTGATAGGAGAAGCCGTGTTTCTGAATGACAGAACCTAATGATGACATGTAGATGGAGAAGAGAAGTGGTCCAAGGACTGAGCCCTGTGGAACCCCAGTAGCTAGATTATGAGACTTAGACACTTCACCTCTCCATGACACCCTGTAGGACCTACCAGAGAGGTAAGACCTGAACAACTGGAGAGCAGATCCTGAGATCCCCGTCCTCTTAAGTGTTGACAGGAGGATCTGGTGGTTAACTGTGTCAAAAGCAGCAGACAGATCCAGCAGAATGAGCACTGAGGATTTGGAAGCTGCTTTTGCCAGTCTCAGTGCCTCAGTTACCGAGAGCAAGGCAGTCTCAGTCGAATGGCCGCTTTTGAAGCCGGATTGGTTGTTGTCTAGGAGGTTGTCCCGTTCCAGAAACATAGAGAGTTGATTGAACACAACTCGCTCAAGGGTCTTTGCAATGAAAGGCAGAAGGGATACCGGTCGGTAGTTTTCTAAAAGTGCTGGATTCAGAGAGGGTTTCTTAAGCAGTGGGGTTACCCGAGCCTGCTTAAATGCTGTGGGAAAGGTGCCCGTGTGAAGAGAAGTGTTGACAATGTGAGTGAGTGCAGGAGTGATTGAAGAAGAAATAGCCTGAAGGAGGTGAGTGGGAATAGGATCAAGTGGACAGGTAGTAGGGTGATTGGAAAGGATGAGTTTAGAAATATCTGCCTCGGAGAGTGGAGAGAAGGATGGAAGCGTGTTCGTGTTAGTTGTTGAGATGTGCGTGTCAGTTAGTGATGAGGAGAACTGGTTGCTAATGAGAGCTGTTTTGTTGGTGAAAAATGATGCAAAGTCATCAGCTGTAAGAGTTGATGAAGGAGGGGGAGGAGGTGGACAAAGGAGAGAGGAGAATGTTTTAAAGAGTTGGCGAGAGTCAGAGCAATTGTTGATTTTGTTGTGGTAGTATGTTGTTTTAGCAGTGGAGACATTTGTAGAGAAAGAAGAGAGAAGAGACTGATAAAAGGCAAGGTCAGTATTGTTTTTAGATTTATGCCATTTCCTCTCTGCCGCCCTGAGTCCAGAGCGATGTTCACGGAGAACTTCAGACAGCCAGGGGGCAGATGGGGTGGGGCGGGCTGGTCTGGATGAAAGGGGGCAAAAACTGTCTAAGGAGGATGTTAGAGTGGAGCAAAGAGTGTCGGTAGCACTGTTAGTGTCCAGTGCTGAGAACTGAGCAGGTGGAGGGAGTGAAGATGAAACCATAGTGGATAGGCGAGAGGGAGAGAGTGAGCGTAGATTACGCCGAAAGGTAACCTGTGTAGGAGTACGTTTTGTATCAGGAGTCAGTATGAGGTTAAGAGTGATGAGAAAGTGGTCTGAGGTGTGTAATGGAGTAACTAAAGTGTTGTCTGTGGAGCAGTTGCGTGTGTAGACCAGGTCTAATTGGTTACCTGATCTGTGAGTAGCCGTAGTAGATACTAACTTAAGGTCAAATGAAGTCAGTAGAGTGCTGAAGTCTGCAGCTAGGTGTTTATCAAGATGGATGTTGAAGTCGCCAAGCAGAATCAGTGGAGTGCCATCCTCAGGGAAGCTAGAAAGTAACACATCCAACTCCTCCACAAAGTTACCGAGGTGACCTGGAGGACGATAGACCACTACCACATGGATTTTAACAGGGTGAGTAATAGTGATTGAGTGCGATTCAAATGAATTGGCCGGTAGAGACGGTAATGGATCAAATTTCCAATCATTTGAGATAAGCAAACCAGTACCCCCACCCCTCCCAATAGGCCGAGGAGTGTGTGAAAAAGTATAATTGCTTGAGAGGGCTGCAGGAGTGGCAGTGTCCTCTGGTTTGATCCAGGTCTCAGTTAGGGCCATGAGGCTAAGCTGAGAATGAGTCCCAATAGATGAAATAAAGTCTGCTTTGTTTACAGCCGACTGGCAATTCCAGAGACCAATTGGAATAAAGAGTAAAGTAGCAGAGGATGTTAGGATATAGCGCAAATTATTAGGATTACGGCGTCTCGTGCGTACGGAGCGTGATTTACGAGTGCTAGTAGTTATAGTTGAGATTTGAAAGCACATGGTGAAAAGGCCAGATAGGAATTAGAGCCGAACACAAATAATGAAAAGGAAGATGATACTCAAGTGCCTTGCCGGGGTCCTTGCTCGGGATGAGTTGCACTGGGAAGAGTTGAAGTCTTTACACTCGTCGGTCTTCACACAAGGAGGGCTTCACACTGCCGCTTCCGCTGCCGCGGACTATCACGCTATTTATACTCACTTGAGTATCGTTATTGAAAGCAGCTGGGAACGCCCCCAACAAACTCGCTTCCCAACGTGGCACTGACTAAACAAATGCTAACTCAACAAATGCTAACTCCCACACACACCGAGAGAATATACCAAAACTAATAATACACACCTCAGCACTACACAGACACACTTATCTAACAACAAATTAACAAACAATCAAATGAGAAAAGTTACAAACACTTACAGAGTAGTTGTCTATCAGTCAATTGAATTGCTCCTCTCTAGCCAAAATGTTTCAAACACACAAGGCTTTTAATACCTCGCTGGCCACGCCCCCAACAAACTCGCTTCCCAACGTGGCACTGACCAAACAAATGCTAACTCAACAAATGCTAACTCCCACACACACCGAGAGAATATACCAAAACTAATAATACACACCTCAGCACTACACAGACACACTTATCCAACAACAAATTAACAAACAATCAAATGAGAAAAGTTACAAACACTTACAGAGTAGTTGTCTATCAGTCAATTGAATTGCTCCTCTCTAGCCAAAATGTTTCAAACACACAAGGCTTTTAATACCTCGCTGGCCACGCCCCCAACAAACTCGCTTCCCAACGTGGCACTGACTAAACAAATGCTAACTCAACAAATGCTAACTCCCACACACACCGAGAGAATATACCAAAACTAATAATACACACCTCAGCACTACACAGACACACTTATCCAACAACAAATTAACAAACAATCAAATGAGAAAAGTTACAAACACTTACAGAGTAGTTGTCTATCAGTCAATTGAATTGCTCCTCTCTAGCCAAAATGTTTCAAACACACAAGGCTTTTAATACCTCGCTGGCCACGCCCCCAACAAACTCGCTTCCCAACGTGGCACTGACCAAACAAATGCTAACTCAACAAATGCTAACTCCCACACACACCGAGAGAATATACCAAAACTAATAATACACACCTCAGCACTACACAGACACACTTATCCAACAACAAATTAACAAACAATCAAATGAGAAAAGTTACAAACACTTACAGAGTAGTTGTCTATCAGTCAATTGAATTGCTCCTCTCTAGCCAAAATGTTTCAAACACACAAGGCTTTAAGGAAATAGAACAAAAACAATAAAGCAGTCAAAAAAATGTAAGTGACTTGATGTTAATTAATTGTTTATGGAAAGGTCATATGAAATCAGTGTCACATTGAAAAAAAACCCCTTTTCCTTGCTGCACCTGTCCTACAATGTCTCCATGTCTGAGAGCAGATTTAGCTTGCTGTATGGCCTCAGTTGTGGTCCACTTTCTCCCAGTTGCCAGTCTTGGAGCAGCCGCTTGTATTACAGCATCTTGGGACTCTGTCAATGTCATGTCCAGTCTTACTTTGGCACATGTATTCTTCAGTGAGGCTTGAGACAGGCAGCTGGATCCCTCACTGGACACTCGTCGCGGGCTGGATCCCTAACTCGACACTCGTTGCAGGCTGGATCCCTCACTGGACACTTGTTGCGGGAAGGCGGATCAGAACAAAAGTCTGTAAGCTGGTGTTCCTTCACCAGGTTATATTCTTGACCTGAAGACAAGCCTGTAAGTCTGCACTCTTCAAAACTGCTGGCATTGGCTGGTAATCATCTGATGTATGGATCGTCTAAACCGCTCCAAAAAAGAATCATCTTGAGGGTCGCATCGTTCCAGGGAACCTGGTCTGCAAGTTTGAGGAACTTCTTGATATATTCATCGACGGGACGGTGGTCCTGGGAGATGGAGAGAAGCAGATTGGCTGGGCTCTGTGGGATAAGGAATATGTCCATCGCACTGTGGTCTGTTATGGGTCCTGTCTTCTGTTACGGAAGCACACTCGGAGACAGAGAGAATGCAGTGCAAGGGTGATTTATTGACAACCATTAAGTAAATCGGATGAATGCAGGTAAGTCATGAGAATCTTGCAAATGGTTGGAGTGAGGAAGGGAATAAGCAGTCCAATCTTAAGAATCTGAAGAAATTGGAGAGGGATCAGTCAAGACGCACAAACCTTGTTGCAACTATCTAGAACACTCAAAGTCTGGAGAAGGGAGATTGCTGGAAGTAAACTTAGTTTGCACAGTTTGGTCACATAGAACATCAGACACTGATACGGGTGGTAGTTGTCCAGAGGCGTATCACGAATATTAGAAAACGGCGTCCACAATAGATTCAACGAAAATGCACTATAAAATAATAATTTTAAAGAAAGCTAGACAGGAGCTAAGCCACTCACGTCTTACTCCATTGAATGCTCACTAGCGCCCCCGAGATCGTTAATTTAGTGCATATTTTGTTCTTATGTCACAAGTAATAATATCAAGCCAAGGTTTACTGAGTTTTACACGATTCTTTTGTAGTGTGGTTTTTGGTGAAATGTACTAAACTATATATCACCTGTGTACATTAGCCCACTTCTTCTCGACACTTTTTCCTGTTGGTTTATAGAACAATTACTTCGAATTGCCCTCTGTCATTTCAAAGAATAGCACATGCGCGAGCATGGCCTAATCCGTTTGGGGAGGAGCGCGTGCAGTCAGCGGAGACAGCGAAAGTATAAACAAGGCTTGAGATGTGGCGCTGCGCGGAGCTGAGCTTCGAGGCTTAAGACATAAAAGAGACGAGAGGTTAATATTAGGTGGGTCTTAATCAGCTCCCTAGTTCAGTAGTCAGGGCACTGATCAGGACATACCGGTAAGTCCATGGGCTGATCCCTGATCAGTGCCCTGACTACTGACAGAGCAGATTAAGGCGCACGCATTGTGAAGATCGATATCTGTAGCCTGCCTGACACGGTATTTCCACAGACGTCGCATCTCTCATAGACTACAGTAGCCTATTTAAAATGGCACATGCATCCGTTATATTCTCAATTTTATTTACAAAGTAATCCCTGTAAATTTTTTAGGTTAACTACAGAAGAGACCAGGATTAGTGTGTGTCGCACTGTCATGACTCGCATCGGGGCGCGTGGCATCAGGATGGTTTTGCATTAAATTAACGGCATTTAGGAGATTATCCACTCATTTTCCCCCGGCCTTTATTTGAGACCGGCCTTTATTTGTTCGTGCTGACCACACTCCCGGCCACTATCAGAGGCCCGGTGTTTATTTGACTACAGGCTTTTATTTGAGGAAATACGGTACTTTGTGTTTTAGCCAATATAAGTGTGATAAAGTCACATCAGTTGCCACCGCTGGGGAAGCAGCCCTGGTACACACATACGCACATACATACTGATTTCATTCATTACCTGTCTCGTTCCTCCCTGCCGTTGCGACTATCAGAGGGACGGGTGCACAAGCATTACTGATAGCACATTGACAAACACCCATTTCTCCATTCTCTCCTCCATATCCAGTTCCCGTTCATTTCATGCACTTAAACTGTGCATTCTTATTGTCTGGTCTCAGTGGTATTTGTGTGCAGTGTAGTCAGTCTTCCTGCGGGAAGCTGTGCTGGCCAAACCGAACGAGTGAGTGGCGGCCGCTTATGACATCACAGCCTGGGTTGCGCTAGTGCAGTTCCACCAGAAGCTGGCGAAACCACTGTCTAGTGTGAATAGGTGTTTGTGTCTGTATTTATCTGGCAGGATTATGTGTTATAAATGGGGAATGGATTATTATTGATCACTTATAATGGATGGCAATCTCATAAGTAGATGAGGTACTTGTGTTGGTATTAAATGTTATATGTACCTGGAAATGGAATGGGCCAAAAAGGGGCGGGGTTTGTCCTATATAAACCCAGGCCAAACCTAAAGACAGGACTTGTTTTACCAAGTCAATGAGTGCTACTGTGGTGCCTCAGCAAAACCCAATAGTTTGTATACTGTGGATACCTGTTTGGCTTGTATATTGACCTATATTCTTTTGAACATTTTTCTGATTTAATTAATTAACCTCTCTGACACTGTAAATAAATAGCGCCTTGCACAAAGTGCTTTTGCGAGTGCGCCATCATCTGTATATTCCTTTACGGACTCACATTTCCTCCCGGAATACGAGCTGGTGGGCTTGTTTTCATCACAATAAGCTTAACTTATTTGAAAGTCAGAAGAGCTTGTTTACAGAAAGGTATGGTCATTATTTGATTTTACTGGAAATTGTTTGCACTAGAAAAACCTCTAGTTTGCACTACAGAAAAGTGATACTGTTTAATTACTGGGTATTTAAAAAGAAATCATAATAAATGTTGAAATCGGGTAATATCTTTTCAGTTCTTTTTTCTGTAGGCAGCACTAACTGCATTTAAGCAGCAAGAAGCTAACCATCTCTTTGATAGACATTAAAACGCAAACTCGAATTGCAATATCTGTTAGAAAAATCACAATTAGATATTTTCCCCAAACTGCACAGCCCTATATTCCAAACCACTTCAATAACATCTGTGGCAGTGTCCTAACCACATAGAATCCAAACATGATGAGTTTGGAAATTGTCCTAAAGAACGGAAATGCTTATTTTGAGAAAATATTGAGAAAAGTTTGAGATTAAATATAACCCCTCTTTTTCTGTAGCTTAGTTGGCATACATGTTATACATGTACACACAATAACGTGTTCATGTTTTGTACGATTGCATTATTTATCATATATTTTACCTTTTATGGTACACCGCTCTTTCCCTCCTTGTAAAAATGGTCTGATGGTTTCCGGGTTCTATGAAGCCGGTCCCTCAAAAATACTCAGTTGGCTAGGATTGGTTAGCTGGCCCAGCTGTGTTCTGATTCGCTAACCGCCTATGCACGTGTTTGTATGTAAGTTATCACGAGCGTTGGCCGGGCGCTGCCATTACATGTTTTCAACACTGACAGGGAGTCGGAGCCTGCTGGATTTACAACACAAGATCTTCCACTTCACCTGATATATGTAATGTGACATTACGTGAGGGAATAGGGTCGAAAATGGTTGTGTTAGTTGATCGGTAAAGTTATCTGGGCTGTGGGTGTCCGTGCTGCCATTATGTTTAAAACACTAAAAGAGCCTGCTGGATTTACAACACAAGATCATCACTTCTCCTTATATAGGGTGAATTTGAGGTGATTGGGACAATTGTTGGCATTGAGATGACTTGGGAATTGTCCCAATCACCCTGAATTCACCTTGACATCATATTAGATACATTTAAGTGAGTTTAAAACGATGTTATGACGTTACTCCGTGCGTTCACTTGTTTACACTGCTAAGAGTAAAGCGCTCCTGCCAAATAAAAGCCGAAACCGAGGGTAGCGCAGATATGACGCGATTGACAGGCGACTCCCTCAAATGCAATGCTGAAACGCCCCTGTCCTTAGTTAAAATAGCAATTTTCTCATAATTTACAAATAGTTGGAAACATCTGGGATATTGTAGGTACTCAACTGAACAAAATATATAACATCGGCCTAGTGGTTTTTGGATATTTTACTGCAAAAATACTACATAGTGCACCTTTAATATTCTCGAAGGAGGGGTTTATGTAAATATTGGAGCTGCTGATGTCAGCAAGACTGGAGGAAAAGGTTGTAGTTCCCTACCGGCCGTTTGCTATAGTCCATTAAATATATTTCTTTAAAAGCAAATATCTCCCTTTGCTTTAAACTTTGAATGTTGTAACTTTGGAGATGTTGTTTATGCTCAAACAGCAACATTACACACTAGCTAAAGTTAGAAAAGTGAAATCGTGTTTTACCACCGCTTCAAATGTTTTAATATCTTGATGTCTGTTGTTTTGTGCGTCTTTCCTGTAGCTAAATGAGTAGAGCATGGCGCTAGCAGCGCCAAGGTCATGGGTTCGATTCCCAGGGAAAGCAAGAATTGACAAAAAATTTAAAATGTGTACCTTGAATGCAATGTAAGTTGCTTTGGATAAAAGCATCTGCCAAATGCGTAAATGTAAATTAAACTGGGTTTTTTGTCTCTTCTAGATCCGATTGCACTGAAAGTGGAGAGTCAAGAACTAAATGAAATGGAAAAGAAAGATATGAATGGCCAACATCATGATTTCATAACTGGAGAAAAATCTTTTATTTGCTCACAGACTGAAAAGATTTCCTCAGGAGAGAAGCCGTTCAGCCGCCAAGAGTGTGGTAAGAGCATTATTAAAAAAGAAAACCATAAAACACAAACAATTATTCACACTGGAGGAAAGCCTTACACATGCCAGCAGTGTGGAAAGAGTTTCACTAAAACAGGGCATCTTAAAGCCCACATGAGAGTTCACACTGGGGAGAAGCCTTACACCTGCCAACAGTGTGGAAATGGTTTCACTAAACAAGGGAGTCTCAGAGTCCACATGAGAATTCACAATGGAGTGAAGCCTTTCACCTGCCAACAGTGTGGAAAGAGTTTCACTGAAAAAGGGAGTCTCAGAGTCCACATGAGAGTTCACACTGGAGTGAAGCCTTACTCCTGTCAGCAGTGTGGAAAGAGTTTCACTCAAACTCAGCATCTTAATGTCCACATGAGAGTTCACACTGGAGAGAAGCCTTTCACCTGCCAACTGTGTGGAAAGAGTTTCACTGAAAAAGGGAGTCTCAGACTCCACTTGAGAATTCACTCTGGAGTGAAGCCTTACACCTGCCAACAGTGTGGAAAGAGTTTCACTCAAAAAGGGAGTCTCAGTGTCCACATGAGAGTTCACACTGGAGAGAAGCCTTTTACCTGCCAACAGTGTGGACAGAGTTTTAATCATAAAGTAAATTTTGATAAACACATGAGAATTCACACTGGAGAGAAGCTTTACACCTGCAAACAGTGTGGAAAGATTTTAACTCGAAAAGAGGATCTTAAAGCCCACATGGGAGTTCACACCAGAAAGAATCCTTTCACTTGCCAACAGTGTGGAAAGAGTTTCCCTCATAAAGGAAGACTTGAGCAACACATGAGAGTTCACACTGGAGAGAAGCCTTTCACCTGCCAACAGTGTGGAAAGAGTTTCACTGAAAAGGGGAGTGTCAGAGTCCACTTGAGAATTCACACTGGAGAGAAGCCTTACACCTGCCAACAGTGTGGAAAGAGTTTCAATCGAAAAGGAAACCTTGAGGAACACATGAGAGTTCACACTGGAGAGAAGCCTTACACCTGCCAACAGTGTGGAAAGCGTTTCACTCATAAAGGGAGTCTCAAATCCCACATGAGAATACACACTGGAGAGAAGCCTTCTTCTGAATGAGTACATCATCTTCTGATCAAAACACACACAAGCGATCATATGTAAGCAGATGCATATGCAATAACAAGATCATCAACATTAAACATCATATAAATCAAAACAGCCCATAATGTTACTGAATGAAATGTGGACCCAGGACGAGCTCTGGGACTGTGAAGAATTAGGGGTGTTGAAGGACTCCATCTACTCCATCTGTGTTTGATCATCGATCTGAATGTAGCCCTGTTCGCACAGGATTAGTATTTTCTAGGGACCTCTGTGATATAGAAATTCATCCTGACTTAACTCCCGGATATGATGTCATGACTTGTAAATGTTTTTTCGTTATAGATATAACTGTATGAAATCATAAACAGTAATATGTATCGATATTGGTTTTGATATTTGTAGGCCAGTGTGTGGCATTTCTGTTGCGTGTCAACTGTGGCGTTTTCTATGCCTTTGCACACCAGTAGCTTGTCTGACGTGGCACTGCTGCTGCTATTGATGTACAGGGAAGCCCTATACTTCATGTTAAACATAAATATATAGCCTACTGATACAGCAAAGACAACGTCTGCAGTAGCCGACTGACCATACATATCTATGGTATTGATGGCAAAAGAGGCTACAAAATATTTTGTTCTGTATTGACAGATTTAATATTTCAAAATTGATAATTATTTCGTTTTTTATTATTACAATTAGGCCTATATTTGCATTTATGTTAACCTACGACTTTCAAACATGAAAATGTCATTTATTAATATTTATTTGTGTCAAAATTACATAAACATATTTTCCTATTCTATTTTGCCTGGAAACGCTTCCAACACGCTTGTGTGTCGCGTGAAAAATAGGCGTCTCTTCTATTTCAAGCATGCACGTGTTGAGCCGCACGTGTCTCGTAGCCAGTGTGCAGGCTCTAACCGGTTAACATGGGAGCCGAAATAAAAACGGACACATTTAATTTATCATGAGTGAGAAGCTGACAATATATGGCGGAAGATTCAGTTTCAAAGCTAAATGTAAAAGCTCCCATTTAAGCGAGCTTGTCATTGTACTGTTCTGTTCTGTTTTTCATAAAAAATAGTATTGATATTAATATTAAACACACCATTCAAGCAATTTGCTCTCAAATTGGTACTCATTCTAAAGTGAAATTAAATAATCTGTGCAGGAATTCATAACGGTGCGCATTATATGAATGCAGTCTCCATTCATGAAAGATAGAAATGCACAGGAAACAAAAACCTTGCAAAAATTATACACAATCCACTTAATCCTGGCCAAATCACAGAGATGCCGATTCACACAGGATTAAGATCACAGACATTCTCTTCAATTGTTACAAATCCCCAGAGGTCCCCAGATAATACTAGTGACAAAAGTGATAATACAAAAACGTGATTTTTTCCCCCAGTTTTTTGTTCAAAAGGTTGCTTTTTTTAATGAAACGTACCCATATTTAAGTGTTGATAAACAGGAAAGCATGAAAATAGACAACTTTTTTTTTAAAGTAAAGGCCTCTTAGTTTTCATATTGCATGCTCAGATATTCATACAACAAAATATTCTATGGGTCGTCATATTTTTGTGAATATGATCAAAAACCCTGGTGGTGGGAAAAGAGTTAATATGTGGTTCAGGCAATATGTGAATATGTACTCTGATTATCTTCACTGTAATAAAATAAAATATGACAAACACAACCCTCTTCTTGTTAAGACATGCTGCGAGTTTACTTGGATTTACCTCAGAATAAGAATAATATGATTTTAAGATGAGAATTAAATTTAAAATATTTGTTAAAAAAAAATGGCAAAACATTTCATCTCACTTATTTAGCGTTATTGATGCATAAACTTCACATTGTAGGCTACTAGTTGAATTATTGCCAGATAAAAATGTGTCAAAATCAACAGAAACATGTTGAAATATGAAATAGGTAGGCAACCTCAATGCTAAATAAAGATACACATACAAATGAGGATATTTTATGACCTATAATATTAAACACAGCATGATATAAAAGTAGGTTTGCCAACTGTCCCGTATTTGCCAAGACATCCTATTTATTCAGCCTAAATGTCCTGTACATTACTGACCCGTTTATTGACTTCTATACTTCTATAAGCTGATTCATAGTTGTTGCGTCTTGCACGCTCAAGTTTGTTATTTTAAATGTAAATGCGCTCAAAAAAAGAGACAAAATAGTTTTCATTCATCTTGCACTGTCCCTGTCTGTGTCTTTTTTACTCCACTGCTTGCTCTGTTGTTTTCATGTGTAAACCCAAGTATACCGTTCAAAAGTTTTAGATTTTCTAATGTTTTTCAAAAACTTTTTTCTGCTGAACAAGTCTGCATTTATTTGATCCAAAATACAGAACAAAATTAGCCTAGAAATCTAGACGCACCCTAGCGGCAGCAAATTTAGTCTGCCAGCAAGTGTCGTTTAGGAACTCTCAATACCCTTCTGAGCTGTATTCCTCTCAATCTGGACGGGCCAATCACGTCGTGTATAGAGTCGGTGGGCGGAGCCATAATGTCGACGGCCGAGTTGCGTTTGCGTGCTTCTAGTAAACACAGAAACTGGCGAACGGCGGCGGTCTTTCGAATCAGCTTTACACTGCGATTCTGGAAGACTTGGAGTTAAGCTTTTCTCTGAGAAAAGAACAAAGACCGGCACTGAAGTCATTCTTAAAAAGGGAAGATGTGTTCAGGGTTTAGCCGACCGGATACGGTGAATGTTTAATTTATCAACAAGCACTGCTTCACCTTCGTTGCTCTGGTTGGTGTAGCGCTATCCTATCGCGTGCTGAGGGAGTTTGAAAGACAACCGTTTATCCCGCCCCTCGGATTGAGCCCTGTCTATGGTGAGTTTCCAGACCAAACATCTTGATGTGGGTCTGGCTTGTCAGGCTAGAACCAAACAGTAATATTGTGAAGTATTTTTATAATTTAAAATAATTTTCTATTTGGATATATTTTTTAAATGCAATTTATTCCGGTCTTCAATTATATATGATCCTTCAGAAATCATTGTAATATGCTGATTTGCTGCTCAAGAAACATTTCTTCTTATTATAAATGTTGAAAACATTTGTGTACAATTTATTTCAGGATTCTTTCAAAAAGTTCAAAACAACAGCATTTGTCTGATATAGAAATCTATTGAAATTAATACTTTTATTCACAAAGATGCCTTATATTAAAGTTAAATATTATATTTATTTGTAGTGCTGGGAGACATCTAGGAATGAAAACATGAACAGTGGAGAGCTCTTTTATAGTAGAAAATGAAGTTGTACTTCTGATGAAAAAGCTTCCCTGTCCTTACCACAGATGCCACTCCATATCAACCCTAGCAGCCATGAAATGGCCGTCTGCTTGATTGCATGGAGGGCAAGATCTGAGGCCAAGCAGAGTTCTTGAATCGCATCCGGCCCGAATCCCTCGTCATGATCCTATTCTCTTAGCAGGTCAGCCTGATGTGCCTTGAACAGCCATGTTCTACAAGGACACACCAGTCTGAACTGCTTCTGCACACACTTTACCCATTATGCTAGTCAATTTCCATGGCTTAGTGGGCAAGCTAGGTTTCCTTCACTACAACGCTGGTGACGGGGAGAGATGGCCCACGAGTATCTGGCCCATCCTCGGGCTCCCCCATACCCAAGCTCTAGCATACCAATTACCATAGAATATGATTATGGCATTTGTGTATGAACACGATTGGAGTATGAATTCCTCAGTTTGGAGATGGGGAAAGAACCACACTCACCTACTATAAGGAAAATAAACCAGAGGACCAAATTATGACCTGAGCATCTGAACAGGAACAATGATCATACCCGCTGTCTGTTTTACAGATGCAATGTAGCTCTCGATTGTTCCTGTCTGCTGCTGCTGCTGCCTGCCTCAGAGTTTGTAGCTCTGTATAGATGCGTTTGAATCTCTATTTTATATATTTTCTTTATCTATACTGCTAAATATAACTTACTCATCACCGTATATTGTTTAATATAGCCTATCAAATTATATTTGACATTGCTAGCTTTTAATCTAAATCACTACCACGTGTTAGCTTTTTGTTTTTTTAAATGGACACGTTTTTGGGGCAGACCTGACCTGTTGAAGATAGATGGCATTCATCCCACCTGGGCTTGTTCTACTCTTCTCTCTAGTAATTTGGCACATAGTCTTAGAGCTAAACTTTAAACTCACTGGTGCCCAAGTCAGGAAGCAGACATACCGGCTAAACCAACCGTCTGCTAACTGTTTAACGTCACCAGAGTCAGCGGAATCCCAGCACATAGAGACTTTTTCACCTAGATATTATCACATAGAGACTGTGTCTGTTCGACGAATTGGTAAATACAAAAGCCATCAAAAACTTTCAACAGTAAAAATGTAATTGATGTCCAACAAATAAACAACAGATATAATACAGATTAACATTTGATAAAACTCTGATTGCTGAATATTCCATCCCTTTTTTCAGAAGTGCTTATTGTTAATGATATGATTATAGACCATAACCTAGGTGTGCTGTTTGACAGAAACCTGGCTAAAACCTGACGACTACATTACTTTAAATGAGTGCACCCCCCAAGATTATTGTTATAAACACGAGCCACGTCTGAAAGGTAAAGGGGGAGGTGTTGCTGTAATTTATAATAATATCTTCAGTATTACTCAGAAGTTTAGTTTCATATATAATTCCTTTAAAGTTTGGTGCTTTATGTAATGTTGTGTAGTGTAAATGTTAAATCCCGTTTGACATTTGTGTTGGCTACTGTATACAGGTCACCAGGGCACAATACAGATTTTATCAAAGAATTTGCTGGTTTTGTATCAGAGTTAGTACTGGCTGCAGATAAAGTACTAATTGTTGGTGATTTTAATATCCACGTAGACAATGAAAAAGACGCATTGGGATTGGCATTTAGAGACATTCTAAACTCCATTTGAGTTAGATAACATGTATCAGGACCCACGCATTGTCGTAATCCTACTTTAGATATAATAATGTCACATGGAATAAATGTTGATCCCGTTGAAATTCTGCAGCAGAGCGATGACATCTCAGATCATTACCTAATATCATGTATACTTAATTTAGCTAAGGCTGCAAAGCCGTCCCCTCGCTTCAAATATGGCAGGACTATAACCGCTGCGACTAAAGATTGCTTTGTACATAATACACAACAGAAACTATTGACTTTTTCTTTAATTACACTTAAGACATAATTTCTCTGAGACGCTTAAAGAAGATTAAAGAAAATAATCCAACACCGTGGTAAACAAGCACACTCTGGCCCTTAAAAAAGCAGCCAGGAAAATGGAGCGCAGTTGCAAGAAAACAAAATTCTTATTTCTCAACTTTTTTAGAAGAAATCAAACACAACCCAATGTATTTATTCGATACAGTGGCTAAATTAACAAAAAATAAAACTCATTCTCAGCTCAGCCTCATGTCCCTAACTGAGACCTGGATCAAACCAGAGGTCACTGCCACTCCTGCAGCCCTCTCAACCAATTTAACTTTTTCACACACCCCTCTGCCTATTGGGAGGGGTGGGGGTACTGATTTGTTTATCTCAAATGATTGGAAATTTCATCCCTTACCATCTCTATCGGCCAGTTCATTTGAATCACACTCAATCACTATTGCTCACCCTTTTAAAATCCATGTGGTAGTGGTCTATCGTCCTCCAGGTCACCTCGGTAACTTTGTGGAGGAGTTGGATGTGTTTCTTTCTAGCTTCCCAGAGGATGGCACTCCTCTGATTCTGCTTGGTGACTTCAACATCCATCTTAATAAACACCTAGCCACAGACTTCAGCACTCTACTGACTTCATTTGACCATAAGTTAATATCTACTACGGCTACTCACAAATCAGGTAACCAATTAGACCTCGTCTACACACGCAACTGCTCCACGGACAACACTTTAGTTACTCCATTACACACCTCAGACCACTTTCTCATCACTCTTAACCTCATACTGACTCCTGATACAACATGTAGTCCTACACAGATTAGCTTTCGGCGTAATCTACGCTCACTCTCTCCCTCTCGCCTATCCACTATGGTTTCATCTTCACTCCCTCCACCTGCTCAGTTCTCAGCACTGGACGCTAACAGTGCTACTGACACTCTTTGCTCCACTCTAACATCCTCCTTAGACAGTTTTTGCCCCCTTTCATCCAGACCATTCCCCCCCCACCCCATCTGCCCCCTGGCTGTCTGATGTTCTCCGTGAACATCGCTCTGGACTCAGGGCGGCAGAGAGGAAATGGCGGAAATCTAAAAACTATACTGACCTTACCTTGTATCAGTCTCTTCTCTCTTCTTTCTCTACAAATGTCTCCACTGCTAAAACAACATACTACCACAACAAAATCAACAATTGCTCTGACTCTCGCAAACTCTTTAAAACATTTTCCTCTCTCCTTTGTCTTCCTCCTCCCCCTCCTTCATCAACTCTTACAGCTGATGACTTTGCATCATTTTTCACAAACAAAACATCTCTCATTAGCAACCAGTTCTCCTTACCACAAACTGACACGCACATCTCGACAACTAACACGAACACGCTTCCATCCTTCTCTCCGCTCTCCGAGGCAAATATTTCTAAACTCATCCTTTCCAAACACCCTACTACCTGTCCACTTGATCCTATACCCACTCACATCCTTCAGGCCATTTCTTCTTCAATCACTCCTGCACTCACTCAAATGTCAACACTTCTCTTCACACAGGAACCTTTCCCACAGCATTTAAGCAGGCTCGGGTAACCCCACTGCTTAAGAAACCCTCTCTGAATCCAGCACTTTTAGAAAACTGCAGACCGGTATCCCTTCTGCCTTTCATTGCAAAGACCCTTGAGCGAGTTGTGTTCAATCAACTCTCTGTGTTTCAGAACAACATCCTGGACAACAACCAGTCCGGCTTGAAATGTAACTGAGGCACTGAGACTGGCAAAAGCAGCTTCCAAATCATCAGTGCTCATCCTGCTGGATCTGTCTGCTGCTTTTGACACAGTTAACCACCAGATCCTCCTGTCAACACTTAAGAAGATGGGGATCTCAGGAACTGCTCTCCAGTGGTTCAGGTCTTATCTCTCTGGTAGGTCCTACAGGGTGTCATGGAGAGGTGAAGTGTCTAAATCACATCATCTAGCTACTGGGGTTCCCCAGGGCTCAGTGCTTGGACCACTTCTCTTCTCCATCTACATGTCATCATTAGGCTCTGTCACTAAGAAACACGGCTTCTCCTATCACTGCTATGCTGATGACACTCAACTCTACTTCTGATTTCAACCAGATGACCCTACAGTCAGTGTTCGTATCGCTGCCTGTCTGACAGACATTTCTGACTGGATGAAGGAGCATCACCTTCAACTCAATCTTGCAAAGACAGAATTACTTGTTTTGTCAACCAACCCAGCATTTCATCAAAATTTCTCAATTCAGCTTGGTTCATCAACCATAACTCCATCCAGGACAGCCAGGAACCTTGGAGTTGTGATTAATGACCAGTTAAACTTCACTGACCACAATACTGCAACAGCCCGGTCCTGCGGATTTGCTTTATACAACATTAGAAAGATTAGACCCTTCCTATCAGAACAGGCTGCACAACTCCTGGTTCAAGCTCTTGTTCTCTCCAGACTGGACTATTGTAATGCTCTTCTGGCCGGGCTTCCAGCATGCACTATCAAACTCTTGCAGGTGATCTAGAATGCAGCGTCGAGAGTGGTCTTTAATGAGCTGAAGAGAGCGCATGTTACGCCTATCTTCATCAGACTGCACTGGTTCCCAAAGGCTGCTCTAATCAAATTCAAGGCACTAGTTCTTGCCTACAAAACAATCACTGGCTCTGCACCAATATACCTAAACTCGCTTGTTCAGACTTACACACCCTCCAGAAGCTTGCGTTCTGCGAGTGAGCGACGCCTCGTGGTTCCATCCCAAAGAGGCATGAAATCGCTCTCACGGACATTTCCTGGATCATTCCCACCTGGTGGAATGACCTGCCGATCTCGATTCGTGCTGCCCAGTCTGTAGTCATTTTTAAAAAACATCTTAAGACACATCTCTTCCAATTGCACCTGACCAATAAAGAATAGTACTTAACTATCCATTAATTTTTGTTTGTTTGTCCAAAAAAACCAGGAAAAAAATCAATTGTGTACTGTGCTAATTGTTGGCCTTGTTTGTTTCGTGTCTTCTATTGCTCTCCCCTTTTTTAGTCGCTTTGGATAAAAGCATCTGATAAATGATTAAATACAAATGTAAATACTATTGATCATATTTATGAAAAATACACTTAATTAACATGTGTCCACTGGGCCTTTACAAGGTGTCCACTGAATACTTCAGGAGTGGGATGTTTTCTTGTCTTTTTTTTACTAATACAAAAACATCCCATTTCTGATGTATTCAGTGGGCCATTGATACTGGTTTCGTGGACATTCAGTTTTTTATGCAAACTATACACTATTGTGACATGAAACAGACATGGATTGGTTCCACTGAGTGTGTAGAGTACAGCAGAGGTGGTTTTATCAGTAATATTGTTCATATTTATGAAACATACACTTAATTAACATGTGTCCACATGGCCTTTACAAAGAGTCCACTGAATAAATCAGAAGTGGGATGTTTTTTTCAGCTGGGGCCTAGGGGTCATTCCAGCACTTTAGTGGGTAAGCGGACCAATAGTTTGTACGTGGGCCCGGGGGCGGGTGGTGATCAGCAGAGGGGTCAAGGAGTCATTTGGGCACTATAATGGGTAAGTGGACAAATAGGGGTTTTATGGGATGGGTGGTGGGGGCGGTTGTCAGCATCGGTCAGATAGGGGCTAGGGTAGCCTGACATGGTCATACTCAATTCTAGTCAGAATATGAGTCTGAAACTGCTCCATTGGGCTGTGATTATGAGGCGTGTTTCAACCGAACCAGGAAAGACATCAATTCGATAGACCTACAACCAATCAGAGCAACGAAGGGACGCATTGTCAAATGTCAAGAGTTCAACTGCACTGTGTTGCCAAGTCCGCGTTTTTTCCGCGGGTTGAAGCGACTATTATGGGATATATAGACCCATGAGTGCGAATTTTAGCAGGCAACCTTGCCAAAATAACACACATTTAACCCCCAAACGCCATTTTTACCCCGGAGAACCCCCCGAGAAGCTATTAGGGCTAGTAGTTGGCACGTTTTGTTGTAAAAACTTGGCAACCCTGTCTGCACGTGTGCTGAAATCCGGCTGGAATACACGATCTTTGCCAGTGTTGTTAAATAATTTAATGATACACAGAGAACTTACCCAACATGATCATCATTTCTGAGAGAAATTGAGATGGTGAATGCATACATAAACAAGCTCTCCATTTAGGATTCAAACAAATATAATCCAAGCCCCTTTGATGACGTGCATGATTACGTTACTGTTGATCATCTGTCCGTCATCGTCTAAAGCCCCCCCTGATGATTTCATTGGTCCGAACAGTTTCTGTTCGGGGACAATTACTCTTCTATGGAGCAAGGCCAGACCGAATTGCCTGACCTACATTTTTTTGTGGGCGAGGCTAAATTCGGCTGGCATCCAGGTTAGGGGTCATTCCGTCACTTTAGTGGCTAAGTGGACAAATAGATGTTTTGTGGGATGGGGGGCAGGGCCTGGGGGTGGGGCGGTGGTCAGCTGGGGGCTAGGGGTCATTCCGTCACTTTAGTGGGTAAGTGGACAAAAAGTGGTTTTGTGGGCTGGGGGTGGGGCGGTGGTCAGCATCAGTCAGCTGGGGGCTAGGGGTCAATCTGTCACTTAAGTGGGTAAATGGACAAATAGTGGTTTTGTGGGATGGGGGCGTGGCCTGGGGGTGGGGCGGTGGTCAGCTGGGGGCTAGGGGTCATTCCGTCACTTTAGTGGGTAAGTGGACAAATAGTGGTTTTGTGGGCTGGGGGTGGGGCGGTGGTCAGCATCAGTCAGCTGGTGTATAGGGGTCAATCTGTCACTTAAGTGGGTAAATGGACAAATAGTGGTTTTGTGGGATGGGGCGTGGCCTGGGGGTGGGGCGTTGGTCAGCTGGGGGCTAGGGGTCAATCTGTCACTTAAGTGGGTAAGTAAAAAAATAGTGGTTTTGTGGGATGGGAGGCGTGGCCTTGGGTGGGGCGGTGGTCAGCAACGGTCAGCTGGGGGCTAGGGGTCAATCTGTCACTTAAGTGGGTAAATGGACAAATAGTGGTTCTGTGGGATGGGGGCGTGGCCTGGGGGTGGGGTGGTGGTCAACATCGGTCAGCTGGGGGCTAGGGGTCATTCCGTCACTTTAGTGGGGAGGTGGACAAAAAGTGGCTTTGTGGGATGGGGGCGGGGCCTGGGGGTGGGGCAGTGGTCAGCATCGGTCAGCTGGGGGCTAGGGGTCATTCCATCAATTTAGTGGGTAAGTGGACAAATAATGGGTTTCTGGGATGAGAATGTGTCCACCCCGCCATATAAATTAATGTCACTGTCGTAATCCTGGAGTGGGACTGCATAGCGCCACCCTGTGGAGAAAGGACAAACTGCTTTTTGTGGCCGTAAACTTTTGCGGGCTCCCATCGGGCCCCTGTGAGGGTCAGGCCTACCAAAATCGGTCAGGGTCAGTCAGGCGGCCAGCGAGGGCCGACGTACGTCTGTGCCCCGCCCCTAAAAAATATTGAGGGGGCGGGGCACAGCACCCACAAGGCCATGTACACGACCCATTTAACCACTGCCTAGAAGGACCCGTTTGAAAAGTGGCGAGAGGGAGAGAGTGAGCGTGGATTACGTCGAAAGCTAATCTGTGTAGGAGTGCGTATTGTGTCAGGAGTCAGTATGAGGTTAAGAGTGTTAAGAAAAAGGTCTGAGGTGTGTAATGGAGTAACTAAAGTGTTGTCCGTGGAGCAGTTGCGTGTGTAGACAAGGTCTAATTGGGTACCTGATTTGTGAGTAGCCATAGTAGATACTAACTTAAGGTCAAATGAAGTCAGTAGAGTGGTGAAGTCTGTGGCTAGGTGTTTAACAAGATGGATGTTGAAGTCACCAAGCAGAATCAGAGGAGGGCCATCCTCAGGGAAGCTAGAAAGTAACACATTCAACTCCTCCACAAAGTTACCGAGTTTACCTGGAGGACGATAGATCACTACCACATGGATTTTAACAGGGTGAGCAATAGACAAGGCAAGTTTATTTATATAGCACATTTCATACACAATGGCAATTCAAAGTGCTTTACATAGAAAGGAATTAAAATAGGGATAAAAATGCATAGAAAAATAATACAATGTAAAGAGAATTAAAAATAATAAAATGATGATAACCAAAGAAAAGAACAAAGGGAAACTAAAACAGTTATAAAAAGGGAAACATAATAAACAAGTGTAAACTTCAGATAGAATCCGTGTCGGCTGCAGACATATCTCTGCTTTCGATTCGCCTAGTTTGTTCTATTTTGCTGTGTCTTTAAATTGTTTGTTTTAAATTGTTTTGTTTTTATAAGGTTACTAAAGGTTAGTTTAATTCTCCTTATCAATCTCCTTTTTAATTTGTAATGATTTAATGATTCAAAAAATGTATGAGGGTGTTTCATGCTATAAGCTAGGCGAGCATTATAATGTGTTACAAAGTGAGCACAGTTGTCTCTAAAGTAAAGGCTGGACTACAATAGAGCGGTGAAAGTGTTTCTGTGGGACATGGTAAGTCCCTTTGAGGTGCACTTTAGGCTTTTTCACTTTGTAAACCTATAACATAAACAAAAAAGATATTATAACACAATAAAGAACATTGAAAAGGCAAAAAAGCCTAATATGAGCACTTTCAGTAAAAATGTATCTACCTTTGCCGTTTTAACCTATTAAACAACTGCCGAAAAACATTCCAACTTTCATCGCAACTTTTAAGAAAAGTGGCCGCAACAGCAGGCATTTTAGGCTGCAACAATCACAAAAAAGGCCCACGAAATTCTGGAGGGACTGTTTTGTGATTGTGTAATGTAATTTGAAGCGAGATTTAAATTTTAACCATTGATCTCTAACACCCCTGTCCCAAGGAAGGCTGAACAAATTGGATCTACAATCCGGATGAAAATAACAGCGTTTCGTTGGGATTGCAAAATAGCCTCGCCCCCCTTATTTAATATTCTCGAAGGAGGGGTTTATGTAAATATTGTACCCCCTGATGTCAGCTAGTCTGGAGGAAAAGGCTGTAGTTCCCTACCGGCCATTTGCTGTAGTTTTTAGAAATGTATTTCTTTAAAAGCAAATATCTCACTTTCCTTTAAACTTTGAATGTTGCAACTTTGCAGATGTTGTTTTTGCTCATACATCAACATTATACACTAGCTAAAGTTAGAAAAATGAAATCGTGGTTTACCACCCGTTTAAATGTTTTAATATCTTGATATATTTTGTTTTGTGCCATTAAACTGGGCTTTTTGTCTCTTTTAGATCTGATGGCTCTGAAAGTGGAGAGTCAAGAACTAAATGAAATGGAAGAGAAAGATATGAATGGGCAACATCATGATTTCATAACTGGAGAAAAATCTTTTAGTTGCTCACAGACTGAAAAGATTTCCACACAAAAAATCACTCAAAAGCCAGGAAAGAGTTTAAGTAGAAACCAACATCTTAAAGTCCACATCAGAGTTCACAATGGAGAGAAGCCGTTCACCCGCCAAGAGTGTAAAAAGAGCTTTATTAAAGAAGAAAACCATAAAAAACACACAAGTATTTACACTGAAGAGAAGCCTTATACCTGCCAAAAGTGTGGAAAGAGTTTCACTGAAAAAGGGAGTCTCAGACTACACATGAGAATTCACACTGGAGAGAAGCCTTATACCTGCCAACAGTGTGGAAAGAGTTTCACTCAAAAAGGAAACCTTGAGGGACACATGAAAATTCACAGTGGAGAGAAGCCTTACACCTGCCAAGAGTGTGGAAAGAGTTTCACTCATAAATTGGGTCTTAAAGTCCACATGAGAGTTCACACTGGAGAGAAGCCTTACACCTGCCAAGAGTGTGAAAAGAGTTTCACTCATCAAGTGAGTCTTAAAGTCCACATGAGAGTTCACACTGGAGAGAAGCCGTTCACCTGCCAAGAGTGTGGAAAGGGTTTCAGTGAAAAAGGGAGTCTCAGAGTCCACATGAGAATTCACTCTGGAGAGAAGCCTTTCATCTGCCTACAGTGTGGGAAGAGTTTCACTCGAAAAAGCAACCTTGAGGACCACATGAGAATTCACAGTGGAGAGAAGCCTTTCACCTGCCAAGAATTTGGAAAGAATTTCACTCATAAAGTGACTCTTAATGTCCACATGAGAATTCATACTAGAGAGAAGCCTTACACCTGCCAACAGTGTGGAACAAATTTCAATCGAAAAGGGCATCTTAAAACTCACATGAGAATTCACACTGTAGCAAAGCCAAAAGTGTGGAAAGAGTTTCCCTAGAAAAGGAAGACTTGAGAAACACATGAGAGTTCACACTGGAGAGAAGCCTTCTTCTGAATGAGTACATCATCTTCTGATCAAAACACACATGAGGAAGATGGAGTAAAACAAGCGATCATATGTAAGCAGATGCATATGCAAAATTACGTGATCAACATTAAACATCATATAAATCAAAACAGCCCATAATGTTACTGAATGAAATGTGGACCCAGGACGAGCTCTGGGACTGTGAAGAATTAGGGGTGTTGATGGACTCCATCTACTCCATCTGTGTTTGATCATCGCTCTGAATGTAGTCTTTAGCCCTGTTCGCACAGGATTAGTATTATCTCGGGACCTCTGTGATATAGAAATTACTCCCCCACATCTGAGTTTTGCGTGGCACATTCGCACGGGAAAAACAAAGCCTGTTATTTTACTCGAATTTACTGACTTCTCCCAGATATGATGTCAAGACTTTTAAATGTTTTTTCGTTATAGATATAGCTGTATGAAATCATTAACAGTCATATGTATCGATATCATTTTAATAGTTTTATAGTAATAAAAATAATTTTGTTCAGTTAGAGAACAGACGCTACATTTAAAAACTGAACCGAGCACAGACCAGCAGAGGGAGTCAGATTTTATTTATAACGAGTGAGAAGATGAGAATATATGGCGGAAGATTCAGTTTCAAAGCTTAATGTAAAAGCGCCCATTTAAACGAGCTTGTCAGTGTAATGTTCTGTTGTTATGTTTTTCTTTAAGAATGGTATTGATATTAATAAAAAACAAACCCTTCAAGCAATTTACTCTCAAATTGGTACTCATTCTACAGTGAAAGATAAAGATAGAAACAAAAACCTTACAAAAATTATATAAATTATATATATTATATAAAATCCGCCTAATCTTGGCCAAGTTACAGAGATGCCGATTCGGGACTAATATTATCCCATGACCTTGGTGTTTGGCGAAATATGGTAGGTAATTTGCGGGGGAATTTTTACTTTACAAATTGCATACATGGCTGATTCGCAGAGGATTAAGATTCAGGAGAAAAAAAAAGTTACTAACTACACCCAATGTTAAAAGCGTTTGAAGCTACCTCAGGGCGCATCGTGTTGATGACCCATACTAAGTTATGTCAATCTGAAATATATTACTGAGACCAGAAAATATGGCGGAAAATGAATACTTAAACAATAGGCTTAAACAATATTTTTTTATATCAATCAATCAATCAACTTTATTTATATAGCGCTTTTACAATGACGATTGTGTCAAAGCAGCTTCACTGTCAAACAGGACAATATTGCAACAAAATTAGATTTGGCTGTACAGTCGTTCTGGAGAAAACAGTGATGTTATCAGCTTATTTTAATTTATCATATAGCGACATTGTTGGCATTTCAGTATTATAGTTTATAGAATTAAATAAAACCTAATTCATAATTTGTATTTGTATAATTAGTTGAATAACTTTAATCATAATTTTATACAGGCTAAACATTCTCACACACACACGTTGTTGTAGATACAGATTCAAATTACTCATCATGTGGCACAATTGTCAATACCAATACTTCAATAGAAAGGAAGTGATGCATTTTACTAAATGTGATTGTAAATGTAATAATAGTGATTTTATAATGTCTAAATATGAATTACAGATCAATATTAGGGAGTAGTAGGTGCACAAATTGATGAAAATTAAGTTACTATAAGTTGTATTCTTAGATTTTAGCTCAACATTGTTTGTAAAGGATCATAAATAGTTGCTGGATGAATTGAAATGTCACAAATATACTTCTTACTGTGGGTTTAAAAGTTATGTTTAATATGTGACAATGTTATGTTATTATGGAAGTTTATCAGATTTTAAAGAGTAATGTGGTGTTCCTAGGAAGTTGTTTAGGACTATTCTTATCAACATTTTTACCAATAAGCTTCCTCCAGTTTTAAACAGACAGTCGTGCATTTTGTTTTGAAAACCACTGCACCACTGTCGTGTCCGTGGTGTTAGGGGTTGACAGTTTTGACCAGGGCTGGACTGGGGCTAAAATTCGGCTTGAATGTTTTTGCTGGGGTTGGGGCCTTAAATTGGCGTATATAAATAAAACTAGGACAAGGACAAATAATGATAGATATTATCGAATTTGCTGCAAATGCAGATAAACTTAATATTGCTTTTTTTGTCACACAGAAATGCCCTTGGCAGTAAAGCACTGATGATTTTGAGCTAGGATGTAATAAAGTAAATTTACTTCTTTTAAATGTTGTCATCATTTACTCACTCTCGTGTCGTTCCAAGCCTGTATGACTTCAGTGAAACACAAAATAAGATGTTTTGAAGACTGTTGGCAACCAAGCCATTTTGGTTAAGCTACCATTTGAATATTGTATGAACAAAAAAAAAGACTCAAATTATTTTATTTTATGCTACACAGAAATAAATTCATTTAGGTTTGGAATGACATTGGGGTGAGTAAATGATCACATTTTTGGGTTGACCAATCATATTTTTCAAAAGTTAACACATAATTTAAGTAAGACACTGATATCTATCTTTCATGAGGCTATTGAATTTCATTAAATCTATTTTAAAAAGTTAATAAAACTTTTGTTCATGGGATCCAGACTTTAAAACTGTTTTATAGATTATATGTTTAACTGTAGGCTAGTTTCATTTAAATTTAAGATCATGGTAGTCACAGGGTAAAAAACATAGACTGTAAAAACCTTGCTCCTCATTATATTTCTAAAACTATATAAAACATATATAATAAACTATTATATTTGTAAGTAAAAAAAATTTAAACACCTTTAGAAAATACGAAAACAGCCTCTATAAAAGTGATTTCTATTCTGCAATATTAATTTAAGTAATATAGCAACATTTTTAATAAATGTTTCTTCCAAAAAAAAACATATTTATTTGCTGTTAGCTGCAATGTAAATTGTGCTTGTGTTAAAGTGAAACGTTTGTGTGTATTGCCGTTTTCCACTTAACCTCGTCATGAATACTTGCTCGTTGCTGTTTTCAGCTGATTCAACACAGAACCTGTTATATTCCCATATCATACGATTGTATAAAACTAAATTCGGAGTCAAAGTGCTGTATAGAGCAGCATTTAAACGCAGTGTATGTTCGCCAGCGGCTGCGCTGTGCGGATATTCGCCTTTTGCAGTTCCATGCGCTCAAATAGGTCTACTAATAAATAAATAAATACAAAAATAGCGCCTAATATGGAGGGGAGGTCTCTCTCGCTTCGTCTTGTCAATTCAGAAGACAAACCAATGGGCCGCTGTCGCTGCATGTTGTCAGTGGTACAAAAAAAAAAATTTTTTACAAAACACTACCGGCCCCAAAGTGCATCGGCCCACCGGGCAAATGCCCGGTATGCCAGATTACCAGTCCAGCCCTGGTTTTGACCCATAGACCAGATATGCAAAATGAAGACCAGGATGTTCAATCATCGGAGAGAATTTTACTGAAGAATAGTTTGCAGTTTCATCGGTAGAGTCAGCTTCAGAGTCTCTCAGGCCGGTGTCAGGCCAGACTCTACTCTACCTTACACAAAATTACCACACCAGTTATACCAATTTCAAGGGCATGATTTACATAATTATGGACACGTGGAATATTACTGATTGGCATAAAGTCTAAACGATGTGTCACGTGAGAATAGATAGGAGATGTTGTTGTTGTGGTTGTTGTTGTTGTTAATCAGGATGTATACATCAGACAATCCCAAGATTTACATTTACATTTATGCATTTAGCAGACGCTTTTATCCAAAGCGACTTACAACTCAGGAGAACAGGAAGCGATCCGTCAAGAAGAGGCAACGTAACACAAAAAGTGCCCCAAATACCAAGATTTGTACACTGCTCAGAGTAGCAAAAACCAGAAAAGGGAAGAAGAAAGGAGAGATAGAGGAAGAATGAGTTTTTTTTTTTTTTTTTTGTAAGATTAAGTGCTCGTGGAGTGAGTCGAAGTATGCTGGTGCTGAGCTTGTGGAAGATCCATAAGCAAGAGTCAGAGCTTTGAAATTGATCCGGGCAGCGAGTGGTAGCCAATGCAGAGAGATGAATAGAGGTGTGACATGAGCCACTTTGGGCTCATTGAAGACAAGATGTGCCGCAGCATTCTGGATCATTTGCAGTGGTTTGATTGCACAAGATGGAAGTCCAGCCAGAAGCGCATTGCAATAGTCAAGTCTAGAAATGACCAGGGCTTGGACAAGAAGCTGTGTTGCATGCACCGTAAGGAATGGTCTGATTTTCCTGATGTTGTGCAATGCAAACCTGCATGACCGAGCTGTCTTTGAGATGTGGTTTTTGAAGGACAGCTGGTCATCAAAGATTACTCCAAGATTTCTGACCGACCCTGAAGGAGTAATCAAAGATGAACCTAGCTGGATGGTAAAATCGTGTTGTATGGTGGGATTAGCAGGGAAAACAAGCAGCTCAGTCTTTGCTAGATTGAGCTGCAGGTGATGTTTTTTCATCCATGCCGAGATGTCCGCCAGACAGCTTGAGATTCGTGCAGCTGTGGGATCATCTGGTTGAAATGAGAGGTAGAGCTGTGTGTCATCAGCATAACAATGATATGAGAGGCCATGTGCCTGAATGATGGGTCCTAATGATGTAGTGTAAATGGAGAAGAGGAGAGGTCCAAGCACTGAGCCCTGAGGAACCCCCGTGGTCAGTTGATGTGTTTTGGATACCTCTCCTCTCCAGGCAACCTTAAAAGACCTACCTGTGAGATAGGACTCAAACCAGTGGAGAGGAGTCCCTGTGATGCCCAGTGATGAGGGGGTGGACAGAAGAATCTGATGATTCACAGTGTCAAAGGCAGCAGATAGATAAAGGAGGATGAAGACTGATGATTTGAATGCAGCTTTAGCCAGCCGCAGGGCTTCAGTAACTGACAATAATGCTGTCTCAGTTGAGTGGCCCTTTTTGAAACCTGACTGGTTTACGTCCAGTTGATTAGTCTGTGAGAGGAAAGATGAGACCTGATGATGTGTGTGAGTGCTGGTAAGAGTGTAGGGGAGATGGCTTGTAGGAGATGTGAGGGGATGGGATCTAGAGGGCAGGTAGTGGGATGGCTGGAGAGGAGAAGCTTAGATTTTTCATCCTCAGTGAGTGTAGAGAAGGAGGAGAGAAGATGTTTGGGTGTGGATGTGACTGATTCAAAATTGTGTGTGTGTGTGGAGGTGTGAACTGACTGCTGATGAGTGTGTTTTTTTCTGTGAAAAAATGGGCAAGATCGTCTGCAGATAGAGAGGTGGTGGGAGGTGGTGGAGGGGGACAGAGGAGAGAGTTGAAAGTTCTGAAAAGTGTGCGTGAGTCTGAGGTGCTGTTGATTTTGTTGTGAAAATATGAGGATTTAGCTGTATGGATGTCCTGTGAGAAGGAAATGAGCAGAGATTGGTACTTACTCAGATGGGTCGTTTGATTTGCGCCATTTTCTCTCTCCTGCCCAAAGTCTGGTCCAGTGTTCACGAAGAACATCAGATAACCAAGGGTTAGAGGGAGTAGCGCGAGCTGGCCTAGAAGACAGAGGGCAGATAGTATCTAGACAAGAGGTTAAAGTGGAACATAAAGTGTCTGTTGCAGTGTTGACATCCATAGAGGAGAATTGTGTGGGTGACGGAAGAGAGGATGACACAACGGAGGAGAGGTGAGAGGGAGAAAGAGAACGCAGGTTTCGTCTGAAACTAACTGGTAGAGGAAGTGGAAGTGTATGAGTAGTAAGATGTAGATTAAATGTGATGAAGTAATGATCAGAGAAATGTAAGGGTTTGACCAAAGTGTTTTCTGTAGTGCAGTTGCGTATGTAGACGAGGTCAAGTTGGTTGCCAGATTTGTGTGTGTGTGAGGTAGTAAGGAGTTTGAGATCGAATGAGGATAGAAGGGAGTGAAAATCTGTAGCATACGGTTTGTCCAGGTGGATGTTGAAATCACCAAAAATTACAAGTGGGCTGCCATCCTCAGGGAATGAGGATAGCAGCACATCTAGTTCCTCAACAAAGGTGCCCAATTGACCTGGAGGGCAGTAAATGACTACAAGATGGATTTTAGCAGGAGCTGTAACTGTAATAGCATGGTATTCAAATGTGTTGTTATTACAGAGAGAGGTGTGAGTTGAGTATTTCCAATTGTTTTTGATAAGAAAACCTGTGCCTCCACCTCTGCCAGTGTGGCGAGGGGTGTGTGAGAAAGAGAAATTGTTAGAGAGAGCAGCAGGAGTTGCTGAGTCTAATGGACGGATCCAGGTCTCAGTCAAGCCCAAGATATTCAGATTGGATTGAGTGGCAAAGGCTGGAATGAAGTCAGCTTTGTTTACAGCTGACTGACAATTCCATAGACCCAGAGAAAACGAGGGAGAAATATTAGTAGAGGAAGGAATAGGACGCAGATTAGCAGTGTTGCGCTGCAGTCTGCATCTGATAGTGGAGCGTGGGTTAGAGATAGTGGGTATGTATTGAAAGCACATTGTGAGAAAAGAGAGAAGGAAAAAGAGGACAGAGAAATAAATACTTAAGTGCGTTCTCGGTGTTCGTTCTACGGTGGAGTCGATCGTAGGTAGAGTCGAAAGAAGATGTCTTTACACTCGTCGGCCTTAGTTGATCGTAGGTAGAGTCAAAAGAAGATGTCTTTACACTCGTCGGTCTTCACACGAGGCGGCTGAACACGAGGGCTGAACGCTCCCGCTGACGCTACAGCGACAGCGCTGACACGCTTATTAAATACACACTGATCAATACTTGAGTGAGAACAGCTGTGGACGCTTTTATAGATTGGGGTAATGTTGACTTCAGGGGAGTCCTAGAAAGACGCCAAGAGGTCTAGCGTGTGAGAAAAAGCGGTCCCATCCAGTCGGAAGACCTGCACAGAACATGTAACACACACACACACACACACAAGACTCTAGGGCAAATCTCTCCTCCAAGGTTAGTCCTGTGAGCTTATGAACAGGACAAGATATCAACACCACATGACAAACGAATCTCCAGAAACAAAAGTATGACTAATATCATCTACCTCATTCTATAAACCATTATATTTGCACAACATCAGGAAAATCAGACCGTTCCTTACGGAGCATGCAACACAGCTTCTTGTCCAAGCCCTGGTCATTTCTAGACTTGACTATTGCAATGCGCTTCTGGCTGGACTTCCATCTTGTGCAATCAAACCGCTGCAAATGATCCAGAACGCTGCAGCACGTCTTGTCTTCAATATGCCCAAAAAAACCTCTCTTGATCTTTTTCTTTCATTGTTCCTGGTTGGTGGAACGATCTTCCGTCCTCCATACGCACAACAGAATCACTCGCTTCATTCAAAAGACGGGTAAAAACTCATCTCTTCCATGAGCACTTAATCTTACATAAAATAAAAAAAACTTTTTCCCCCTCTATTTCTCCTTTCTTCTTTCCTTTTCTGGTCTTTGCTACACTGAGCAGTGTACAAATCTTGGTATTTAGGGCACTTTTTGTGTTTCCTTACCTCTTCTTGACGGATCGCTTCCTGTTCTCCTGAGTTGTAAGTCGCTTTTTGGATAAAAGCGTCTGCTAAATGCATAAATGTAAATGTCAATGTAAATATAAAGACAAAAATGTACTTCTATCAATGGGGAAAATCACACTATATAAATGGGAAGAAATCACAATTGGGAGACTCAAATCCCTCCCATCCCTTCCTGTCCTGGGGTTACTAACAACAGGCAGGATTCACCGCTTGGAAGTTCTAACCCTCTCTCCAAGGCCCTGT